>NC_133455.1:70296792-70621792 GCF_048565385.1 Saimiri boliviensis
AGGACTGGAGAGGAACGGGGGTGTGGGTGAGGAAGAGAGGGGAGAAGGGAGAGAAGGGAGAGAAGGGAAGCCCCGTGGCGATAGCATCAGGCGGTTGGCTGGTTGCCCCACACACTGCCCCATATCACAAGTGGTTGGGTCACCAGACAGGAAGGGCCAGGAGGGGTGGGGGTAAGGGTTGCTGCACCCCCGGATGGCCATTTTCTGTGGAAACCAGCCTCAGGTGTCCAGGAAAGCTGGAGGAGGGAGTGGCCGCGCTGCCTTCCCCTGGCTTTCCTTCCACACCCGGTCTCCAGCTGCCTTCGTTCGTACTCCCTCAGCCCTCACCACTGTGCAGCCAGGCCTCCCCGCACCCTGCCAGCGCGCCCCGCAGGACCCCTAGCCACTCACGCAAAAGGCCAGCAGGAGGACGTAGAGCAAGAACTTCACACATTTCATTCCTCCTTCCACCGCCATGGCTGCCGGGCCTGGGGCAGAGGGGAGGCGGGGGGATTAACACCGGCCGAGGGGGGACCTCGGCTTCCGCGCTCCCCGCCGGCCCTCGAGGGCTTCCCTGCACGGCCCCGATTCCCGGCCCCTCCCACCCGGAAACCCGCGGTCGGATCCACGTCTCCCAGCCCCCTCTCCACCGCAGGAGAGGGGTGGGGGCGACGGCCGCGAAGCCCAGACCCCGCCCCGCCGCCCGTGGGGCCCAGGACAGATCCGAGGACGCCGGCAGGGGCTTGAGTCAGACGCCGACCCTCCGCCCGCCAGCCTCCGGGCGTCAGACACCCCCTCCCCGCTCAACCAGTCCGGACAAACGGTCTTCAGCCCAACCCCGACCCCCACCCTAGCCCCTTTCCCCTGGGATCGGACCTCTCCGCCCACCAAAATAAAGTGCGGCCGGCACCCCCGCCACACCCTGCCCGGGCCCTGGGAACTTCGAAGCAAAGTTGCTCGAGGGAGGCTGGAGAGCGCCGGGCAGGTCTCCTCGGGCCTGGGGCCGGCCCTGGAGGAGCGGAGCGCCGGTGGTCTCCGCCAGCCCGCGCCCAAGTCCGCCGGGGCCCCCCGGCCTCACCTGGGCTCCCCAAGGCTGCGCGCTCCTCTCCCGCCGCGGCGCCGGGGCTCTCTAGCTGCGCCCCCCGGCTCCCGCCCCGCCTGCCGCGCGGCCCCGCCCCGGGCTCCAGCCACGGTCCCCTCCCCCGCCGGGTGGCCGCCGACCTCCCTCATGTGACGCGGGAACAGCTGAGGTCTGAGTCACTGGGGCCGGCGCGGGGTGGGCTGAGCCCCCCGCCCAGCCAGGGCCACGTGGCCCCTACCCGGAAGACAGCGCCCACCCCCGCAAAGGGAAAGCCGCAAGGGCAGGACCTCGAGGCGCCTGGGGTCCCCCTCCGGCGCCCCCACCTCGGCGCCGACACCGAGTAGGAGAGCGGGGCGGAGCGCCGCCTGGGTCACTCTGGTTCAGAGAAGCGGAGGAGGTGGGTGGGAGTCACCCGGCGGTCTGAGAGAGGCTTCCCCATCCTGCTCCCACAGCCCAGCTCTCTCCTCTGGCTCCAACTCAGCGCGAGCCCCTCCCCGTCCGACTCTGCGAACCGCTCTGGTCTGCCTGGGGTCGGGTGGGGCCAGAACAAGCACTTCCAGAAAGTCCCTGGCCTCACATCGTGGGTGTCTCCCAACATGCTAGAGCATTCTAGAGTGGGGGTTTCTGGCCCCCCTCCGTTAGCACAGCTTCTCCATTTTCCAGGGCTCCTGGTCTGAGCAAAAGGGGAGGAAACTCTTCCTCGAAGCCACGGTCCCCAGTCAATCAAGACACGTCCGCGTCGGGTCCCGCCCTCTGGGGGAGGATTGACAAGGTCCGTGCTCCCAACCTCCCGGACAGCTCCCGCATCCGCCTGCTATGGCGTGGGCTTGCGGGAAGACACGAAGGCGGGAGAGGCTTATGTCCTCTGGATTTCCCCGTCGTATCGCAGAAGACAAAGCCAGGTGAGGGCTGGAAGCGGGCTAGGGGGGCCAAGCAGCCTCCCTCCCTTGTGTGCCAGGGGTGGTCCCCAGAAGGAGCTGATCTGAACAGACCAGAGGGTAGGACCAGCGGTCACACCCCCACACTCCAGCCTCGGCCCCAGTCCTTGGGATCTTAGAGTCCTGCCTCAAGAACCACTTCCTGAGTCTTGATGTATGTATGTATCTAAAGTCTTGGTTTATGTGTATACACAAAGAAAGAAAAGAAACCACTAGAGCAAAAGGAAGGAGGGCTGGGCTGGGCTGAGAAGCAGCTTCCAGGATCACGGCCTTCCCGCGGGACACACCAAGTCCGTTCCCGACCTTGCTGTCCCTGGCCATGGCGGGCAGGCTGTGGAGGAGGAGCGAAGAGCTGAAGAAAGGAGTATTCAGGTTCCTCATTGTGCTGCCACTAGATGCCAGGCATGTGCCAGGCACGGGGGCTGCAAGGAGAGGAAGACAGTGGCCCTGCCCTCTGCCAGCAGGCAGAACCAAGTTCTGGCCATACTGAAGAAAGGCAGAAGCCTGCGGCGGCAGCTGGTTAAGCTCAAAGGGAGGGACGATAGAATGGATCTCACGGAGCAGGGGGGTGTGTTCAAGGTGACCTTGGAGAATAAAGGCGAGAGCTCCAGGGACAGGGAAGCCGTTAACTATGAGGGGGAAAAGGAGGATTTTTTTAAAGATTATGACAACTTGGGGTTGGCTGGCTTGAGGTGCTTGGGAAGGAAGTGGTGAGATGTGTTGAAGGTGGTCTGAAAATCAAGATTGAGAGATTTTAGATACATAACAACCAACTGCAATACTTGGTTCCTTCACTGAGTGGTTGTCTGAACAAACCAGCTGTGAAAGACATTTTGGGACCTATGAATATGGACTGAGAATTAGACATGAGAAAATTATTTTGTGAACTGTTATCACGGTTCACAAAACGGGCATATCATGATATGATTATGTCGACAAGTTACTCTAGTTTTTCTTTTTTTTCTTTATTTTTTTTTTTAAATTATCAGCCAGTGCATTTGTTTACAGGAAAGGGATCCTGATCCAGACCCCAAGAGAGGGTTCCTGGATCTCATGCAAGAAAGAATTCAGGGCAAGTCACAGTGCAAAGTAAAAGCAAATTTATTAAGAAAGTAGGCGGGGCCCGGTGGCTCACACCTGTTAATCCTAGCACTTTGGGAGGCAGAGGTGGGTGGATCGCCTGAGGTCAGGAGTTCAAGACCAGCCTGGCCATCATGGTGAAACTCCATCTTAATTTGAAAAAAAAAAAAAAGAAAGAAAGAAAGAAAGTAAAGTGGTGATACAAAACTAGCCGAGTGTGGTGGCAGGCACCTGTAATCCCAGCTACTGCTGAGGCTGAGGCAGGAGAATTGTTTGAACTTGGGAGATGGAGGTTGCAGAGAGCCAAGATCGCACCACTGCACTCCAGCCTGGGAGACAGAGCAAGACTCTGTCTCAAGAAAAAAAGAAAAGAAAAGAAAGTAAAGTGGTGAAGGGCCGGAACAACGGCTCTCACCTGTAATCCCAGCACTTTGGGAGGCCAAGGCAGGTGGATCTCCTGACCAACATAGAGAAACTCCATCTCTACTGAAAATACAAAAATTAGCCAGGCCTGGTGGTGCCTGCCTGTAATCCCAGCTACTCAGGAGGCTGAGGCAGGAGAATCGCTTGAACCCAGGAGGCAGAGGTTGCCATGAGCCAAGATCATACCATTGCACTCCAGCCTGGGCAACAAGAGCAAAACTCCTTCTCAAAAAAAATAAAAATAAAAAAAAATAAGTGAAGTGGTAAAAGAACAGCTGCTCCATAGACAAAGTAGGATGTTCCTGGAAGCAAGAGGAGGGGCCAGGCATGGTGGCTCACCACACCAAGGTGGGTGGATCACCTGAGGTCAGGAGTTCAAGACCAGCTTGGTGGTCAACATGGTGAAACCCCGTCTCTATTAAATATACAAAAAGTAGCCACGTATAGTGGTGCATGCCTGTAGTCCCACTTACTCAGGAGGCTGAGCAGGAGAATCACTTGCACCCAGGAGACGGAGGTTGCAGTGAGCAGAGATGTGTCGCCATGCTGCAGCCTGGGCAATGAAAGTGAAACTTCCTCTCAAAAAAAAAAAAGGGAGGGGGAAGCACATCCACCCTAGGTACAATGCTTGTATATATGGAGAGAGATGCTCTGCTACAAGGGTTTGTGATAAAGGATTAATTTTCTTGATTACTGTATTTTGTAAGAATCGATATTATCTGGCTGGGCGTGGTGGCTCACACCTGTAATCCATGCACTTTGGAGGCCAAGGCGGGCGGATCACCTGAGGTCGGGAGTTCAAGACCAGCCTGACCAACATGGTGAAACCCATCTTAAAAAAAATTTTTTTTTAAAGAATCGATATTATCTGTTTATTATTATTAATAATTTGTTCCCTTAACCATAAACATCTGGAAGCTAAAAATGCCTAACTTTCTGAGAATGCATCCCAGCAAGTCCCAGCCCTCACTCAAAAATTGAGACAGAGTCTCAATCTGTTGCCCAGGCTGGAGTGCAATGGCACGATCTCAGCTCACTTCAACCTCCTTCTGAGTTCAAGTGTTTCCCTTGCCTCAGTCTCCCAAGTAGCTGGGACTACAGGCGTGCACCACGACACTGGCCACTTTTGTTTGTTTGTTTGTTTGAGACGGAGTCTTGCTCTGTCGTCCAGGCTGGAGTGCAGTGGCATGATCTTGGCTCACTGCAACCTCCACCTCCTAGGTTCAAGTGTTTCTCCTGCCTCAGCCTCCTGAGTAGCTGGAACTACAGGCACTTAACACCACGACCAGCTAATTTTTTGTATTTTTCGTAGAGACGGGGTTTCACCATATTAGCCAGGATGGTCTCGATCTCTTGACCTTGTGATCTGCCTGCCTCGGCCTCCCAAAGTGCTGGGATTACAGGCGTGAGCCACCGCGCCCGGCTGAGAAAAGAGAACTTTGACAGGAGTGGCTGACACCTGTAATCTCAGCATTCTGAGAGGCCAAGGCAGGCAGACCACTTGAGCTCAGGAGTTTGAGATCAGCCTGGGCAACATGACAAAACCCCATTTCTACCAAAAAAAAAAAAAAAAAAATTAGCTGGGCTTGGTGGTGAGCACCTGTAGTCCCAGCTACGCTAGAGGCTGAAGTGGGAGGATCACTTGAGTCCAGGAGGTGGAATTGCAGTGAGCTGTGATCACACCACTGCACTCCAGCCTGGGCAACAAAGCGAGACTCTGTTCTAAATAAATAAATAAATACAGGAAGAGGGAACTCTGCCAAGTAGTGTAGAGAGGGCGATTTGGGTGAAAAGCAAGAGGCCATTGGATGGGGTGCTTTCTCTGGAGCAGTGTCAGGAGCACCTGTTGGGGCCCCAGAGTAAGGGGAGGAAGTAGAAACATGCAGGTGAGCAGAGGGACAGCTGAGGCGAAGGTCAGGAGAACGGGGCCCTCCTAGAGAAACACCAGGGGAAGGAGCTGAAAGCAAGCTGTGGCAAGTGCAGAGTGGTAACAGCAACTTGGTAAAGCAACAGGGCAAGAAAGAATAGGGCCGGGGAAACCCAGAGAACAAGTCTGTGTGGAGTTTGAAGCGGAAGGGGAAGGGAGGAGGGCAAGTAAATAGCCCACTCTGAGTCAAATTCATAGACACAGAGAGTGAAACGGTGATTGCCAGGGATGGGGACAGGCAGCATGGGGAGTTAGTGTTTAATGGGTACAGAGTTTCAGTTTAGAAAGATGAAAATGTGGCTGGGCACAGTGGCTCACGCTTGTAATCCCAACACTTTGGGAGGCTGAAGCTGGTGGATCACCTGAGGTCAGGAGTTCGAGACCAGCCTGACAAACATGGAGAAACCCCATCTCTACTAAAAATACAAAATTCTAGCCTGGCCAATATGGTGAAACCCTGTCTCTACTAAAAATACAAAAATTATCCAGGTGTGTGCGCCGGGCGCGGTGGCTCAAGCCTGTAATCCCAGCACTTTGGGAGGCCGAGGCGGGTGGATCACGAGGTCAAGAGATCGAGACCATCCTGGTCAACATGGTGAAACCCCGTCTCTACTAAAGGTGCAAAAAAATTAGCTGGGCATGGTGGCGCGTGCCTGTAATCCCAGCTACTCCGGAGGCTGAGGCAGGAGAATTGCCTGAACCCAGGAGGCGGAGGTTGCGGTGAGCCGAGATCGCGCCATTGCACTCCAGCCTGGGTAACAAGAGCGAAACTCCGTCTCAAAAAAAAAAAAAAAAAAAAAATTATCCAGGTGTGGTGGAATGCACCTATAGTCCCAGCTACTTGGAAGGCTGAGGCAAGAGAATTGCTTGAACCCAGGAGGCAGAGAGTGCAGTGAGCCAAGATCACGCCACTGCACTCCTGTCTGGGCAACAGAGCAAGACTCTGTCTCAAAAAAATAATAATAACTAATATACAATACAATATTAGCCAGGTGTGGTGGTACATGCCTGTAATCCCAGCTACTCAGGAGGCTGAGGCAGGAGAATCTCTTGAACCCAGGAGGCAGAGGTTGTGATGAGCCAAGATCGCACCATTTGCACTCCAGCCTGGGTGACAAGAGCAAAAAAAAAAAGATGAAAATGTTGTCCAGGCAAGATGGTTCACGCCTGTAACTCCAGCACTTTGTGAGGCTGAGGCTGGCAGATCACCTGAGGTCAGGAGTTCGAAACCAGCCTGGCCAACATGGTGAAACCCCAACTCTACTAAAAATATAAAAAAGCCAGGTGTGGTAGCACGAGCCTGTAGTCCCAGCTACTCTGGAAGCTGAGGCAGGAGAATTGCTTAAACCCAGGAGGCAGAGGTTACAGTGAGCCAAGATCGTACCACTGCATTCCAGCCTGGGCAACAGAGTGAGACTCTGTCTCAAAAAAAATGAAAGAAAGATGAAAATGTTGAGGTGGACAGTGCTAATGGTTGCACAACAATGTGTATCTATGTATTCGGTGTCCCTGAATTTCATGTTATACATATTTTACTACACACACACACACACACACACACACACACACACACACAGAATGGTTCATTTCTACAGCCTGGAAAGTTGACACAGAGCCCTATGTGTTTGCTGGGCTGCAGGATAGAGGGGCCTCTTAGTGGAAAAGCGGCTGACCTCAGACCTAGGCCTTACAGCCACATCCTTCAACTCCTCCAGCACCTGCTCCAAGTGCCTGACATCCAGATATGCCACCAAGCCATCCCGGCTGGCCCAGGCTGCTGCCCCTTCGTTGCCTGGCACCAGCTGGTGGTAGGTGAGCTGGGGCAGGACCCTTGCCTCTGCACACCAAGCAAACCCAAGTTGCCCTCCTGCTAGCTTCACCACACCTCCACCCAGGGCCAGCAGCAGAGCATGGGGGCCGCAGATGTCTCAAGCAAAGGTTCAGCTTTCTGAGAACACGTAGTCATCAGCCAGACCCAGTGCCATGCACAGCAGCTTGTAGCCAGCACCCAAGGCCTCCTGAAGCCCAGACCACACAGGGAGCCCAGCAACTGCTGCACAGACACCTTCTCCCCGCCAAGCAGCAGGGCCCCGGCCCTCCTGCCCATGCTCCACTGAGTGAGAGCACTCAGAGCTGAGATGCAGGTGCCATGATAAGAGAGGCCCCAGTGAACCTAGTGGAGTTGGGAGCACAGGAAATAGTGAGGGGATATGAGGAAGGTGAGGAGGAAAGAAGGGATCCAGAATCAAGGGAAAAGAAGAGTTGGGAGAGGGGCGAGGAAAAACGGGAAAGTGGGAGACACAGAGCAGGGTGGGAGGCGAGGGGGAGAACGGGGGAAGGGAAGGCAAAAATACGTGAGGAATCGATGCTTCTTGGGCTTCAATTTTGAAAACACTTTTTTTTTTGATTTTTGAAAACTAGATGTAAGAGTAGAGTGGGGAGAAGGAAGAGGAGGAGACGGATGGGAGGGAAGAAGGAGACAAGGATGGATCATCAAAGCCATCTCCCCAAGCCGGGCGCGGTGGCTCAAGCCTGTAATCCCAGCACTTTGGGAGGCCGAGGCGGGTGGATCACGAGGTCGAGAGATCGAGACCATCCTGGTCAACATGGTGAAACCCCGTCTCTACTAAAAGTGCAAAAAATTAGCTGGGCATGGTGGTGCGTGCCTGTAATCCCAGCTACTCAGGAGGCTGAGGCAGGAGAATTGCCTGAACCCAGGAGGCGGAGGTTGCGGTGAGCCGAGATCGCGCCATTGCACTCCAGCCTGGGTAACAAGGGCGAAACTCCGTCTCAAAAAAAAAAAAAAAAAAAAAAAAAAAAAGCCATCTCCCCACTGGGAAGGGTAGGGAGAGTGGCGGATAGAATTCAAGGTCCAGAGGTTGGGTCTGAATTGGGGCCTGAAATTTAAGGCCAGAGGCCTCAGCTTTGGATAAGGAGAGAGGCACGGTGTTTGATGGCATCCCCCAGCCTGCGGGGTGAAGGAGGGGCTGCAGCTGCGCACCTGCAGGTCCTGCTGATGGACGAGCTCATAGACCACCCCACCCAGGCTCCCCAGAGTCGGTTATAGGCCCCAGCACCAGCAGTGAGTGCAGGCCCCAGGGAAGATACTGTGCCCGGCACCACGGCGATGTCACCACCATGTACTTACCAGTTGATGGAGACCTGGGAATAGGAAGGAGTCTCCAGTCACTGGGTGGCCATCTCTGCTCCGACTTTCTAGGGCAGCCACACCCTTCATAATTGGCAAGACTACGCCACCGTAGTACCCAGAACAACATAGTGCCAAAGTCCCCTTCTATCTCACTTCAAGGAAAGTGGGCCTCAGAGAGGGAAAGCCACTCACTCAGGACCAACAGGTCAACCTGCAGGTAAGAATCAGGGTCTTTTTTTTTTTTTTTTTGAGACGAAGTCTTGCTCTGTCGCCCAGGCTGGAGTGCAGTGGGGCGATCTCGGCTCACCGCAACCTCCACCTCCCAGGTTCAAATGATTCTCCTGCCTTAGCCTCCCAAGTAGCTGGAATTACAAGTGCCCGCCACCACGCCGGGCTAATTTTTTTGTATTTTTAGTGGAGATGGAGTTTCGCCACATTGCCCAGGCTGGTCTTGAACTTCTGACGTCAAGTGATCCACCCTCCTCAGCCTCCCAAAGTGCTGGGACTACGGGCATGAGCCACCACGCCTGGCCAGGGTCTTGATATACCACTCCAGTGCTGCATCTGTCACACCTGCCACCAGCAAGAAGCTCTCCGAGGCCAGAAGCCCTGCTGTGAGACCTGGTTCTGCTGCTCATGAATGGAGTGACCTCAGCTTTCTCCTCGTTGAGGAGGAAGAAAATAACTCCCTTCCCCACCTCACAGGGAAGTTGTGAAGATTACAGAATAAATTAAGGGAATTGGTTTTATTGTTTTAAGAATGGTATAGCTGGGCATAGTGGCAACTGCCTGTAATCCCAGCTACTCACAAGGCTGAGGCAGGAGAACTGCTTGAACCTGGAAAGCAGAGGTTGCAGTGAGCCGATATGGTGCCACTGGGCAACAAGAGTGAAACTTTGTCTCAAAAACAAAGAATGATGAGGCTTGACCAGGCGCGGTGGCTCACGCCTGTAATCCCTACACTTTGGGAGGCCAAGGCGAGTGGATCACCTGAGGTCAGGAGTTTGAGACCTGCCTGGCCAACATGATGAAACCCAGTCTCTACTAAAGATACAATAAAATTAGCTGTGTGTGGAGGCACGCACAGCTATGCAGGAGGCTGACCAGGAGAATCACTTCAACCCGGGAGGCAGAGGTTGCAGTGAGCTGAGATTGCGCCACTGCATTCTCACCATTGTTGCCCACCTGGGCAACAAGAGTGAAACCCTGTCTTAAATAAACAAATATAAATAAATAAACAAAAGAATGGTAAAGCTTGGCTGGATGTGGTGGTTCACACCTGTAATCCCAACACTTTGAGAGGCCAAGGTTAGGAGGATCGCTTGAGCCCAGGAGTCTGAGATCAGCCTGGGCAAGATGGTGAAACCCCATCTCTATAAAAACAAAAACAGGGTCGGGCATGGTGACTTATGGCTGTAATCCCAGGACTTTGGGAGGCTGAGGTGAGTGGATCACCTGAGGTCAGGAGTTCAAGACCAGCCAGGCTAACATGACAAAACCCTGTCTCTATTAAAAATACAAAAAAAACGGCCGGGCGCGGTGGCTCAAGCCTGTAATCCCAGCACTTTGGGAGGCCGAGGCGGGTGGATCACAAGGTCAAGAGATCGAGACCATCCCGGTCAACATGGTGAAACCCCGTCTCTACTAAAAATACAAAAAATTAGCTGGGTATGGTGGCGCGTGCCTGTAGTCCCAGCTACTCAGGAGGCTGAGGCAGGAGAATTGCTTGAACCCAGGAGACGGAGGTTGCGGTGAGCCGGAGATCGCGCCATTGCACTCCAGCCTGGGTAACAAGAGCAAAAAACTCCGTCTCAAAAAAAAAAAAAATACAAAGAAAACTAGCTGTGTATGGTGGCATGCACCTGTAGTCCTAGCTACTCAGGAGGTTGAAGCAGGAGGATTGCTTGAAAAGGGGAGACAGGGCCGGGCGCGGTGGCTCAAGCCTGTAATCCCAGCACTTTGGGAGGCCGAGGCGGGTGGATCACGAGGTCGAGAGATCGAGACCATCCCGGTCAACATGGTGAAACCCCGTCTCTACTAAAAATACGAAAAATTAGCTGGGCATGGTGGCGCATGCCTGTAATCCCAGCTACTCAGGAGGCTGCGGCAGGAGAATTGCCTGAACCCAGGAGGCGGACGTTGCGGTGAGCCGAGATCGTGCCATTGCACTCCAGCCTGGGTAACAAGAGCGAAACTCCGTCTCAAAAAAAAGGAAAAAAAAAGAAAAGGGGAGACAGGCTGCAGTGAGCCGAGATCACACGCTGCACTCCAGCCTGGGGAACAGAGAAGACTCCATCTCAAAAAACAAACAAACAAGGCCGGGCGCAGTGACTCACGCCTATCATCCCAGGGTGGATCACGAGGTCAAGAGATGGAGACCATCCTGGTCAACATAGTGAAACCACATCTCTACTAAAAATACAAAAATTAGCTCAGTGTGGTGGCAGGCACCTGTAGTCTCAGCTACTCGGGAGGCTGAGGCAGGAGAATTGCCTGAGCCCAGGAGGCGGAGGTTGCGGTGAGCCGAGATCGCGCCATTGCACTCCAGCCTGGGTAACAAGAGTGAAACTCTGTCTCAAAAAAAAAAATTTTTTTCTTTGAGAAACAGCTGGGTACCCCACCCCTACTGAGGTAGCCAAGGTCGGGGTGGGACAATCCAGCCTCCTTCTGCCCCTCACACTCACTTTGGCCTTGGCCCCCCCAATTCAAGCCCCAAGGTCCAGCTCCTCTCACAACCCCACACTCCAGCCCCCCCCCCCACCGGGATCTGTTCTCGGGGTTCGCCTCCATTTTTTCTCCCATTTCTTTGGCCCCTAGTTCCTGACCTCTGGCCCGTCAGTGTCACTAATCTTCCCAGGCTCCTGTCCCATTCTCCTCGCAGCCAGTGCCACCATTAACAACGGAGTTGATCCAAATGTCCAGCTGGTGAGAGGGCGGGATGAGTAGCTCCAGCCCATCCAGCCTGGGGGCCCCATCCAGGCTCATATCTTGCTTACACGGTCCCTTGGCCAGGATCTCAGCTGCTATGTGGTTCTGGCCCAGAACCAGGCTCAGGTCTCTACCTGAGAGTCTAACAGAGGTCTCTACCTGAGAGTCACAGAGCCTCACACAGAGGCTCTAACAGAGTCACAGACCTCTAACAGAGGTCTCTACCTGAGAGTCACAGAGCCTCACAACTACAGTTTTTCCTTAGGATGGAGCAGAGATGGACATAGGAGAAATGACAAAGAGATGAGCTGGGGCTGGGTGGTTGTCTCAGATTTCTGATCCTTGGGACTAAAAGGCCAAGGGTTCTAGGCAGGGGCTCAGGGAAAATTCATTCATGTATTCATCCATGTATGGGGAGCCTAAACATGGAGACCGTAAGACATGTCCCTGCCTTCAGGGTGCTTACAACCTTAGAGGCACAGACAAAAACTACAGTGTGCTGAGAGGGCTGTGACAAAGAGAACCCCTGGGTTCTGGAGGCTGCCTCGCACAGGCTAGGGGAACGCAGTGGGGCAGCAGAGGAACTGAGATACCTGCCAAGGAAGAGGGTCTTTGGCAGACTCACCCAGGCTGTTCTGACCGGTTGGGTTCTTCCCCATGGATTTGGTCTTGGTGAGGAGTGTCGGCGCCCCTCGGTAGAGCCCAGACCAGTTTCTCCCGCCCTCACCAACTTCAGGTTCCCATCCCCAGGTCCCAGCCAGACCCTCTGGTCATCCTGACACCCTCACCGTTCGCGCGCGCGCGCGCGCACACACACACACACACACACACACACACGCCCCTCATCTGGCAACAACTCTGACCTTCACTGCCCGGTGCTTCCTCCTTCCTTCCCTCTGAGGACAGAATTTCCTCTGAACGCTCCTGCAGTTCGCCTCGGCCTCCCAGCCGCTCCCTCACCGGGCAGCCCAGGTCGTGCTGTGTGGCCTCCTGGATCAGGCCACCTGCCAGCCTTTTGAGGTCCTTGGAGAAGCTGACTGCACTCAGACCCACTCTTTTCCTGAAGCGGCAGCTGGCGTAGTGGTGCCTCCTGCTGGCAGCATTGGTCACTGCCCGAAACAGGGCCTGCAATGAGGACCCACCACGGCCCGGAGAGGGAGAGGTGGGTGAGAACTCAGGGAAGAGGTGGGGAGCCTGGGGAGGCCGAGAACGAAGAGAAGAAGCGGCTTGCACCCAGTGGAGTCGTAGAGCTGGCCTGCCATGGTAAGGGAGACGGGACAGATTGGGGGTGGGCAGGAGGGAGGCCAGAGGCAAAGGAAGACATAACCCCAAATGATTCTTAGAGTTCCCTCAGTTGTATCCTGCCCCACTGCGCCTACCGCAAACACAAACTCTTTGGCCCCCTTCTCCCAAATCCCAACTTCCCTTAGAGGGCCTTGGGGCTAAAGAGGTTAACAGGACTGCCAAGTGATCCCAGCAAGATAATTATGAGGTCTAGAATGTGGTGTGGGAGAGGACAGTAATTACAGAGACATCCTCTCTGGAGCTGCAGGATTTGTGGGCAGAGGACTGGAAGGGGTCGACTCCACTAACACACCACCCCCAGCCCAGAATAGCCTCCCCACTTCCCCAGAGGCACACGCCTGGAGAGCAGGAGAGCCGGGGAGTAAGCCTCTCCCCTGTGCGATGTCTCAACGAGATGTAGCCCCTCCCCTCCTTAAAAAGCCCGCAGTGTCAAAGAATGAGTCCACCGACTCTCAAAATAGAAACTTTAGGAGAAAAAAGGAAGCAGAGCTAGGATTAGGGATCCTCCCGGAGGAAGGGAGACAAACAGCTACTCCCGGCTGAGCCCAGCCCTGATAGACAAGGCAGACTGGGTGTGGAGGTGGCCATCGTGGTGAAGGTGCAGGGTGGCGGGACTCTCTCCTTACAGGGTTCCCTTGCTGGCAGCAGCACTTCTCACCATGGTCCAGGCATCTCTGGCCTCGGACCCCAGTGACAGGCTCCAGGGAGCTGCAGCTCTTCCTGAGGAGGTAGCAGACGCTCCACCCAAGCACCTCTCTCTCCAGCAGGTCCTGAAACCTCATACCCTCCTCGGGAACACTGCCTCCTTCTCTCCTGGCAGCTCATACCCTTCAAGCCTAAATGCTTCCCTTAGGCCCCGACCCACATTTGCTATGAACCAGTCAGGACCTTGAAGAAGGCGGGCCTGAAGGTTGCCTCGGTAACTCTGGGAGAGGGGCACCCTTGGCAGGAAGACAGTTGCCAGGGAGACTAGGACAGTGGGCGGGGCCCCAAGCCTTGGTTAGCAAGTGCTAGGATAAGGAAAGATCTAATGTCCAGATCCCTCCAAACTTCATTTCCGTAAAACCACCAGTGCCCCATTTTCAGAGCGTCTAGGGTAGCTGGAGTTCTGAAGCTCCCTCCTAAAAGAAACCTCCCAGGGGTTAGATCCAGGGGATCCCAACAGGACCGAACTTGAGGGAACTCAAGGAAAAGGGCAGGATCTAGGAGGCACTGGAGAAAGGACAAGGCTTAATGCATTATGATATAGAACTTTTCGGACTAAAAGTCTAAAATGAAAATATGCAATGTAGGCAAAAATACAACCCTTTAACTGTGGTTTTAGTACCACCTCCAAGTAGCTGATATTCCTGATTCTACCATCAGATGGCAGTCTTGTCCACTTATTGGATTAAGTCCAGTCTTGGAAACTGAGGAGGCTTTCAGGAGATGAAGTCCTTTCTGTCTAAAATGTTCCTGACTCCAGTTCCCTGTGTTTGTCAGATACCAGTAACCCCTCATATACACAAATACACCATTTTCTTTCCCCCACCTAATTCTGATAAAATTCACTTAGCAGGGCTCATTCATTCTTTATTCAAAGCTGCTGAGGAATACTTTGGTGAAAAAGTTCTTATTCTCTCTGGTCTCACAGGGTGAGGGTTGTAAGTTGGGATAGTAATAACTAATGCATTTAGAACAGTTTGTTGGACATTTAATGCTCATAACCTTATGACATAGATACAATAGTGTTATCCTCAGCCAGGCACAGTGGCTCATGCCTGTACTCCCAGCACTTTGGGAGGCAAGGCAGGTAGATCACTTGAGGTCAGGAGTTCGAGAACAGCCGGGCCAATATGGTGAAACTCTGTCTCTACTAAAAATACAAAAATTAGCCGGGCGCGGTGGCTCAAGCCTGTAATCCCAGCACTTTGGGAGGCCGAGGTGGGTGAATCACGAGGCCAAGAGATCGAGACCATCCTGGTCAACATGGTGAAACCCCGTCTCTACTAAAAAAAAAAAAATACAAAAAATTAGCTGGGCATGGTGGCGCGTGCCTGTAATCCCAGCTACTCAGGAGGCTGAGGCAGGAGAATTGCCTGAACCCAGGAGGCGGAGGTTGCGGTGAACCGAGATCGCGCCATTGCACTCCAGCCTGGGTAACAAGAGCGAAACTCCGTCTCAAAAAAAAAAAAAAAAAAAAAAAAAACAAAAATCAGCCAGACATGGTGGCACATGCCTGTAATCCCAGCTACTCAGGAGGCTGAGGATAGGAGAATCGCTTGAACCTGGGAGGCAGAGGTTGCAGGGAGTCAAGATCTCCCCACTGCATGCCAGCCTGGGTGACAGAGCAAGACCCTCTCTGCCTCTCTCTCTCTCTCTCTCTCTCTATATATATATATATATGTGTGTGTGTGTGTGTGTGTGTGTGTGTGTGTGTGTGTGTGTGTGTATTTCCCCATCTTACAGGTGAGGGATCTGAGGTATAAAGAGGTTTAATAACCCGTCCAAGTTCACACAACCAGAAAAGGGAGAGAGCTGGGACTTGAGCCCAGCCAGCCTACTACTAGTCTAGAAGCTAAGTGATTCGTCTCTGTACCTCATAGAATGGTGCAGATGTATCTGGGAAAAGCAGCTACTCTAGACCTGAAGTTGGGAAAGGATTCTTGGATGGCATCTATACTGAGGCCTGAAGAAAGAGTAAATCTGGCCAAGAGACTGGTGGGTGGGAGGGAGTGGAAGTAGTAGGGGAGTTGTTCTAGAAAGAAGAAACAACCGGCCGGGCACGGTGGCTCATGCCTGTAATCTCAACGCTTTGGGAGGCCAAGGTGGGCAGATCACCTGAGGTCAGGAGTTCAAGACCAGCCTGGCCAACACGGTGAAACCCTGTCTTTAAAAAAAAAAAAAAAGAAAAAGAAAAAAAGAAAGAAACAATCTGTTCCAAGATTCTGAAATGATCAAGGGGACAAGGGTGGAACATGACATTCAGGTTTCTAGCCTGGATGACTGCCATTCACTAAAATGAAAAGCTGCAGGATGGGACACATTTTAGGGAGAAAGGAGTTCTCTGTTTAACCTGTGATGTCTGAAGTGCCTTGAAACAGCCAGATTGAGACAGCCAGGAGGCATCTGGCCTAGAGTTCTGGCTGATTCTGTTTGTTTACCTAGTGTCCTTTCTTTCTTTCTTTCTTTTTTGTTTGTTTGTTTGTTTTTGTTGTTGGTGTTTTTTAGATGGAGTCTTGCTCTGCAGTCCAGGCTAGAGTGCAGTGGCACCATCTTGGCTCACTGCAACCGCTGCCCCCCAGGTTCAAGTAATTTTTCTGCCTCAGCCTCCTGAGAAGCTGGGACTACACCAGTTGGGATAGCCGAGCCACCATACTAGGCTCAATTTTGTATTTTCAGTAGAGACGGGATTTCTTTTTTTTTTTTTTTTTTTTTTTTTTTTTTTTTTTTTTTTTTTTTTGAGACGGAGTTTCGCTCTTGTTACCCAGGCTGGAGTGCAATGGCGTGATCTCGGCTCACCGCAACCTCCGCCTCCTGGGTTCAGGCAATTCTCCTGCCTCAGCCTCCTGAGCAGCTGGGATTACAGGCACACGCCACCATGCCCAGCTGATTTTTTGTATTTTTAGTAGAGACGGGGTTTCACCATGTCGACCAGGATGGTCTCGAACTCTCGACCTCGTGATCCACCCGCCTCGGCCTCCCAAAGTGCTGGGATTACAGGCTTGAGCCACCGTGCCCGGCCTAGAGACGGGATTTCACCACGATGGCCAGGCTGATCTCAGACTCCTGACCTCAGGTGATCCACCCACCTCGGCCTCCCAAAGTGTCGGGATTACAGGTGTGAGCCACCACACCCTGCCTACCCAGTATCTTTTCTAGTTTATATGTTCTCTAAGGAAAGGATCTGAGTCTTACTTACCTTTGCATGTCATTTCTCTTTGCACCTGCCACTAGATACATGTTAGGTGAGGAAGTGAAGGTTGTACTCTCTTCTGTAAGGGAGCAGAAGGAGGTGACACCAACTTTGCTCTCACAGCTCTTTCAATTTTGCTGAAGAAATGACATCAGAGAAACATGTTAGAAAATAGGATATGCCAGAATATGTGCTAAAAGCAATCACTGCCCTGGAAAATGACAAAGGAAAGGAAGAATCATGAAGAAGTCTGCAAAGGCCACTATTGATTGCTTATATGTAATCCCCACAACCAGTTAAGGATAGAAAGTGTGACCCCCACATTACAGATGAAGAAACTTGATGAAGTGCTGAGATGCCCATGTCTTGGTCCAGAGCAAGGGAAGGACTAGTTTTCGTTTCAGTGTTTTGGTCTTAGTTTCTGTTACCCATGGAAATGGATCGTCTCTTCAGAGCTCCCCCGCTTGTCCTCTTAACCCCTGCCCAACCTCCTCTCCTCATATCTGGATCCCCAGTGTCTTTCCTTATTCTACTCCAGTTCTTCAACTCAACTCTGTCCTCGTGTCTGGAGCTCCTGATGCCTATGCCAAGCCAACTTTAGAATATTTTATTGGGCTTTAATTCCAGGAAGGAAACCAATGCCCCTCCCTTCTGAGATGCCCAATAACGAAGTTCAACCTGATCCCGTCAAACATTTTCTTCTTCTTCTTCTTCTTTTTTTTTTTTGAGGCGGAGTTTGGCTCTTGTTACCCAGGCTGGAGTGCAACGGCGCGATCTCGGCTCACCGCAACCTCCGCCTCCTGGGTTCAGGCAATTCTCCTGCCTCAGCCTCCTGAGTAGCTGGGATTACAGGCATGTGCCACCATGCCCAGCTCATTTTTTGGATTTTTAGTAGAAACGGGGTTTCACCATGTTGACCAGGATGGTCTCGATCTCTTGACCTCGTGATCCACCTGCCTCGGCCTCCCAAAGTACTGGGATTACAGGCTTGAGCCACCGCACCTGGCCTTTTTTTTTTTTTTTTGAGATGGAGTGTTGCTCAATTGCCCAGGCTGGAGTGCAGTGGTGTGATCTTGGCTCACTGCAGCCTCTGCCTCCCGGGTTCAAGCAATTCTGCCTCAGCCTCCAGAGTAGCTGCGATTACAAGCATGCACCGCCACTCCTGGCTCATTTTTGCATTTTCAGTAGAGACAGGATTTAACCATGTTGGCCAGCCTGGTTTTGAACTCCTGACCTCACGTGATCTGCCTTTCTTGGCCTACCAGAGTGCTGGGTTTATGGGCCTGAGCCACGTCCCTGGGCCCAAACATTTTCTTTTTTTTCTTTTTTTTTTTTTTTTTGAGACAGAGTTTCGCTCTTGTTACCCAGGCCGGAGTGCAATGGCGCAATCTCGGCTCACCGCAACCTTCGCCTCCTGGGTTCAGGCGATTCTCCTGCCTCAGCCTCCTGGGTAGCTGGGATTACACGCACGCACCACCATGCCCAGCTAATTTTTTTGTATTTTTTTTTAGTAGAGACGGGGTTTCACCATGTTGACCAGGATGGTCTCGATCTCTTGACCTCGTGATCCACCCACCTTGGCCTCCCAAAGTGCTGAGATTACAGGTGTGAGCCACCGCGCCCGGCCCCCCAAATGTTTTCAATTTGCCTGTTGCTCCAGGGCTTTCAGATCCAGAAATAAGCCTGGAAAACCTGAAGTCAGAAGTTAGGCACCTTCGAGACATTTTTTAAAATCTTGGTACTCTTCTATTCTGCCCTGTGGCTGTGACCAGGTTCACACCTGAAGACTAGTGGTGGTCCCACATCTGCGTTTCATCTCGTGCTTCTGAGCGCAGACTCCTCTCCCATCCTCAACCCTGCTCCAGCCCCTTCTCAGACTTCTAAGACCCTGCAGATCCAAAAACATAGCTAGAAATCCAGAGATCCAGATATTTCTCCAAGTATAGCAGCCTCTAGCCAGCTCCTCCCACCCCTTCCCCAGTGGCCTCGAGCTCCTGCCTTTTCCACCCGGCTGACTCCCTTAGCCCCGTTAAGCCCCAATTTCAAGCTCACAGTCTTCCCAGCTCTATGTCTTCCCCTGTTTCAGTTCTTCCCATCACCTCTCCACCTTCTTAGGTCATTCCTGGCCTCTTCATCTCTTAGTCCCCTTAATCCTTCTGATGAGCCTAGCCTGATGCTTCCTTCCATGGCTTCTTTGAGCATCTTTGAGCTACCTCTGGTAGCTAGAGCTCCTCTAGGCTCAAGTTCTCCACCTCTGTCCCCTGGGCTCTCTGTGCTCCCACCAAGGCTGACTCTGGTGGCTCCTTCTCTCAGGAGTTTCTGCTTTTCAGACCCCCTACCAATCCCCTGCACCTGCCTCCTCAGGGGCTCTCTTGGTATCTCCCTGTCTATGCCCCTTCTCCTCTCCTGTCCAGATATCTCCCCGCCCCCCCGCCTTTCCCAGGGCACTGTTCTGTCCTATCAGTTCCTGCTCTTGTTCCCATCTCCATAAGCCGTTATCTCTTGTGATCTGGCTCGGTAGACCCCTGTCTCCCACTGTCTAGTGGGACTCTCCTCCTAACCGTTTTTGTCTCCACTCTAACTCTCCCACTAGCTGTCCCAGTCTTCCTCTTCCTTGGTTCTGTGTCTCCCACAGACACACTGTTTCCCTCCCTAGCTAGGTCTCTCTCCTCTGCAGTCTTCCTCATAACTCTTCTTTTCCTCCTTTGTCTCTCCCTCTCTCTCCTCCTCTTCCTGTCTCTTCCCCCTTTATCTCTCTGATTCTCCTTGGTCTCTCTGGCCCTGACTTTCCCTCTATATCCGCCCCCCACCCCGCCCCTCATATCTCTCTCTTCATCTCTCTTTGGCCCTTGCGCTCTCTCTCTCTCTCTGTCTCGCTCTCTCTGTCTCTCTCTCTGTGTCTCTCTCTCTGTCTCTCTCTCTCTCCCCCCCTCCTCTGCTCTCTCCGGCTCCCTCTCTCGCCTCGGATGACAGCGCTACCTCTTTTGTTGGCTCCGCAGCCAATCGCGGCCGCTGACGACACGGGGGCCGGGGCTATAAAGGGCCTGGCCCGGGCTCGGGCCCCCCCAGCCGCCCGCCCCGGCCGCCCGCCCGCCCCGCCCGCGCGCCCGCCGCCCCCGGCCCCCCGGGTCCCCCCTCGGCCGGGCAGCCCCCAATCCCGCGCCGCCCGGACCCCCTCCTCCTCCCTCCCTCCTCCCCCCGCCCCCTCCCCGCGGGACTCCGGCGTCCCCGCCCCCCAGTCCTCCCCTCCCCTCCAGCATGGTGCTCGCGGCCCCGCTGCTGCTGGGCTTCCTGCTCCTCGCCCTGGAGCTGCGGCCCCGGGGGGAGGCGGCCGAGGGCCCCGCGGCGGCGGCGGCGGCGGCGGCGGCGGCGGCGGCGGCGGCGGGGGTCGTGGGGGAGCGCTCCAGCCGGCCAGCCCCGTCCGTGGCGCCCGAGCCGGACGGCTGCCCCGTGTGCGTGTGGCGGCAGCACAGCCGGGAGCTGCGCCTGGAGAGCATCAAGTCGCAGATCCTGAGCAAACTGCGGCTCAAGGAGGCGCCCAACATCAGCCGCGAGGTGGTGAAGCAGCTGCTGCCCAAGGCGCCGCCGCTGCAGCAGATCCTGGACCTGCACGACTTCCAGGGCGACGCGCTGCAGCCCGAGGACTTCCTGGAGGAGGACGAGTACCACGCCACTACCGAGACCGTCATTAGCATGGCCCAGGAAAGTAAGTGGGCTGCAGGGTGCAAGCAGTGGGGTGCTGGCTCTGGCCCCCGCGAAGGGCGCCTTCTGCTTCTAAGCGGGGCACTCCCTGCTGCCCCGGCCCGGAAGCTTTTTCTGCGAAAACTTGACGAATTAGGGAGCGGGGGCTACTCCATGGAAGTTTTTCGAGCAGTGGAGATGGGCTGCAAAGTTGTATGCACGCCCAGTTCCCGAAGGTTGGGGCGGGGGGTAAATGGGGCGGGTTTCGAGATACTGCCTTCTACCCCAGTCTGCGAAAAAGACCCTTGGAGTCTAGGGAAGCTGGGGCCGGGCAGCCAGTCTGTCCCGAAGAGCCGTGATGGGGAGGCTGGAGAACAGAATCCGGAGGCTTCGGGAACCCCGCAACCCCAGCTATGCTCTCTGCCTCCCAATGGTCCTAGCGCTAACTCTCCACTCCGTGCTCTGCCTGCATCGTGCCCATCGGGTGCAGAGAACTGTGTGCTCTGCTCTCTTCCTCTCCTAGGAATAGGGTCCCAGAACCCTTTACACCTCCTGGAAGCCCAGCTGGCACCCTTTTCATCTCGAGCCTTGTCTCACACCGGGTATCTCAAGGGGCGAGAAAAACTGTGCCTTCTTGATTCTGACCGAGCTCAGAGAACTCAACTCCATTGCACTGGGGCTAAGGACACTCATTGGCTACTCAAACCTTAGTGTTCCATCCCTTATTCGCCCACTTGTTCTGGACTTGAGCGATAGGCAGACCTAGGACTACCTATCTATAGGTAGGACTAGATAGGTAGCCCTACGTCTTCCTATCTCTCGAGTCCTATCTAGTCCTACCACAGCTGGACTTGAGAGATAGGAAGACCTAGGAAAAAAGATAAAGAAATAGATGCGGGAGCGGGAACCCAGGCATCGGAGTCCCTGACCAAAAGGAAGATGAACATATAATAGACCGTGAGCTGCTTTGAAATTTTATGGTCTGGAAAATCCAAAGGAATACTACACCCCACCACCTTTCCAGCTTTCCCTAGAGTCAGGTGACTCCTTCTTCTCCCCCACCCCACTGAGGTCTCTCCCCTCCGCCCAACTCCAGGGAACCAGGCCTCTCTTATTCCCTAGTGGTTTGGCAAGGTTCCCCCCACCACCACCACCCAGCCCCCTGCAACACACACACAGTTTGGTTTTATGGCTGTGAACAGAAGACGGGGGAGACTGGTTTATTGGCAGATGGGTCATAAAAAGCTGGGGACTGAGGGGCGTCCCAGTGGCCAACCCCCATGGGAGAGGCACAGGAACCCAGGTGTGCATCTGGGAGGCTGAGTGCCTCACACTGCCACTGGTATTTCTGCAGACCTCAATTCCGCAGGACTTGGTCAAGGCTGTTAAACCAGGAAACTAACTGGGTGTCGCGGTGGGAGGCATGGGCATCTGGTCTTGGGTTCCTCAGTTTCCCTTCTATTCTTAAGGCTTCTGCTTATGGAAGCTAGGGTCAGTCTCAGATCGACTGAGGGCAGAGGGAGGGAGTGGCGTTTCTAGGAAACAGAGTTACAGAGGAATTCAGATCAAGAGTTTACTGGAAGATGAAGGTTACAGAGGGGAAAGATACTCTAGTCTATATGGTGTAGTATGTGTGAAGATTTCCAGGATGGGTGATGGGGCTGTGGATTTCCCTTTGCCCCTAAATATCCTTAGCATCCCTTAACCAACAGGCCTGAGCTCACCAGAGTTAGCTCTGGTAATAGCAATACAGGGACGTGAAGGGACCCTGCCTACATGAGTTGGGCTGTGCAGGTGAGGCCTGGCTGGGTGGGAAGGGGACACCAGCTGGTGGAATCCCATCCTAACTTCCACTCCCGTGCCACCCAGGACTGGTACAATTAGGGAACTGGGTCTCCGGCCAGGTATTGTGCGTCCCCTTTAAGAGCCTAGCTGAGCTCTTAAGAGAGGGAGGGGGAGTGGAGGGGAGGGGAGGGAGAGAGGGGAAAAGGAAAAAGAGACTTTTATAGTCTAATCCCCAGGGACCCGCTTTAATAAGAGACTTGTGCTCTGCTAATCGGGGGAGGTGTTTGTCAGCAGAGATGGCCTCCGTTCCCTTCCCCCTCCCTCCCCTCCCCCAGCCCTCCACCCTGGACCCCAGCCCCCACCTCCCCTAGGCTGCTCTGCCTGCCCTAGTTCCCTCTACCCTCTCAGGCTCTCCCACCGAGCCTTCATCCTGGGAACCCAGCCCCCTGCCCTTCTGGGAACCAAGCCCAGCCCCTGAGTTTCTCTCTCCTCCCCATACCAAGAGGCCCCTGCCCTCTCAGCCCAACCTCCTGCCCTTAGGCCTTCCAGCCAGGGTTGGGAGTGTGTGTGTTGGGGGGTTAAGGTGGGGGGAAGGGGAGGAGGTGGTGTGCAGGGAGGGGGTTGGGCATTTGCTGAAAATAGTGCAATGACCTCTCTCTCCCACCAGCGCCGCCTACTAAACCTGACCTGCTGCCTGCCACCAGCCAGATCAATTCAACACAGATGTGGCCCCTTTTCCTCCCCATCAGAGCTCGGCATATGTGTGTTGGGGACTCGCTAAAGCCCCATTTCCCTCTGTGGCTCTCTACCTGCTTCTCCTTTGTTCCTCCGTCTGCACCCTTTCTATTCTTTCTCTCCTTTACCCCACTAGGTTTAGCTTCCTCCCACCTTTAGCTTTCTAACCAGCACCCACTCCTTTCTACCCCTGCCCATTGCACCAGGATTCTACAACTCCCAAACTTATTCTCCCCTTGCCATGATCATCCCCTGGGTCTTTCCACTCTATCCTCTATTTCTCTGCCTATCTCTACCAACCTGCCTTCAACTCTAACAGTCTCTTCTCTGTTACCTCCCTCACCATCTCCAGTCTCCTGGCTGGCTCTTCTCCTTGCTCTTTTCTTTCTCCCTATGTCCTGCCCCCTTGTAGCACTGACTGTCCCCATGTCTACTGGGGGACAAGTATATAGAACCAAAGACTTAGCTGTAGCCCTCATCTTCAAACCCTGGGTCAGCTTAGGTAGGGGGAGGGTTATGTTTAGAGCTTAGTAGAGAATGCGAAAATAGTAGTAGCTTCTCAATAAATGTTGGTTTGTTCATTTTCTATTTTCACATTCTCTAGTTAATGCTCAGCACTCATGTGAAGCAAGAATTATTACTATCAGGCCGGGCGCGGTGGCTCAAGCCTGTAATCCCAGCACTTTGGGAGGCCGAGGCGGGTGGATCACGAGGTCGAGAGATCGAGACCATCCTGGTCAATATGGTGAAACACCATCTCTACTAAAAATACAAAACATGAGCTGGGCATGGTGGCGCGTGCCTATAATCCCAGCTACTCAGGAAGCTGAGGCAGGAGAATTGCCTGAACCCAGGAGGCGGAGGTTGTGATGAGCCGAGATCGCGCCACTGCACTCCAGCCTGGGTAACAAGAGCGAAACTCCGTCTCAAAAAAAAAAAAAAAAAAAAAAAAGAATTATTACTATCTGTATCACACTGCGAAGTTTGGTAAGGTTAGGTAGTGGTTAATAAGGAATCAAGCAGTGAATAAACCCACTTCAATTATAGCCAAAGAACAGAATTCAGATGCCAGGAAGAACTTTCAGGCACTTGCCTGTATAATTTTTTTTTTTTTTTTTTTTGAGACAGAGTTTCACTCTTGTTACCCAGGCTGGAGTGCAATGGCGTGATCTCGGCTCACCGCAACCTCCGCCTCCTGGGTTCAGGCAATTCTCCTGCCTCAGCCTCCTGAGTAGCTGGGATTACAGGCACGCGCCACCATGCCCAGCTAATTTTTTTTGTATTTTTAGTAGAGACGGGGTTTCACCATGTTGACCAGGATGGTCTCCATCTCTTGACCTCGTGATCCACCCGCCTCGGCCTCCCAAAGTGCTGGGATTACAGGCTTGAGCCACCACGCCCAGCTGCCTGTATAATTTAAGATTGGGAGTTTAGGGAGTTCATTCAACATGTATTTATTGTCTGGTACTATGTGAGGCACTAAAGCTACAATGGTGAGCAAAACAGACACCGTATCAACAACACAGCGTGTACTCTCATGGAGCTCAGTACCTAATGGCAAGAAAATAGACACATTCCTATGGTGAAATTAGTAGAGTATGCTATTTGGGATGTTGCCTGTCACTCCCCATGTCAAAAGTTGCTTCCCTACCCCAGCTACTTCCAATCTCTGAATTTTCCCTCCCCAAACGCTACTCCATTGCACTATCACTGAAGCTCCAGCCAGTTGAATAACTGGGAGGACTACTACAGCCCTGGGACCTCAGAGAATAATCAAGAAAAAAAAAAAGCTATAGAGGCTTTGGGTATCATATCCTGGGTATATTAAGTTTATTAAGCACTTTCCTCATCTCACTTGGAAGGTCCTCTTTCTCCCAGGGTTGGGGTGGGGAAGAGCTGACAGGACATCTTAAGTCTGTCCTGATTTTGCACAACTCCTAAGACATGGAGAGGATACTTAAAGGCCTAGACTTCCTGACCCTGCTTATATGGCTCTGGAAGCTCATTCCTGATTCTTCCTATCCAGAATGAGAATAGACATATTCTGTCCAGTGGAGGCATGTTGTGGGGCACTCCCAACTGACACTGGAAAGGTAGTGAAGAGAAGCTGGAATGGAAGCAGAGGCAGATTATTTATTGAGAATCATCCATAGACCCAAGAAGGATCCATTTATGGTCCAGGGCAAGGGGAAATGGGTCAAAATGTAAAGTTGGGATGCTAAAACTTTGTAAAGACCTACTAGCACTAGACTGAGAAACCAAAGGAAGCTCAGGGGCGAAAAAGGCATTATGGTTGATCTGGTGTGTTTCATATTATTTCTAGTGCTTTGGGCAAATAGTTGGCAACACCTTGGAGGTAATTATTCCTTTCCTCAAAAGCTGGGACAGTCATGGTGATGATGAAACAGCAGCTGAAGGAACTTCTCAGGAGAGGCAATGGGGAGATAGGTGTACAGGAAGTGCTTGGATGTTCTGCTGGGTGTTATTCCTAATGAGAGTGAGGCAAGAAGCCTAGATCTGAATTCTGGTTTACTTAATGGGATACATTTAGCCCATGCTCCCTATCTGGACCCTGGGTTATCCCCTCTCTGAGGCTGTTTTCTGGGGTGGTGGGGGAGGGATGTGCCAGGCTCTACCTGCCCATCAGATAAATCAGAGCAGATAGGGGACAAGGTTACCTAACGGCAGCAGGTGTGAAGCTATAAAGAGCTTCAAAAATTCAGAAAATGTTGGAGCCTTACATGCCAGATAAAGTTGGAGAACAGTAAGGATGGTGGTAGAGGAATAATTTTGCAGGTTATCTGGTAGATGGAAACCTATATATTAGGGCAAGTGGATTAGGCAATGAACACAGATCAGTAGAGCTTGACAGGGCCATCATCCTATAGAGGAAGCACTGTTTTAGGTACCAGAGACATGGTATAAGATAGGCATGAGAGAAGGGTAAAGAATTGGAAAAGTCAGGCTGAGAAGTCCAAATTGCCAGTGCCCCAGGACTACTGATCCCCTACACAAACACCCTGTGCTGACGCTGTGCCCTTCTCTCTTATCAGCGGACCCAGCAGTACAGACAGATGGCAGCCCTCTCTGCTGCCATTTTCACTTCAGCCCCAAGGTGATGTTCACAAAGGTACTGAAGGCCCAGCTGTGGGTGTACCTACGGCCTGTACCCCGCCCAGCCACAGTCTACCTGCAGATCTTGCGTCTAAAACCCCTAACTGGGGAAGGGACCGCAGGGGGAGGGGGCGGAGGCCGGCGTCACATCCGTATCCGCTCACTGAAGATAGAGCTGCACTCACGCTCAGGCCATTGGCAGAGCATCGACTTCAAGCAAGTGCTACACAGCTGGTTCCGCCAGCCACAGAGCAACTGGGGCATCGAGATCAACGCCTTTGATCCCAGTGGCACAGACCTGGCTGTCACCTCCCTGGGGCCGGGAGCTGAGGGGCTGGTGAGCAGGGGGCCTGAGGTGGTGGATATATGTAACCTGGCCCTGAGGAGATGGGGGTATGTTCGAAAAGTAGACAAGGAATGTGAAAGAGGCTGGGGACTAGCATTACTTCTCTGGAGTCAGGAGCTGATTCTAGAGGAGGAGCTGAGGAGTGGGGTGGCAACTACTACTTTTCAAGGATCCAAACCAGACAACAGCTGAAAATTGGATTTGAAGGTGAAGGTGTCAGTTAATGGAAGGGCTCTAAGAATACAAAACCTGGCTGTTGAGGTGTTGGATCAAGGGGCTGATGGGGGTCAGGTTGCCAGAAGAGGAAGAATTAGAGATGGTGAATTGAAGCAGAGCTAGCTAGCTGGCAAGAAAGGTAGGCAGAAGACAAATTCTGGGGTTGGGAGCTATGGAAAAGCTGAGAAGTCAGCAGTCTCTATTCCGATGCCACTGGCAGGTGGGAAAGGAACAGGGAAGAGGAACTGTTCAGGGCCATATCACATTTCTTTCCCCTCTCCCTGACCCTCAGCATCCTTTCATGGAGCTTCGAGTCCTAGAGAACACAAAACGTTCCCGACGGAACCTGGGTCTGGACTGTGACGAGCACTCAAGCGAGTCCCGCTGCTGCCGATATCCCCTCACAGTGGACTTTGAGGCTTTTGGCTGGGACTGGATCATCGCACCTAAGCGCTACAAAGCCAACTACTGCTCCGGCCAGTGCGAGTACATGTTCATGCAAAAATATCCACATACCCACTTGGTACAACAGGCCAATCCAAGAGGCTCTGCTGGGCCCTGTTGTACCCCCACCAAGATGTCCCCAATCAACATGCTCTACTTCAATGACAAGCAGCAGATTATCTACGGCAAGATCCCTGGAATGGTGGTGGATCGCTGTGGCTGCTCTTAAGGTGGGGGATAAAGGATGCCTCCCCACAGACCCTACCCCAAGACCCCAGCCCTGTCCCCATCCCCCTCAAGCCCTAGAGTTCCCTCCACTCTTCCCGTGAACATCACACCTTGTTCCCTGACCAAGCAGTGTGCAATACAACAGAGGGAGGCAGGTGGGAATTGAGGGGTGAGGGGTTTGGGGGAAAGGGGAAGGAGGGGCATAGTCAGGGTGGGGAGTGTTTGAAGTTTGCAAATGAGAAAGTTTGACCAGAAGACAGAGAGATGTAGAGACAGAGGGATAGAGACAGAGGAACAAAAAGAGCAGCAGTGAGAAGGCAAAGAGAGAGAGACAGAAGAGACAGACTAGGCAGAGACAAAACACGAGAAAGAGACTGAAATGGAGTAATAAATGAAAGCCCCACACCGAGCCTCCTTTCTTCCACTGGCAAGGTGAGGGGCTTGGTATAGTTTGGGGAGATTCCCTGACTACTCAGTAGGAGAAGAAATCAAAAATCCATTCTTTCTTCCTTCTTTCCCTCCAACAGTGGCCAGAGGAAGGGAAGCAAGGGCAGGGGCAAAAGGATTTTGGAATTTTTATTTATTTATTTATTGTGACTTTTTTTTTTTTTTTTTTTTTTTTTGGTATTTGGCTTTACTGGAATAGGAGGGCCCCTGCCCACTGTGCCCCATTTATCCCTTATTCCCCAAACCTTGCACTCCCCAACACCTGCCCACTTAAGCACTTGTATAAAGCCTCCAGGGTTGGGAATGGGAGTAAAGGGCAAGAGGGCTGACACATGCAAGTTTCTAACCCATAATCACCCTAAGTCAAACCTTTTCTGAGCCAAATGAGTTGAACTGAAGCCAGTTGTCATGGAAATAGTAAGAGGTTAGGGTTTAAGAGCTGGGGATGCGGGATGGAAGAGAGAACCCTCAACATCCAGGATCTATATAATGAGAGCTACTTTAAACCCTTAGGCCTACCCTCATGCTACTGAGTTATTTAGCCAGAGGGTACAGACTGCTTATGCCCAAATTCCCTCAGCCAAGAGAGAGAACCAAAGAGCCTCTGGAATGGCCCTGCTCCCAGCCTCTATCTTCAGGTCAGTAAGAAAGAGTATAGAAACCCCGGAGTCCCCTGGGTATGGGAAGCGTTAGGAGGGGTCAAGAAAGGAGCAGTAAGGAGGCTGAAGGTTACAGGGCATTTGAATCCAAATCACTGCTCTGGGCTAGGGAATAGAGCCAGCAGACCAAGGTGGGAGGGATTCTGGAAGGGGGACATTTTAGTCCCCTAACCCCAAAGCTCAGGGTGGAAGGGGGGAGAACAAGGAAGCAGAGTGTATAATTATTTTTTCCTTTTATTTTTGGAATCTAACAGTACCTGGCAGCAGGGAGGAGAAAGTAGAGTGGGGAAAAGCATCTGACAAGGCCAGTTAGAACAGAGGATGGGACAGATGGGAGACTCTTGGGTTTGGAAGGCTAGGAAGCAGGCAGAGACTGGTTGCCATTTCAAGTCACTAGCTAGGCCCAATCATTCCTCTCACAATCCTGACCCATTCTCCTCTGGACTCACTGTGCCTCAGTTTCTTCCCCTCAATGGAATGAGAAATAGCAGCACCCGCCACAGCCAAGAGATGAATTCTGAGCACTTACCACGGGCACTTTATGGACATAAAATACCTCTCGCTGTGGGACAGATAACCAGGGCACCAGAGTAGTGGTGAAGAGATGTGAGGCTTAAGAGGAGTCACAGGCTTCAGAGTACAAGTTCCCCTCCGCCTCCCAGCTGGACAGTGCCTAGAAGCCAAGGAGTTGAGAATCTCCTGATCCACACCCTATCCTTTCTTCAACACCAGGCCTCTTGGCTCCAGGCAAGAGCTTAGAGGATGTCAGGAGAGGTGGGGTAAGAACCTTCAGCAAAACTGTCACTCTCAGTAGAGCCAGCAGTTACGGGTCTGATAAAAACAGTACTGAACTAAAGTAAAGCCCAAGCTGGTGAGCAAACCTGGATGGCTCATTCTTCCCAAGAGCATGACTCTCCCCCTTGGCCAGTTGGTGGAAGGGGCAAAGGTATGTCACCACCCTTGAGAAGATGATGTTGGTGAGCTTTAACATCTTATTCCTATTATGGTGAGAAAGTGAAACAAGGTGTTTCAGTAGAGGAATGGGCAGGGGCTGTTAGGCTTTTCAGCTTGCCTTCTCCCATGTAGCAGCTATGATAACCCCAAGCCTCTCTGGCTGTTCTTCATACTTCTGCCCAAATTCTGGAGAACAAGACACACCCGGCCATCACCACCACTCACATTTTCTTGGTGGAAGGAAAGGAACAGAGAAGAGCAGATGATATCTCCCTCCAAGGTCAAATGCCTTGTGATCTTGGCACAGAGTAGCAGTTGGGCAGTAAGCATCAGGTATCTTCCCTCTACAGATTCTAGAGAACTGGGGCATTAAATATGAGGGACACTTAGAATACTGCCCCTTTAATACCACCAAATAAAGACCTTTGTGTGTGTGTCGGGGGGGTCTTACCCTTATGAACATAAATCTATGAGCTAAAGTCTCATTCCCCTGTTCCTCCCTACCCCCAAAGAGGCATGGAGTCTAGGGGCTTGGGGGGCACAGCTCAGCAACCCAGTGGGAGTTAGTACCCCCTCCCACCTTATGATATGTGTGGACCTGGCCAGTGCCCCTCTGAACATATAATTGTTAGTGTAATTATCATTTACTTTGTGTATTTGTTACATTGTGTGTGTGACAGCCTTTGTTAAGGGTGTCTGAGTAGTATGAAGCTGACGGGCATTGGAATGCCGGGAAAGAACTTCTTCAACTGAAATCAAGGCTTCCTGGAGGGAACCACTGCAAAAAGGCCATCAGGCAGTTTTCAAGTTATGTGACAGAGGGCAAAGATGGCCATAGGGTGCTCTGAGTTTTGGGATGGTCACATGACACAATCCAGCACTTGAACCTGAAAAAAAAAATAAAAGTGGTCAAAGAGTTTAGAATTCAGTGCTGAGCTCTTCCTAATCATGTGCCACATCTACACCTTGGAGACGAGAAGGTGAAGAGGATCTGAGATAGGAAACCTTGTATTCAATGACTAAGAAGATAGGGTCCTGGGGCAAGACAGAAAACAAGGGCATGGTGATATGAGGTTTGGGACATGCAGGCCAAGGAAGGATGGGCAGAGGACAGGAAAGGTGGGGCACTTAGGACAACCCCTCTGAAAAGCTTGAGCCAAAACAGTCCCAAAGTTTACAAAAACCCTCTTGCAGCCTCCACAGAATGGAAGATCTAAAGGTTCTCTTAAGATGACCCAGCTAGTGTCTGTCCTATTCTCTTACAGTATCTGTTCCTAGGTTTCCTCAACAAAGTTTGACCAAAATCTGTACGCAACACAGGCATCCAACTTGCCTCGTTACACAAGAGTGGCTAAAACAGCATCTCCAATATTCTTTCAGTTCACTGTGAAAATTTTTTCCATGTACCTAGAGCATAATTCCCAGGGCATATGAATTGGGAATGGCAAAAGAATATTGCCTGACTCACATTTCTAAAAAATAAGGAAAGCAGGGCCCACTGGTGTGCTCCTGTAGTTCCAGCTACTCAGGAGGCTGTGGCAAGAGGACCGCTTGAGACCAGAGGGTCGAGGCTGTAGTATGCTATGATTGGGCCTGTAAATTGCCACTGTATTCCCAGTTGAGCAACATAGTAAGACCTTGTCTGTAAAAAATATGTAATAAAAATAAGAAAAGCTCCTATGACATCAACCTGATCCAGAGCTGGAGACAGGGCTACTGAGGATTCAACGTACTGCTATGCTTTCCCTGTCCTGTCAGTTCTATCGGAACATTGACCCCACCCGAGACCAAATACAAAACCGAGGCTGGAACTGGTTTAGTAGCAGAAGTGTTATGTATTCTGTCTTCCCAAGGGAACTACAACCATACCTACCTCTAGCTTTCAGCCTGAGCTGAAAATGGGTTTTTCTTTTCCTACTGCTCATTTGTTTCCTGTGTTGAAAGAACACCCAAAAAAGAATACTCAAGATGATTTTTTACAAGTCTTTATCCTAAAACATCCTCCAACAAAGTACATGAGAAGTTATCTTATACTCTGCCCTTGCCCATATTTTAAATGGCAGGGGCCCCAAGCTAACAATCTGCAGGCAGTGGCATTTATAGCTTCTGGTCTGTAGTGGGGTAGAAGCAGAAAGTCAAATGTTCCAGGCAACAATGTCAGCTTTCCTGCAGGTGAGCTGGGGTTGAGGGAGCAAATGGGACTCTGCCTTTTCTTTTTCTCCAAATACAACTGCATAATTGGTGTATGCGCATACAACATGTTCAAACTACGACACTCACACCCCCTACCCAAGCCAAAACCTGCTCAGGGAAAGAAACATGTATTTCCACTGTACCCTGATCACCTAGTAAGATTCAGAACTAATACTTATTGAATTAACCATTTAATATGCAATTATGCATACTGAATGCATATGCAAATTATGGTAAACTGTAGTGTGAATACATGATATGAGAATATCACTTAATTCACATAACAACCTTCACAATGGGGCTCCTTTTGGCATAGTCTATAAAGAGAATGATTATCTGCCCAGGGTCTCAGAGCTAGTGTGGTAGAATAAGAAATTAAACCTAAATAATTGCTAAACAATTTAAATATTACACTCTTTTTTTTTTTTTTTTGAGACAGAGTTTCACTCTTGTGCCCAGGCTGGAGTGCAATGGCGCGATCTTGGCTCACGGCAACCTCTGCCCCCCAGGTTCAAGCGATTCTCCTGCCTCAGCCTCCTGAGTAGCCAGGATTACTGGCATGCACCACCACGCCTGGCTAATTTTGTATTTTTAGTAGAGACGGGGTTTCTCCATTTGGTCAGGCTGGTCTCCACTCCCAACCTCAAGTGATCCACCTGCCTCAGCCTCCCAATGTGTTGGGATTACAGGCGTCAGCTACTGGGCCGAGCTAAACAATATTACATTCTTTTTTTTTTTTTGAGACAGAGTTTCACTCTTGTTACCCAGGCTGGAGTGCAATGGCGCGATCTCGGCTCACCGCAACCTCCGCCTCCTGGGTTCAGGCAATTCTCCTGCCTCAGTCTCCTGAGTAGCTGGGATTACAGGCACGCGCCACCACGCCCAGCTAATTTTTTGTATTTTTAGTAGAGACGGGGTTTCACCATGTTGACCAGGATGGTTTCGATTTCTTGACCTCGTGATCCACCCGCCTCGGCTTCCCAAAGTGCTGGGATTACAGGCGTGAGCCACCACGCCTGGCAACAATATTACATTCTAAATTTATCCTATTAAAAGTGATCCGAAGGGCTGGGCGTGGTGGCTCAGGCCTGTAATCCCAGCACTTTGGGAGGCCGAGGTGGGTGGATGACGAGGTCAAGAGATCGAGACTGTCCTGGTCAACATGGTGAAACCCCGTCTCTACTAAAAATAACAACAAAAAAAAATTAGCTGGGCATGGCGATGCGTGCCTGTAATCCCAGCTACTCAGGAGGCTGAGGCAGGAGAATTGCCTGAACCCAGGAGGCGGAGGTTGCAGTGAGCCGAGATCGTGCCATTGCACTCCAGCCTGGGTAACAAGAGCGAAACTCCTTTTCAAAAAAAAAAAAGTGATCCGAGAGGTAGAAACCCAATACAGGAACAACATAGGGGAAAGAGATAACAAAAAAGCTGGGATCACCTTGGCCTCAAAGAATCTGCAAAGATGTGAAACGAATTTTCAATCCCTTTGGAAGGAAAAACAAGAAAAGCCTGGGTATGGCAAGATAAATTTTGGGGGGATTCCAATAATCAGAAATAACTGGCATTGCCAGAGGCCCTCTGTATAAGAGAACAGGAAAAAAGTTATCCTCCCTTAAGTTCCTCTCTCACTCCTCATGTCTGATACAGCAAGAGGACTCAAAACCAAGAAGTCCTGCCCTTATTCACACCTTCCTTCCTATAGCCCTCATCCCCACAGAATCTTCTAGCCTCTATCTTCAGCAGTTCTTAAGGGATGGGGCTGGGCAGTTTAGAGAGTAGAAAAAAAAAAGAGAATAATCCCAGAGAACCATAAAAAGGTACAGATTTACAGCTGAGGAAGCTAGTTCTCCCCATAGCTTTTATAGACTCCCTCATTAAGAGCTTCTAGGTATGCAGAGAATGTCACAGCTTCAGGAACTGAAATCAGTTAGCCACATCTGGATGCTGGATAAGCTATAGTAGGGAAACTGGGGGATAGGAAGGAAGAGTACTAAGATCTCAGGTAAAGAATTACAAGCCTCGATATCTGTTCCATCTCCAAATGGAATTACTATTTTAAAACCGAATTAGGAAAAAGGCAACCTAAACTATTCATGCTGAAAGAGTATATGGGGAAATACTATAATGAGATAGGATGGGGAGGATTTGGTGATCTGGCTTGGAGATTAGAGACTTCTGACTAACCTCCAGGACAAACAGCTGCTGAAGTGGGATGAAAAAGGTTAGTAAGAAAAAAAAAATCCCCACAAATTTAAAAACACTGTTCAAAGATCTGGAGAAAGTAAGATGAGTGAAGAGAATAATTAGGCTTCAAGAAGAGAATCCTGAAAGTAAGGCTGAATACCTTTCTGGAACGTTATAGAGGATAAAGACACAAAGTGAAGAAAACTTCCGAAGGATCCACTGCTCCACTTACTAATCAGCATCTGCTCTATTCTTTTTTTTTTTTTTTTTTTTTTTTGAGGTGGAGTTTCGCTCTTGTTACCCAGGCTGGAGTGCAATGGCGCGATCTCGGCTCACCGCAACCTCCACCTCCTGGGCTCAGGCAATTCTCCTGTCTCAGCCTCCTGAGTAGCTGGGATTACAGGCACGCACCACCATGCCCAGCTAATTTTTTGTATTTTTAGTAGAGACGGGGTTTCACCATGTTGACCAGGATGGTCTCCATCTCTTGACCTCGTGATCCACCCGCCTCGGCCTCCCAAAGTGCTGGGATTACAGGCTTGAGCCACCACGCCCGGCGCTGCTCTATTCTTTTACCTATTTTTCTCTTTGTAAAACCATACTAGGGTAGAAACCATAACAGAATCTATAACCTCTCAAATTACAAATCAGATATATTCTCTCTACTTCTGTTTTCAGATGAAGACAGACTAGAGAGAGGAAAGGCTAGCCCCAAAATAAGAGCCTGAGGTAAAGAAAAGGGAGGCAGACAGAAAAGAGGGAAAGAGGAAGGTCATTCCAATTGTAAGGTTTATTTGGTTGAGTAGGTGTCAAAAATTTAACCAGCATTCCCTTTTGTTTACTTCTCCAAAGTCTCAGAATGGGGCAAACTTCACAACATATGGGCAGCAGTTTTTGGATTTGCTCTCCAAGGCACAGTTTTCCTAAAGTATCTAAACTTTAGGTCCCTGCCTTCCTCACCAACCAGAGACTCTGGAGAAATAAAGAGATTCTTGATGTTAGAAAGATGACCAAACCATTACCATTTCATTAAGCACAAAACCAGGCAGGTTTTAGTAGAAATAAGGATAAAGGATTACACCACAGCAACATGGGATCAGATCATAGTACCAAAGTTTTCAGGTGAGGTGCCAGGTTCCTAAGCCTTATTAACAAAAATAGCCCAAACAAAAACCAAGCTTATATAAAGATTAAGAGGAGAAACTCTGGGCCGGGCGCGGTAGCTCAAGCCTGTAATCCCAGCACTTTGGGAGGCCGAGGCGGGTGGATCAGAAGGTCGAGAGATCGAGACCAACCTGGTCAACATGCTGAAACCCCGTCTCTACTAAAAATACAAATTAGCTGGGCATGGTGGCGCGTGCCTATAATCCCAGCTACTCAGGAGGCTGAGGCAGGAAAATTGCCTGAACCCAGGAGGCGGAGGTTGCGGTGAGCCGAGATCGCGCCATTGCACTCCAGCCTGGGTAACAAGAGCAAAACTCCGTCTTAAAAAAAAAAAGAGGAGAAACTCTGTACTAACATATCCAAAAAGATCAAATTGTAGGTTTCAGATCTACATGAACTTGAAGCCTCCAGTTCCACTGCTTATGTTCCCAATGATTTATGTAATAATGCTTAACAGTGCTGACATCCTCTGTCATGCTTTGATTCTCTATACAAAATTTCCTCTATCTCTGAGGGATATCCAGCCCATCTTTCTTCCTAAACTGAATAACCAACAAGGTCCCACATACTGGTTTTGGCTGAAACCAGACAGTATCGTACCAGGCCACTCTTGAAAATAGGGCCCTTTTCCTTTAATTTGGGACCCTGGACTCTATTTTAACCAAGAAAAAGTCTGCATTATTAGCTCATAACAGAAGGCTACTAATCAATGCCCTTGTATATATATCCTTTGCACCACCTAAAACCTCCCTTGTTTTATTTTATTTCAGTGGGTCACTACAAGCTGCTGGAGTAAAGACTTGGTGGGTGGGTAATTTAACCTCTTCATGGAGGATAAAAAATGCTTGTGAGTATGAAAGAAGGGAATAAATAGACTTAAAGGGTAGACTTGATCCTTTTTCTTGTCTTCTATTCTAAGGGATAAAAGTGTTATGGCCAATTGTCTATAATATTTGCCCCTGAAGCTCCCCTTATCTGGTCTAATCTGGCTCCAATAAATCAAAGGAGCACCTAATAAAACACATTGTTCTCTTTTCTATTTTTTTTTTTTTTATTAACAAGCAACATAATCAAAAACAGAAACACAACAACCTTAAAGCTGAAACAGCAATAAGTCAAACTGCTGCTGCAGTTCACGGATGTACCTGGGGTACATGCTCCCTCATTGCGAGGCAGGACGTAGGCACATGACTGTGCATTTAGGTATATATGTGACCAAGAAGAATCAGAGAAATGGAAAACACTGGAGAACAGAAAGTAACAAGAACTTTACATCAGGCAATCCCAAAGCGCTCTGCTCTTTTCCTCTTCTTTGCCTGTAGAGAAGAAGCAAGAAAAAAATTAGATTGAAGACAATAGTTGCCGGGATTCCTGGCTGCTTTAATCCAAACTCACATGAACTGTCACAAGGCCCAAGAAGGAAGGATGGCCCAGACTTGAGCTTGGCAGCAAGAGATTTCATTCCTCAATCTCTGCAATCTTTCCAATTATCCAGTTAGAGCTGGGAAAGTTTAGTGGGTAAGGAGGGTGAGAAGGAAAAAAAAATTACGGGGGTGAGGGACAGAGAGAAGAACAGTGGTAGAAAATGGGAAGATTCCGGAAGGAGAGAGGGCCACCCAGCCTGAGATCAAGCTAGCCTGGAAACAATGGGCTCTTAACAGGCTGGGGAAAGTTCCAGTCAACGGGGAGATGGAAGATTTCAGAGGATAATGAATTAAACAATGCTATTCATAGAGGTGAAGGAGATGCCCTTCTGAGCAGTCAGGCCCAGTCAGTAGCTATTCGTTAGGCCTCCAGAAAGGCATATAAATCTTTTGATGCCAACAGAACGAATAGGGAGTGAATGGTGTGTGGGTGAGTCCCTATCATAGAGCTCTTAAAAGAGGCAGCAACACTGGAGAGGACACAAAATGGTAAGGGAAGACTTTTGGTACGGGAAGTGACTCACAGAACGGCACAGAGTCCTTCATGTGCACTCCCAACCACTAGCCCTAGCAGAATACAAACTCCTCTAGCGTTTTCCTAGTTAAAGGTTAGCTGATTTAACTCTAAAATTTTCAGGGTTTAATTTACAAGACTGATTCTGATACTAACTCATAAAGAAGTTTTTCATAAAGCATCATCCTGTTGGCACTGTCCTCAAGACAGTTCTTGCAAGATAAGGCTGTTATAAAAGTATGTGGCACCTCCCCCTTTCTTGGTCCCGCTCTGGCCAAGTGATGTGCCTGCCCCCGCCTTGGCCTTCTACCATGATTGTAAGCTTCCCGAGGCCTCCCCAGAAGCCAAGCAGATGCCAGCACCATGCTTCCCATAAAGCCTGCAGAATTGTGAGCCAATTAAACCTCCTTTCTTCATAAATTACCGAGTCTCACGTATTTCTCCTTTATAGCAATGCAAAAACAGCCTAACAATACACTTTTTTTTTTTTTTTTGAGACAGTCTTGTTCTTTCGCCCAGGCTTGAGTGCAGTGGCGCAATCTGGGCTCACTGCAACCTCCACCTTAGCCTCTGGAGTAGCTGGGACTACAGCACCACATCCGGCTAAACTTTTAAAAAATTTTTAGTAGCGATGAGGTCTCCTATGTTGTCCAGGCTGCTCTCCAACTCTTGCCCTCAAGTGATCCTCCCACACTGTCCTCCTAAGGGCTGGGATTCTTTCATTTTGAGAAATTATTTGTGGCCAGGCATGATGGCTCATGCCTGTAATCCTAGCACTTTGGCAGGTGGATCACAAGGTCAAGAGATTCTGGCCAACATGATGAAACCCAGTCTCTATTAAAAATACAAAAACAGGGCCGGGCGCAGTGGCTCAAGCCTGTAATCCCAGCACTTTGGGAGGCCGAGGCGGGTGGATCACGAGGTCGAGAGATCGAGACCAACCTGGTCAACATGGCGAAACCCCGTCTCTACTAAAAATACAAAAAATTAGCTGGGCGTGGTGGCACGTGCCTGTAATCCCAGCTACTCAGGAGGCTGAGGCAGGAGAATTGCCTGAACCCAGGAGGCGGAGGTTGTGGTGAGCCGAGATTGCGCCATTGCACTCCAGCCTGGATAACAAGAGTGAAACTCCGCCTCAAAAAAAAAAAAATTAGCTGGGCGTGATAGCACACACCTGCAGTCCCAGCTACTCAAAAGGCTGAGGCAGGAGAATCATTTGAACCCGTGAAGCAGAGGTTGCAGTGAGCCGAGATTGTGCCATTGCACTCCACCTGGAGACAAAGTGAGACTCCATCTCAAAACAACAACAACAACAACAACAACAAAACCCCACCTATTTGTAAACAAAGTGACAGGAAGAGGAAGTCTGATTTGAGTCCACTGTCCTTTTCCAGAAGGGAGTTAGGTACAATCAATACTTATTAAATACTTTAAAACTATCCCTTTTTATACAGAATCATTTCATTATTTAAGTATCATGTGAGGGAGGTATATTATCTCCACTTTTCAGATGATGAAAGTGAAGCTCAGGAAGTACTATAATTTATTAATACTAAGTGGCAGAGCCTTTTTCTTTTTTTGAGACAGAGTCTCACTCCCTTGTGCAGGCTATGCACTGATGCCATCTCAGCTCACTGCAGCCTTGACCTCCTAGGCTTAAGTGATCCAACCTATCTCAGCCTCCTGAGTAGTTGGGACTACAGGTGTGTGCTACCACGTCTGGCCAATTTTTATATTTTTAGTAGCGTCAGGGTTTCTCCATGTTGCCCAGGCTGGTCTTGAACTCTGGGGCTCGAGAGATCTGTCTACCTCAGCCTCCCAAACTGCTAGGATTACAGGCACGAGTCACACCTGGCCCAGAGCCACTTTTAAAATCCAAGGCCTGATTCAAAACCTTATACTCTTTACCATTAGTCTAATAGACTCTTGACACTGAATTAAGTATATTGATGGAATTCAGTGTTGCCACTTCATCCAGGAAAAAAAGTTATCAAGCGGCTGGGCGCAGTGGCTCAAGCCTGTAATCCCAGCACTTTGGGAGGCCAAGGCGGGTGGATCACGAGGTCGAGAGATCGAGACCACCCTGGTCAACGTGGTGAAACCCCGTCTCTACTAAAAATACAAAAAATTAGCTGGGCATGGTGGCGCGTGCCTGTAGTCCCAGCTACTCAGGAGGCTGAGGCAGGAGAATTGCTTGAACCCAGGAGGCGGAGGTTGCGGTGAGCCGAGATCGTGCCATTGCACTCCAGCCTGGGTAACAAGAGCGACACTCTGTCTCAAAAAAAAAAAAAAAAAAAAAAAAAAAAAAAAAAAAAAAAAAAAAAAAGTTATCAAGCAAAAGGCAAAATATTTGGGCACTTAAGAATTAGGTGGGTGGCCACAGGAGGACTGCTTGAGCCCAGGAGCTTGAGACCAACCTGGGCAACAGAATGAGACCCCATCTCTACAAAGTGTTTCTCCACTCAGTTTATTCACTCTCACTTCCTGAGCAACAGAAACCCCATCTCTACTAAATAAATAAGTAGGTGAGGAAACAGTATTTCTCCATTCAGTTCATTCACTCTCATTTCCCTCAAGATCTATGAAGCATTCCAGGTATATTTTTACCTCTGTATCCTCTGTGGTTCCAGTTCCAGCTGAACTTGTGACAATCCCAAATCGTTCCTTCCTCTTTTTCAGTTTCTCATCATCTTCAGACTATTCAGGAATAAACAACAGAGTTGAAAGAAATTACCCTCCATTCACCAAGTAAATAGGAATGAAATAACTTATTGGTCACAATGTGCTAACCAACCTTGTGACAAGAACTAATGATCACATAAAGAGATAAGATACAGGCTGGGCATGGTGGCTCACACCTGTAATTCCAGCACTTTGGGAGGCCAAGACAGGTGGATCATCTGAGGTTGAGGGTTCGAGATCAACCTGACCAACATGGAGAAACCCCATCTCTACTAAAAATAGCAAATTAGCCGGGCATGGTGGCACATGCCTGCAATCCCAGCTACTCGGGAAGCTGAGGCAAGAAAATGGAGGTTGCAGTGAGCTAGACTCTGTCTCCGCCCCACCCCCATCAAAAGAGTTCAAACAACCTTTTTTTTTTCTTTGAGATAGAGTCTTACTTCATCACCCAGGCTGGAGTTGAGTGACACAATCTCAGCTCACTGGAACCTGCACCTCCCGAGTAGCTGGGACTATAGGTGCACACCACCACACCTGGCTAATTTTTGTATTTTTAGTGGAGATGGGGTTTCAGCATGTTGGCCAGGCTGGTCTCAAACTCCTGACCTCAAGTGATCTGCCCGCATTGGCCTCCCAAAGAGTTAGGATTAGAGGCATGAGCCACCATGCCTGATCAAACAAACTTTTAAAGAATGTTTGTGTGGTGCTTACGAGCTGGATTTATTTTTAAATCTCAAGGAAATTATGTTCCTACAGTGTATAGGCAGGCTGTGTCTCTAGGTGTCCCAAAATCACGCAGTCAAAAGCAAAGGCAATCAAAAGAGCTACAGAAACACAAGAATTTTTCAATGCCTCTACTCTCAACCCCAACCAAGGAGTTGCCTTTGTCCCTGTGGCCACAGCAGCCACCTGTACAAATCAAAAGCAGGGCAGCTATCCAGCTTTCTGTGCTCAATTTGTTTAACTAGTCCAGGTGTCTGAACACAACAGGCAGGAGTACTGTCTTGGATTTTCTTTAACTCTTTCAGCTTGAGAAAGATGTTCATGTTCTCCCTTTTGCTGCACCTGCTTTCTAGTGAGTAGCAAGGAACCTAGGAAAGAATGATGGCTATCAAGCAGTAAAGAATCCTATATAAGTTATCCTTTAATCAGAGTATATTATCAGAATAAACTACTGCCTACACAGTTTTTCTGCCTTTCTCATTATGACCACCAGCAAATCCATAGTGGGTACCTCATTAATGTACTCTATTGTAAAAACATTAAGCTAGGTTCAAAGGAAAAAAGAAGTATTCTTGTCCTTAATAATCATCAATTAAAATAACACTATAGCCATGAACATTTGGGTGCTTAGTATGTGCCAGGTACTGTGTACAGTTCTATACATGCAATATCTCATTTACTACTTTTTTTTGTCCTGAGACGAAGTCTTGCTCTGTTACCCAGGCTGGAGTGCAGTGATGCCATCTTGGCTCACTGCAACTTCCACCTCTCAGATTCAAGCTATTCTCTTCTTGCCTCAGCCTCCCAAAGTGTTGGGATTACAGGCGTGAGCCACTGCATCTGGCATCATCTACTTGTTATAATAAGCATATGGAGTAGGCACTATAATTAAATTCATTTAATAAATATGAAAATTGAGGCTTGGGGAGATTGATTTGCCCAAAATCTCACAAATAATACCAGGATTGGAACCCAGGACATTTTACTCGAGAATCCACTTTCTTAGCTTTACCCCTCCTCAAGGTATCTCACATAAGTATTTCTTTGGAAGAACAGTAGGACAATTAAGTGCTTAATTCTCAAAGAAGAAGGATCACCGGGACCCTTAGCTAAAAAAAATTCATAAATTTTAATCACTTCACTCAAAGAATCAGGTCAACAATACTAGGACCTCTTCTTCTTACTATCATACCACATACCTAACAATTTATAATTAACTAAGGACCTAGGGAGAGAACTCCAGTTAGTAGTCTTGTATTAAAGTTTTTCTCAGCTGAATCTGTTTTTTGTTTTTTGTTTTATATTTTGAGATAGAGTCTCACTCTGTCACCAAGCTGGAGTGCAGTAGCGCAATCTCGGCTCACTACAACCTCTGCCTTCCGGGTTTAAGTGATTCTCCTGCCTCAGCCTCCTGAGTAGCTGGGACTACAGGAGTGTGCCACCATGTCCAGCTAATTTTTATATTTTTTGTAGAGACAGGGTTTCGCCACACTGGCCAGGCTGGTCTCCATCTCTTTATCTCATGATCCACCCGCCTCAGCCTCCCAAAGTGCTGGGATTACAGGCGTGAGCCACCACGCCTGGCAGCTGAATCTGTTTCTAATTTTGCCTAACTGGCTATTCCATTTGTTAAGATGTAATAAAAGAATAAGGGGCCAGGCTTGGTGGCTCATGCCTGTAATACCAGCACTTTGGGAGGTAGAGGCGGGCAGATCACCTGAGGTCAGGAGTTCGAGACCAGCCTAACCAACATGGAAAAACCCCATCTCTACTAAAAATACAAAATAGCCAGTGCATGCCTGCAATCCCAGCTACTCAGGAGACTGAGGCAGGAGAATTACTTGAACCAGGGTGGCAGAAGTTGCACCGAGCCAAGATCGTGCCACTGCACTCCAGCCTGGGCAACAAAAGTGAACTCCATCTCAAAAATAAAAGAATACGGAAGGTTTCCAACAAACATTAAGTCCCACCACATTTTTTACTAACAAAGTCAAGGGAGAAAGTTTTCTTGATTTTTATCTACTACCACTAAGATAAAGTGAATAAAGGATATAAATGGAGATTTCAAACTGAGAACCTCTAGAATGCTCTAGTTGATATATTCTTCACCACGACTCCTGGCCAAGTAGGAAACAGTTTGCAGGAAAATAAATCGAGCATACCTTCTTGTGGAGAGGCAAGACTAGACTAGACCAATATCTTGTTAAACTATCATTATAAACTTTTTTCCATTCAATTTAGCGCTAGCAGTACTCCAGCAAGTTCAAATCACAGAGGAGGTATGACTTTTGAAACCCAGACATTATATCAGCACAAACCCTGAGACCATGCCCTCCCCCAACATATGTCCACTTGGAATGTGCAGGCCAGTTTTGCTCCTCCTGGTTCTTTATTTTGCCATACCCTGAAATGGGAAGTTTGATTTCTCCATGAGTCACCTGCCTTGATCCCACCTTTTTTAGAGACAGGGCCGTACTCTTTTGCCATGCTGGAGTGCAGTAGCATGATCACGGCTCATTGTAATGTTGAATTCCTGGGCTCAGGTGATCCTCCTACCTTAGTCTCCTGAGTTGCTAGGGCTACAGGTATGTGCCATGCCTGGATAACTTTTTTTTTTTTTTGAGACAGAGTTTCGCTCTTGCTACCCAGGCTGGAGAGCAATGGCACGATCTCGGCTCACCGCAACCTCTGCCTCCTGGGTTCAAGCAGTTCTCCTGCCTCAGCCTCCTGAGTAGCTGGGACTACAGGCACACACCACCATGCCCAGCTAATTTTTTGTATTTTTAGTAGAGACGGGGTTTCACCTTGTTGACCAGGATGGTCTCGATCTCTTGACCTCGTGATCCACCCGCCTTGGCCTCCCAAAGTGCTGGGATTACAGGCGTGAGCCACTGCGCCCGGCCTTTTTTTTTTTTTTTTTTTTTTAATAGAGACAGGGTCTTGTTGCCCAGGCTAGTTTCAAACTCCTGAACTCAAGCAATCCTTTCAAATTGCCTCCCAAAGTGCTGGGATTACAAGCATGAGCCACCACATCCTTTTTAATAGCTTCCCTTTTTAATAAGATCTTTGGTGCCTCTTCTGGAGTTACAGGCAAAGCATCTGTTCCAAACCCATCTGTTCCTTTGTTTTCCAAGGGAAAAACAAAACAAAACAATACATCTTTCCCCCACCCTCCACAAATAGCCTGCCCTTCTCTCCCCACCCAGCACCCCTCAGCTTCTCTCCTAAAGCCCCCTTCCTCCTTTCCCTGCAGGGAAAGTGCACAACTGGGCCCAGTAAATCAACACAGTTCTAATGATCTCTCTCACTTGACCCTTCTAGCGTGACAGTGTCGCATGGAAACAAATGTACAATAAACTTCACTCCATCTTTAGCTTCTTGCTGACAGGTTTTGATTCATGGGATGGCGAGACCCATCTGAGGGAAATTACCTCAATCAAAACGCATGTCTCTCTGCATTCATCAGGCCAATGCTCCCTCAGGCCATGCTCAAGTGCACAAATAGGGTTGTGGCATATGCAGGCAGCAGTGACCCCTCTAGCTCAGTGTCACATGCATTTGTAAACCTTTCCCTTCTTCATCCCCCCCCACTACCCTCCCTCAAAACCCTCAACTACTAACAAATCTCTTTTTTCTTCCCATGCATACAGTGTGAGAAGAGAAGTGCTTGAATCTGAAGTGCCCTTATTTCCTATCAAATGTATACTCCTAAAAACATACAACTTGCATCCAAAATCAGGAGAAAACTTTCCTCACTGGCCAAACACAGGCATTGGACATTCAGATTAATCCATATATTTCAATTCCTCCCTCCTCTTCCTTTTCAAGACTAAAAACACCAAGCCAACCAACTGACTGATGCCAGTAATTTCAGCATATGCAACCCTCATGGCACCTAATACCTGCCTTGTTCACTTTTCATAAGATTTCATTTATAAAAAGGAGAAAGAATTACGCAAAAGAGAAGAAAGTATCTATATAAGAATAGGTAGTTATATTCTGTCACCCAGGCTACAGTGTAGTGGCTCGATGTTGACTCACTACAACTTCTACCTCCCAAGCTCAAGGGAGCTTCTCACCTCAGCCTCCCAAGTAGCACAGCTGGGACCATCACACCCAGCCAATTTTTGTGTTTTTTTTGTAGAGAGAGGGTTTCAGTATGTTGCCAGGCTGGTCTTGAACTCCTAAGCTCACGTAATCCACCTGTTTCTGCCTCCCAGCCTCTACCTCCCAAAGTGCTGGGATTATAGGAATGAGCCACTATGCCTAGCCCCAGGGTTTATATTTTAAAAAACCAAATACCCTTACTATTATTGTATTTTCCATTATAGAATACAGTTCCAAACTCAGCCCTTGAAAATAATACCTGGAACAGAAAAGACAGACATTCAAGCCTGTCCAAGATATAAATTACACATGTCAAGAGTACTTTGCACACAGGAACTATAAAATATATTCAATAAATTTTAGCTATTATTTTTATTGCTGTATTTCTCCTGGTCCTTGAAACAAAGTTTGAGATCATAATCAAAATGTAAGCTAACAATGCCATTAATTCTTCTAGATAAGAAGTGAAATCATAGTGACCCAGTGTGGTGGTTCACACCTGCTCCCAAGCACTTTGGGAGGCTGAGGTGGAAGGCTCACTTGAGCCCAGAAGTTTGAGAACAACCTGGGCAACATAGTGAGACCCCATCTCTACAAACATTTTTTTTTTTTTTTTTTTTTTTTTTTGAGACGGAGTTTCGCTCTTGTTACCCAGGCTGGAGTGCAATGGCGCGATCTCGGCTCACCGCAACCTCCGCCTCCTGGGTTCAGGCAATTCTCCTGCCTCAGCCTCCTGAGTAGCTGGGATTACAGGCACCTGCCACCATGCCCAGCTAATTTTTTGTATTTTTAGTAGAGACGGGGTTTCACCATGTTGACCAGGATGGTCTCGATCTCTCAACCTCGTGATCCACCCACCTCGGCCTCCCAAAGTGCTGGGATTACAGGCTTGAGCCACCGCGCCCGGCCTACAAAAAATTTTTTTAAAAAATTTAGCTGGACATGGTGGTACACACCTGTGGTCCCAGCTACTCGAGAGGCTGATGGAGAAGGATTGCTTGAGCCAAGGAAGTTGAGGCTGCAGTGAGCCATCATCACACCACTGCACTTCAGCCTGGGCAACAAAGTGAGATCTTGTCTCAAAAATATACAAATACAAATAAATAAATGAGCGAAATCACCAAAGGCTAGTAAGAATCAGATCCATTACCAAGGCAACAAGAAAACTCCCTTTAGCTGCAAGAAAAATGAGTATCTTTTGGACAGCTGACTAACGGTTAAAATTTTGGTTGTGGAATAATAGTTACCGGACAGAATCAGTCTTCTCAACAAAGTCCTGTTAACCATCACCATCTTCTTTCTTTCTATTACTCTCTCTCTCTCTCTCTCTCTCTCTCTCTCTCTCTCTCTCTGCCTTCCAGGTTTAAGTGATTCTCCTGCCTCATCCTCCCAAGTAGCTGGGATTACAGGTGACTGCCACCACACCAGGCTGATTTTTGTATTGTTAGTAGAGACGGGGTTTCCATGTCAGCCAGGCTGGTCTCGAACTTCTGACCTCAGGTGATCCATCTGCCTCAGCTTCCCAAAGCGCTGGGATTACAGACATGAACCACCATGCCCAGCCTTTTTTTTTTGGGACAAAGTCTCGCTCTGTTGTCCAGGCTAGAGTGCAATGGCACAGTCTTGGCTCACTGCAATCTCCAACTCACGGTTCAAGTGATTCTCCTGTCTCAGCCTTTTGAGTAGCTGGGATTGCAGGTGTGAGCCACCATGCCCAGCTAATTTTTCATATTTTTAGTCGAGATGGGGTTTCACCATGTTGGCCAGGCTGGTCTCGAAGTCCTGACCTCAAGTGATCCACCTGCCTCGGCCTCCCAGAGGGTTGGGATTACAGGCCTGAGCCACCGTGCCAGGCCAAACAATTCCTTTCTCAGACCTTGAAAACCTGGGCTGCGAGGCTTTACTGATTTCATAAATCCTAATAATTAAAAACTACTAATAGAAGATATCTATATAAGGTAATATATGAGGGGACTGGGCAAGGATCTAACCTCTATCTATGCAGACCCAATCCCAGGTTCTCTAAAGGCCCCTGAGGAATCTCTTTCACTAAATTATGTGACATCAGATTCAACCAACATTTTCAACAGTCCAACTGTGCTTTCTCTTTCTACTGGCTGCCATAATGTTTGAGGCCAAATGTGTGGCCTGTCTTTAGCAAGTGATTTTGAATATACAAATGGTCCCCAAATGCTTTGACTTAAGATTTTTCAACTTTACAACGGCAAACGCTGCATGCTCAGTAGAAACTTAGCGTACCCATACAACCATTCTGTTTTTCACTTTCAGTATTCAATAAATTACATGAGATATTCAATGCTTTATTACAAAATGGGCTTTGTGTTACATGATTTTTGCCCAACTGCACACTAATGTAAGTGTTCTGGTCACGTTTAAGGTCAACTAGGCTAAGCTATGACGTTCAGAAGGTTAGGTGTATTAAATACATTTTTGACTTAAGATGGGTTTTTATCAGTACATAACACCCATTGTAAGGTGAGGAGTATCTGTGTTTCTATTAGAAAAGAGAGGCCAGAAGTATCAAGGTAAGAGAGAAACATGAGATCGAGAGATGAAAAGCAAACACACAGAACCAGAGATAGGAATTTAGAAAACAAGATGAAGTGCAGTTAGTTACAGGGTTGCTGCTGGTCCCTTAAGAATGTACTCCTCGCCGGGCGCGGTGGCTCAAGCCTGTAACCCCAGCACTTTGGGAGGCCGAGGTGGGTGGATCACAAGGTCAAGAGATCGAGACCATCCTGGTCAACATGGTGAAACCCCGTCTCTAGTAAAAATACAGAAAATTAGCTGGGCATGGTGGCGCGTGCCTGTAATCCCAGCTACTCAGGAGGCTGAGGCAGGAGAATTGCCTGAACCCAGGAGGCGGAGGTTGCAGTGAGCCGAGATTGCGCCATTGCACTCCAGCCTGGGTAACAAGAGTGAAACTCTGTCTCAAAAAAAAAAAAAAAAAAAAGAATGTACTCCTCTATAAACATAAAGGAATTTATTTTAAAATACTCAATGTCCTGAGAATAAAAAGAGAGGGGAAAGAGGAAATAAGAGAAGGGAAAGGGTTACCAGGTTATAACTACAAATTTTAAATTAAGGGTTATTAGCAATGATTTCCATAGCATATATACTGTAGCCAGGAATTAAGTTGCAAAAGGAAGATCAGATGCAACAAATGGCAGCTGAATACCCCAGATGTTTTCGAACGTGTCTGTTCCCTTTTTACAACAAAGTACCATTACTATGTCTACCCAAAATGGAGTTCTTTGTTATTTTCTAAACTCAACTTGTGTCTTCAAGATTCAAATTCATAAGAAGATTTTTGGAAACAATGTCTAAACATTCTGTGTATACCACCAAAAAAAAAAAAAAAAAAAAAAAGAAACTTACTAATTTTATCCTAAATACAATAAAGAATACTGCTCCTTGCTTGTGTGCCATGGCTATTTACTCTGTGAGAAGTCGTCTAATTTGATTTAATTAGCACCCCGTGGGTTGTGTGTTGAAAGCATTCACCTTCTTCAATCTTATTACCAGTGTCACTCTGGATCATATAAAAAGAAACTAGGAGAAACAAAGCAAAGTTAACGCAAGCATAATTAGTGAATCTGAACTCAGTAATTCCCGAGAACACAAAGCATGAGTACTTTTACTGGATTCAAGTAAGATACATCCTTATTCTCTGTGACCAAAAGAATTAACCAAGCCAGGTACTATTCCTGGTCAGTTTAACAAGCTTACTCACTTATCATCCCTCCTTTTACCATGTGTGAGAAGCAGAAATTCCAATTAAAAGAGTCCAGTCATAAAAATCCTTACAAGTAGAAAGAGGCATTTCAGGGGAGCTCAGGTACTGCTATAATATTCCCCCTCAGAAGTCTTTTCCCTAGAGTGATGGAAGAGAGGCTGACAGAGAGCTAAGATGGTCATATTTCATAAATATAACAAATAACTGCCCCCCTCTGTGACTGAATTACCATACTAAGATGTTATCAGTTCTCAGGCCAATCTGATTTCTAAGGGGAATGTAAGGTAGTGTAGCAAAAAGGAAAACAGAGCCTTTTGGCCACTTTTCCTGAATCTTACTGCCACGTGACTGATGGCAGGATGAAAAGCAGAGCCTGGGGCCTTTCAGGCGATGGTAAATTAATGATGACATGGCCCTGACTTCCCAGAGGTAAAGGTTATGAAACACTCCAGGGTAAGTGAGCTTCCAATTTCATACTCTCAGGATGAATGACAGCAACTGATAGTTATTCTCAGAAACACTTCGATGCTTAAAAAACACAGCTGTCACCTCTCCTGCCCCAGTTTCTGAAAATGTTTATTCCCGAGCCTTTATGCCAGCCAGATGACAGATTTTTGGGGTGGTCCCAAAAATCAATGCACAGAGCTTGAGTAGATGAAGGTGAGAGACCAGATTATCGGCAAGTACACCATCTTAGCAAATAACATGGTAGACACTCCAACACTATCCACACACATACACATAACACACCTACCCAATTTAACCATCTTACCTACTCTCAATAATCTTTTTTTTTTTTTTTTTTTTGAGACGGAGTTTCGCTCTTGTTACCCAGGCTGGAGTGCAATGGCGCGATCTCGGCTCACCGCAACCTCCGCCTCCTGGGTTCAAGCAATTCTCCTGCCTCAGCCTCCTGAGTAGCTGGGATTACAGGCACGCGCCACCATGCCCAGCTAATTTTTTTTTTGTATTTTTAGTAGAGGCGGGGCTTCACCATGTTGACCAGGATGGTCTTGATCTCTTGACCTCGTGATCCACCCACCTCGGTCTCCCAAAGAGCTGGGATTACAGGCTTGAGTCACCATGCTCGGCCTAATCTCTCTCAGCTGTGAGATCAGTATCAAGTTTCTGGGGCTGGTAGGGTGCTAGAACTTTAAAGTTACACCACAATTAGAGATCAGCAAGAATTGTATCTCCTCGTATCTTCACAGGATTTGAAGCCCAAGAACACAGTCAGCTCAGAATCAAACACTCTTCTCACTCACTAGCTTCCACCACTTTTTCTTTCTCCTGTCCAAATCAAGCTCTTTCCCCAACCCCCACTCCTCTTCAACCCCAGAGGAGGTCGTTTCGGTCTTGCTCTAGCTGATTGTAGGACAAAGCAAGGCAGGTGGAGGAAATGAAGGCTTCACACTTGAGACCCCCGGAAATCAAGTTTCTATTAAAAGTCCCCATCTCCCTCCCTTAAAAGCCAAGAAGCTGTTGCTTTTAAGGATAAGCGATGCAGAGCTTGGCAGAAATGTCAAGAAATCAACAGAGGGAAGCTGAAACTTCTGGGAAGTGAATGTTGTCTTAGCCAAAACATATAGAAAAGAAAGGATAGTTACCTGACCAATCAAAAATTTAGAGTGAACACTAGGAAAACAGATTCTTTTAATCTGAAGTATTTAAAAATGCAGATTTCTGGCCACAACCCAACCTAATAAATCTACATCTCAAAAGGGCAGGCCTACAGAGCTGTATTTTTTAAAGGGTCTCCCCTCCCCCCACCCCCTGTGATCCTTATGTGCAACCATTATTTCGGGCCAATTTGAAGTAGCTTTGAAAAAATACAGACCAAACGACTTTTTCTTTTCTTTTTTTTTTTTCTCCAATTTTTTAAAATTGCATTTTAGGTTTTGGGGTACATGTGAAGAACATGCAAGATTGTTGCATAGGTACACACATGGCAGTGTGATGTGCTGCCTTCCTCCCCATCACCTATATCTGGCATGTCTCCCCATGCTATCTCTCCCCAACTCCCCACCCCACGCTGTCCCTCCCCTATTTCCGCCCTACAGACCCCAGTGTGTGATGCTCCCCTCCCTGTGTCCATGTGTTCTCATTGTTCAACACCCACCTATGAGTGAGAACATGCGGTGTTTGATTTTCTGTTCTTGTGTCAATTTGCTGAGAATGAAGGTTTCCAGGTTTATCCATGTCCCTACAAAGGACACAAACTCATTGTTTTTGATGGCTGCCTAGTATTCCATGGTGTATATGTGCCATATTTTCTCTGTCCAGTCTATCATTGATGGGCATTTGGGTTGGTTCCAGGTCTTTGCTATTGTAAACAGTGCTGCAATGAACATTTGTGTGCATGTGTCCTTATAGTGGAACAATTTATAATCCTTTGGATATATATCCAGTAATGGGATTGCTGGGTCAAATGGAATTTCTATGTCTAGATCAGGCGTCCCCACACTTTTTACACAGGGGGCCAGTTCACTGTCCCTCAGACCGTTGGAGGGCCGCCACATACTGTGCTCCTCTCACTGACCACCAATGAAAGAGGTGCCCCTTCCTGAAGTGCGGCGGGGGGCCGGATAAATGGCCTCAGGGTCCCGCGGGCCCTAGTTTGGGGACGCCTGGTCTAGATCCTTGAGGAATCGCCACACTGTCTTCCACAATGGTTGAACTAATTTACACTCCCACCAACAGTGTAAAAGTGTTCCTATTTCTCCACATCCTCTCCAGCATCTGCTGTCTCCAGATTTTTTTAATGATCGCCATTCTAACTGGCGTGAGGTGGTATTTCAATGTAGTTTTGATTTGCATTTCTCTAACGACCAGTGATGATGAGCATTTTTTCATATGTTTTTTGGCCTCATATATGTCTTCTTTTGTAAAGTGTCTGTTCATGTCCTTCGCTCACTTTTGAATGGGCTTGTTTTTTTCTTGTAAATCTGTTTTAGTTCTTTGTAGATTCTGGATATCAGCCCTTTGTCAGATAGGTAGACCGCAAACATTTTTTGCCATTCTGTTGGTTGGCGATTCACTCTAGTGACTGTTTCTTTTGCTGGGCAGCCAAACAACTTTTTAAAATTTCTCATCAAATCCAAATAAGGCTGCCATCCTGCTCCAATTTTCTCCTATAAATGCTAGGGTTATTCCAAACTTTATGCTACCTACAAACAATATTTCAGCTGCAGAGATGTGAGGGGTAAAAAGAGAGCTCTGAAGAAATCACAGAGGACTATGGGTAGCACACCTGTCTTACTGCTCTCCTACAATTCAAATAGAGAAGCAGAGAGAATCTTTCATCATAGTTGAATACAGGAAGAAATATGCCAAAACAAGATCAGGGAACACCGCAGTTATGTGGGGAAAAGAGGGAGGCAACTAGGTTGCAGCAGCACACAGACATCTTTTCCTACAGAACTGACATGAAGGAAAAGGAAAAAAATTTTTTTTTTGAAACAGAGTTTTGCTCTTGTTGCCCAGGCTGGAGTGCAACAGTGCCATCTCGACTCACTGCAACCTCCACCTCCTGGGTTCATGAGATTCTCCTGCCTCAGCCCACCACACCTGGCTAATTTTGTATTTTTAATACGGGCTTGTACCTGTACTCTCGCCAGGGCAACAGAGTGAGATCCCACATCTCTAAAACAAACAAACAAACAAACAAATAAATAAATAAATAAATATATATATACATATATATATATATATATATTTTTTTTTTTTTTTGAGACGGAGTTTCGCTCTTGTTACCCAGGCTGGAGTGCAATGGCGCGATCTCGGCTCACCGCAACCTCCACCTCCTGGGTTCAGGCAATTCTCCTGCCTCAGCCTCCTGAGTAGCTGGGATTACAGGCACGCACCACCATGCCCAGCTAATTTTTTTTGTATTTTTAGTAGAGACGGGGTTTCACCATGTTGACCAGGATGGTCTCGATCTCTTGACCTTGTGATCCACCCGCCTCGGCCTCCCAAAGTGCTGGGATTACAGGCTTGAGCCACCGCGCCCGGCAAATAAATAATTTTTTTGGAGACAGTCTCACTCTGTTGCCCAGGCTGGATTGTAGTGGTGCAATCTTGGCTCACTGCAACCTCCACCTCCTGGGTTCAGGCGATTCTCCTGCTTCAGTCTCCCAAGTAGCTGGAATTACAGGCATGCACCACCACACCTGGCTAATTTTGTATTTTTAGTAGAGACAGGGTTTCACCATGTTGGCCAGGCTGGTCTGGAACTCCTGATCTCAAGTGATCCACCCACCTCGGCATCCCAAAGTACTGGGATTACAGGCATGAGTCACCGTACCCGCCTTTTTTCTTTTTAGACAGGGTCTCTTGTTCTGTCACCCAGGCTGGAGTGCAGTGGCACGATCACTGCTCACTGCAGCCTGGACCTCCCTCACTCAACCAATCCTCCCACCTCAGCCTCAGAAGTAGCTGGGATTTCAGGCATGCCACCCTGCTCAGCTAATTTTTTATTTTTTGGTAGAAACAAGGTCTCACTATGCTGCCCAGGCTGGTCTCAACTCCTGGGCTCAAGTGATCCTCCCGTTTTGGCTTCCCAAAGTATTGGGATTACAGGCATGAGGCACTGTACCACCTCTGTTCATTTCGAATTGCTCCTTCTTTTCACGCACCTCATACCTAAGCATGGATATGATATGCAAATTCTGTAACTGCCTCCTCTATACCCCAATAGACTTCCACCAACAATTACTTTCTAAAGTCCAGATCAAGGGGCTGGATATGATGGATTATGCCTGTAATCCCAACACTTTGGGAGGCCAAAATGAGAGGATCGTGAGGTCAGTTTGAGACCAGACTGACCAACATGGTGAAACCCTGTGCCAGGCATGGTGGCAGGCACCTATAATCCCAGCTACTCAGGAGGCGGAGGGAAGAGAATCATTTGAACCCAGGAAGTGGAGGTTGCAGTGAGCTGAGATTGCATCACATCACTCCAGACTGTTGACAAGAGTGAAAGACCCCCTCAAAATAAATTAATTAATTAAATAAAGTCCAGATAAAGCATTCCAAATATAATCTTCTCAGTTACACATCTCCCTACTAGGGACTTCCAGATTTAATATTTGTTGTAAACTCCAAATGTACAACACCCTGAAAACACATTTCTATTTCTTTTCTTTTCTTTTTTTTGTTTTTGGGAGACGGAGTCTCACTGTCACCCAGGCTGGAGTGCAGTGGCATGATCTCAGTTCACTGCAACTTCCGCCTCCTGGGTTCAAGCAATTCTTCTGCCTCAGCCTCCCAAGTAGCTGGGATTATAGGTACGTGCCGTGACGCCTGGGTAATCTTTCGTATTTTTAGTAGAGACAGGGTTTCACCGTGTTAGCCAGGATGGTCTCGATCTCCTGACCTTGTGCTCTGTCCAACTTGGCCTCCTAAAGTGCTGGGATTACAAGCGTGAGCCACACGCCTGGCCACACATTTCTATTTCTGTCCTAAGAATCTGCCCTGGAAATTAAAAAGTTAAATTTTTTTTTTAAACATGAAAAAAGATGACCAAGCACAGTGGTGTGGCTCACACCTGTAATCCAAGCATTTTAGGAAGCAGAGGTGGGCAGATCACCTGAAGTCAGAAGTTTGAGACCAGCCTGGCCAACATGGCAAAACCCCACCTCTACCAAAACTACAAAAGTTAGCCAGGTGTGGTGGTGTATACCTGTAGTTCCAGCTACTCAGGAGGCTGAGGCAGGAGAATCACTTGAACCCAGGAAGCAGAGGTTGCAGTGAGCTGAGGTCACGCCACTGCACTCCAGCGTGGGTAACAGAGAGAGACTGTCTCAAAAAATAAAAAAAATAAATAAAAGAGTAGCAAAGGAAAGGGAGAGGAAGAAAGGAGTTAAAATTTTCTAGATTTTAACAAAAGATTTCATATTATATTAAAAATGGGTCTTTGCTTATTTACAAACATCACCACCAAGTATCCCCCTTAAAGTATCTCCAATTTGATGTCCTGCCTCACCCCTACTTCCAGCTCCAAAATACGATGGGATCTGACTTCCTTCAGTTATCAGTCATGAAGAGCAACTCTGCTGTTTTGGTGCATGCATAAGGAAATGAACCATCCTATATTGTTCAACCTAATTTTAATAGAATTCCACATGTAGGCCGGGCGTGGTGGCTCACGCCTGTAATCCCAGCACTTTGGGAGGCCGAGGCGGGTGGATCACAAGGTCAACAGATCGAGACCATCCTGGTCAACGTGGTGAAACCCCGTCTCTACTAAAAATACAAAAAATTAGCTGGGCATGGTGGCGCGTGCCTGTAATCCCAGCTACTCAGGAGGCTGAGGCAGGAGAATTGCCTGAACCCAGGAGGCGGACGTTGCGGTGAGCCGAGATCGTGCCATTGCACTCCAGCCTGGGTAACAACAGTGAAACTCCGTCTCAAAAAAAAAAAAAAAAAATTAGAATCCACATGTATAAAATTTTACCTCCCCTTATCAATGCCAACCCAAAGAACAATATTACTCAAGTGTTAGCCTCTCAAGTATTAACATACATATAATTGCCATTCTGCTATAGCTCTCACAACATGAGGAGCTTTTAACCAAAATTTCCTATTGAAAAAATTAATCACATACACATATACCAAAAACTCCTTCCCCAACACCACTTTATTTCCTCCTCCCATACAGACTTTGAAGGATATACGGTTGTCCCTTAGTATCCAAGAAGGATTGGTTTCAGGACCACTCCTGCCCCACCTATAGATACCAAAATCTCTGGGTGCTCAAGTCCTTTATACAAAATAACATAAAGTTAGGTACAGCAGCTTCTGCCTGTAATCTAAGCACTTTGAGAGGCAGAAGGACTGCTTGAGCCCAGGAGTTTGAGACCAGCCTGGGCAAAATAAGGAGACCTTATCTCTGCAAAATAAAATTAGCTGGGCATGGTGGTGCATGCCTATGGTCCCAGCTACTTCGGGGGGGATGACATGGGATTATTTGAGCCCAGGAGGTGGAGGAGGCTGCAGTGAGCCATGATCTGGACCACAGCACTCCATAGAGTAAGACATCATCTTTAAGGAAAAAAAAAAAAAAAAAAAGGCACAGTATTTGCATATGACCTATGCTCATCCTCCTCTATACTTTAAATCATCTCTAGAGTAGTTATACCTAATATAATGTAAATGTTACACAAATAGCTATTATATTTGTCTTATACTGTTTTCCTTGTATTATTTTTTATAGTTGTATTTTTCTTCCCCTCAAATACTTTTGATCCACAGATGTGGAACCCATGGATACAGAGGGCTGAGTGTACTTGGATTCAGAGAGCTCACATTTCACCACAGCTGGAGAGAGTATCTGGGAGTGTGGATAGATATTGCTTCACTTAGAAAGGCCAAGCCAACTACCTATCACCTGTAAATTAGATATACAACCAGATATAATGTAATTTTAAAAATATTTACCTTATGTACTAAGAGTGGTGCTTTCAAAAGAAAAAAGAAAAAACTCTCATTCAGCGAATAAGCCTATCTCAAGAACCAGACTGGCATAAACAACTGAACATACTGAAAAGTAAAACAGACTTAACAGAATCCAGCACTCCTTTCTCTTTCAGGGTGTATTTACTTTTATGGCAAAGACTACCAGGGGGCTACAGAAAGCATAAAACTTGTTTTTTATCAAAGTCATCAGTTCTGACATGTTAGATGAAGGAATGCAAAGACATTATGGAGGGGTATTGAGCACAGGAAACAGAAAAGAGTTTTTCTTACTACAAATTTCTTTACCTGAAGTTCTCCAGTTGCAAATTCAATGAATGAAATCAGAAAGAAATACATAAAATTAAAAGGTACAAGAGCTTAATGGTCTCAGCCATGCACCTTTAAGGAAGTCTAATCATCTAACAGAACTTTTCCTAAATACCCAGTTTATAATAAATATAGAGCAAGGCACCAGGCATGAATGTTGACATAACATCAAAAATCTCACCTTGCTTCCCTAGATTTTAAAAGCTTCCTCTGAAAATGTTCAATTTATATTTCTAACATCTCTTGTCCAATTTTTTCCTCATACATTGGCTAGGTAAAAAGTATGCGCTGAAGGATTAGGGAATAGTGGGGCAGTAGAAAGAGAAGTTGGGCAAAGAAAAACCTGTCTCCTACTTCTCTGGTTGAAATTAGAAACACTGTCAAGAGCCCTAGACAAGACAAAGAAAAATTCGATTGTCTCTTCGCTCTTCCAAATTCCTATAACCAAGTGGTTCAACAGCAGATGAATGGCACACATAACATCATTGATTGGAATCATAGTAAAAGGAAGTGAGAAGTGTGGGTGCGGGGAAAACTGGGAAGGGAGAGAGACGATTTATTTGTGCTACAGACAAAAGACAAGTTCTGTTCTTCAGCAGGGAGAAATGAAAAATCAGATAGGATAAACTGCGGTCAGAGTTTCCTCCACTATTTCCTCTTATAATAATAATTATTATTATTATACTTTGAGACCAAGTCTCTGTTGCCCAGGCTGCAGTGCAGTGGCATGACCTCAGCTCACTGTGATCTCCACCTCCTGGGTTCAAGCAATTCTCGTGCTTCAGCCTCCCAAGTAGCTGGGACTACAGGCGACCATGCCCAGCTCATTTTTGTATTTTTAGTAGAGACGGGGTTTCACCATGTTGGCCAGGCTGGTCTCAAACTCCTGACCTCAGGTGATCTGCCCACCTTGGCCTCCCAAAGTGCTGGGATTACAGGCTAAGCCACCATGTCTGTCTTGTTTCCTCTTTAAACAGCTCCTTTTGCCACTCCCTCAAAGTTTATTCCATTGGGCAAGTTGGGGTAAGTAGTGTATGTTTTTTATCTTAAACAGGAGGAGACAGAGAGAGAGAGAGAAAAAAAAACAGATATAAGATTAAACATTGTATCTCTCCTTGAAAAAGCCCAATATTTCTTTTCAAAGTATCAAGAATTAAAAGGCAATGTAAAGGAGTGGTTAATTATTTGTTTAGTCTTAAAAATGCTCCAAGAAATGTTATCTAAGAAATCCTGAGGTTGAGTTTTAGCTTTTCCTGAAATGTGTCTTCTAAGATATCCACTCTCAATTGCTATCTGTATCTACCATAGAGTTATCTTCTTTTCTTGCTGGTTAATCCAAGTTGAAAAGAACATAATTCTTCAACTGGAAGAAGGATTTTTGGGAAAACTGATAACCTAGGATGAAGGAGTAGGGAAATTCCCCCCAAATGCTCTTGATCATGAGGTGTCAATGGCTAAGGGAGCCTACACTGAGTTTTGTTTTTTTCCACTTACAATTCTACTATCTGTGTTTTTCTTGGTCCTATGTATATGAGAAAGAAATGGATAATTACATTTCACACTAAGCCTAGGCACTGCTGCTTGAGTATATTTGAATAATACCCAAATTTACTAAGCAGGCTAGTTTTCCAACTTATTCTGGGATCTAATTTTTCTACCCCTACTTCCTTTAAAGATACTCTACCACTAGGCTTGGTGGCTCACGCCTATAATCCTCGGCCTCAGCACTTTGGGAGGCCAAGGCAGGCAGATCATCTGAGCTCGGGAGTTCAAGACCAGCTTGATAAACATGGAGAAACCCCATCTCTAACTAAAAATACAAATTAGCTGGGTGTGGTGATGCATGCCTGTATTCCCAGATACTAGGGATACTGAGGCAGGACAATCACTTGAACCTGGGAGGCAGAGGTTGCAGCAGGCTGAAATCATGCCATTGTACTCCAGCCTGAGCAACAAAATCAAAGCTCCACCTCAAAAAAAAAAAAAAAGGAGTGAGGGAGGGGAAAAAAAAGATATTCTACCAATGACACCTGTAATCCCAGCACTTTGGGAACCAAAGCAGGTGGATTACAAGGTCACAAATTTGAGACCAGCCTGGCCAACATGATGAAACGCAGCTCTACTAAAAATACAAAAAATTGGCCAGGCCTGGTGGCTCACGCCTATACTCCCAGCACTTTGGGAAGCCAAGTAGTGTAGATCATGAAATCAGGAGTTCGAGACCAGCCTGGCCAGCATGGTAAAACTCCATCTCTACTAAAAACACAAAAAAATTAGCCGGGCATGGTGGCGTGCACCTATAGTCTCAGCTACTCAGGAAGCTGAGGCAGGAGAATTGCTTGAAGCCAGCAGGCAGAGGGTGCAGTGAACCGAGACTGCATCATTGCACTCCAGCCTGAACAACAGAAACTCCACCTTAAAAAAAATAAAAAGAGGCCAGGCACGGTGGCTCACCCCTATAATCCCAGCACATTGAGGGGCTGAGGCTGGTGGATCATGAGGTCAAGAGAGCGAGGCTATCCTGGTCAACATGGTGAAACCCCGTCTCTACTAAAAATACAAAAATTAGCTGGGCATGGTAGTACATACCTGTAGTCCCAGCTACTCGGGAGGCTAAGGCAGGAGAATTGCCTGAACCCAGGAGGCGGAGGTTGTGGTGAGCCGAGATCACACCATTGCACTCCAGCCTGGGTAACAAGAGCAAAACTCTGTCTCAAAAAATAATAAATAGGGCCGGGCGCGGTGGCTCAAGCCTGTAATCCCAGCACTTTGGGAGGCCGAGGTGGGTGGATCACAAGGTCGAGAGATCAAGACCAACCTGGTCAACATGGTGAAACCCCGTCTCCACAAAAAATACAAAAAATTAGCTGGGCATGGTGGCAGGTGCCTGTAATCCCAGCTACTCAGGAGGCTGAGGCAGGAGAATTGCCTGAACCCAGGAGGTGGAGGTTGCGGTGAGCCGAGATCGCGCCATTGCACTCCAGCCTGGGTGACAAGAGCAAAACTCCGTCTCAAAAAAAAAAAAAAAAGTAATAATAATAATTAATAAATAAATAAATAAATAAAAGAAAAAGAAAAATTAGCAGGGTGTGGTGGTGAGCATCTGTAATCCCAGCTACTCAGGAAGCTGAGGCAGGAGAATCGTTTGAACCCAGGAGGCAGAGGTTGCAGTTGGCCAAGATCGCACCATTCATTGCACTCTAGCTGGGCAACACAGTAATACTCTGTCCTCCCCCCGCCAAAAAAAAAGATATTCTACCAAACTCTTCACCATAGTTTATGGTTCCTTAGGTTTATAAAGTTCCATGTTGGTAATGTCTTATGCATGGCCCCATCGTTCTTCCTTTAGAAAAGGTTTATATAGCCATACTTAAACTAACAAAACCTAATTACAGACCCTCTGAGAAGGTTGGTGACCAACTTCTAAATCCATAGTACAGTAAGTAGTCTCTCTTACATGAGGGAGATACATGCCAAGACCCCCTGAAAGTTCAAATAGCACCAAGCCCAATATATACTATGTTTTTACCTGTAAGTTTAATTTATAAATTAGATACAGTAAGAGATTAATAGCAATAATAAAACAGAACAGGCCAGGAATGGTGGCCCAAGCCTGTAATCCCAGCACTTTGGGAGGCCAAGGTGGGAGATCGCTTGAGCCCAAGAGTTTGAGACCTGCTTGGGTAACACAGCAAGATCCTGTCTCTACAAAAAAATTAAAAACTTAGCCCGGTGTGTTGGCGTGTGCCTGTAGTCCCAGCTACTCAGGAGGCTGAGATGGGAGGATCCTTTGAGCCCAGGAGGTAGAGGCTACAATGAGCTGTGATCATGCCACTGAACTCCAGCCTGAGCAAGAGAGCAAGACCTTGCCTCAAAATAAAAACACAGCTGGATGCAGTGGTTCATGCCTGTAATCCTAGCACTTTGGGAAGCCAAATCAGGCGGATCACAAGGTCAGTAGTTCGAGACCAGCCTGGCCAATATAGTGAACCCCGACTCTACTAAAAATAAAAATAAAAAATCAGCTGGGCATGGTGGCGCATGCCTGTAATCCCAGCTACTCGGGAGGCTGAGGCAGGAGAATTGCTTGAACCCAGAAGGCAGAGGTTGCAGTGAGCCAAGATCACACCACTGCACTCCAGCCTGGGCGACAAAGCAAAACTCCATCTCAAAAAAAGAAAAAAAAAAAAAAAGAGCTGGGCATAGTGGCAAACGCCTGCAATCCCAGCTACTTGGGAGGCTGAAGCAGAAGAATCACTTGAACCCGAAAGGTAGAGGGTGAAGTGAGGTGAGATTGCGCCATTACACTCCAGCCTGGGCAACAAGAGTGAAACTCTGTCTCAAAAAAAAAATTATAACAAATTACAATGATATGCCAGCATCACTACTCTTGTGCATCAGGGCAAATACTAAGGAAAATAACAGTTACTTCAACACAAGCATTGCTCTAATGGGGAAGTAGTAGGGATATGCTTGACAGAGGGATGATTCACATACCTAAGCAGGACAGGGCAAGATTTTATCATGCTATTGAGAACAGTGTGCAATTTAAAACTTATAAACTGTCTGTTTCTAGAATTTTCCATTTAATATTTTAGGACTGTGGTTGACCAAGGGTAACTAAAACAACACAAAGCACACTCACAGATAAGGGAGGACTGCTGTATGATCTTCTATCTCTAGAAGACAACAGGCTCTCCAGAAGAGAGTGAATTGAAAACAGCCTGCCTTCACTTAGCTACAGTGAAATCTGTATGCTAGAAGACTGGTGCCCTTCTGTACTTTGAATTGACTTTGTCTCAGCTTCCTCTTTGGTATCTCAATACAGTTAAGCGACAAGCTCCTCAAAAACAAGGCAGGTCCAATATCTCTCTCACTATGAAGCGGTTCATCTCCTATCAATGGTGATAAAAAATGTAATACAACGGCCGGGCGCGGTGGCTCAAGCCTGTAATCCCAGCACTTTGGGAGGCCGAGGCGGATGGATCACGAGGTCAAGAGATCGAGACCATCCTGGTCAACATGATGAAACTCCGTCTCTACTAAAAATACAAAAAATCAGCTGGGCATGGTGGCGCGTGCCTGTAATCCCAGCTACTTAGGAGGCTGAGGCAGGAGAATTGCCTGAACCCAGGAGGCGGAGGTTGTGGTGAGCCGAGATCACGCCATTGCACTCCAGCCTGGGTAACAAGAACGAAACTCAATCTCAAAAAAAAGTAATACAAAAGGCTCATGAAAATTATCACTGCAATTACTCAAGAATATTCTAGTCACCAGCCTCATCAACAAGAAGACTGCTGGTAGAGGCATGGTTTCTTTTCAACCTTTTTATATTCTTTTTTGTTGTTCAGGTAGGGTCTTGCTTTGTTGCCCAGGCTGAAGTGCAGTGGTGCCATCATGGCTTACCGCAGCCATGACCTCCTGAACTCAAGCAATGCTTCCACCTCAGCCTTTCAAGGAACTAGGACTACAGGCACTCACCACCATGCCTGGTTATTTTTATTTTGTGTTAGAGATAGGCTCTTACTATGTTGCGTAGGCTGGTCTCGAACTCCTGGGATCAAGTGATACCCCAAAGTACTAGAGCTAGGATTAAAGGTGTGAGCCTCTCTGCCCAGCCTAAACCTTTTATATTGTGACACTGTGCTAACACAGACCATACCCATCAGGAAAGAAGAGTGGCAAAAATCATAAACCCGGGAAAAGTATCCTTCAGGGTTTAGTGGCCTTAAGATAACTCTTTAGGACAGTTATTTATATGAAGGTCTATAAGTAGAAAAACCCTGGTAATATTCTAATAGAAAAAAAAAAAGAAGATATACTAAGGTCGATAGGGATAAAAGATGCTTGTATCTTCTACTAGTAATCAAGAACCAGTGACATATACCCGGCTCACATTCCTGGGGAAGGAGAATAGTATCAACCACATTCCAGTTTTCTGCTTAGTGCCTGGGATTACACTTGTTTTGTTTTTTAAATACCTCTGTTCATAGATTTCTTATAATGTCCTAAAAGTATGAAGTTTTTCCTTCCCAAGGGTGCTAATGTTTGAAAAAAAACAAAACAAAACAAAAAAAAACACTCCATTCAAATTAGCACAGCAGTTAATACTACAGCACCAAGCCCAGACTTAGTTTTTACCAAACCTGATATCCTCTGACTACAAATACATTAACTGACCTGGCTTTATTCCCTCTATCCATCTCTCACTCTCTTCTTTAAAAAAGATTTTTTTTTTTGGCCGGGCGCGGTGGCTCAAGCCTGTAATCCCAGCACTTTGGGAGGCCGAGGCGGGTGGATCACGAGGTCGAGAGATCGAGACCATCCTGGTCAACATGGTGAAACCCCGTCTCTACTAAAAATACAAAAAAATTAGCTGGGCATGGTGGCGCGTGCCTGTAATCCCAGCTACTCAGGAGGCTGAGGCAGAAGAATTGCCTGAACCCAGGAGGCAGAGGTTGCGGTGAGCCGAGATCGAGCCATTGCACTCCAGCCTGGGTAACAAGAGCGAAACTCTGTCTCAAAAAAAAAAAAAAAAAAAGATTTTTTTTTGAAGACGGGGTCTCACTCCGTCACTCAGGCTGATGTGCAGTGGTATGAACATGGCTCACTGCAGTCTCCACCTCCTGGGCTCAAGCAATTCTCCCATCTCAGTCTCCTAAGTACCAGGACCACAGGCATGTGCCATACTGCACCTGGCTAATTTGTTTTTACTTTTTATAGAACACCAGGTCTCACTATGTTACCAGGCTTCACTCCTTTCAAAGATGAGTTTCTGGCCAGGTAACCTGGCCACGCCTGTAACCTCACGCCTGTAACCTCAGAACTTTGGGAGGCTAAGGCTGGCAGATTGCTTGAGTCCAGGAGTTTAAGACCAGCCTGGGCAACACGGTGAAACCCCAATACTACAAAAACTACTAAAATTAGCTGGGTGTGGTGGTGCATGCCTATAGTCCCAGCAACTCAAGAGGCTGAGGCAAGAGGATCACATGAGACTAGGAGGTTGAGGCCACAGTAAGCTGTCACTGTGCCACTGCACTCCAGCCTGGTTGACAAGGGTGAGACCCTGTCTCAAAAAAAAGTTTCCTATGTGCCAGGCTAAGTTCTGTCCTTCACTAATAGCACTGCCCCAAACACTATTTCTCTTGGGAGGCATGGCAAACAGATAGAGACAAAACAACCAGTCAAGCAAAAAACAGAAAACCTAGCTGGTGATCAATCAGAACAAACCAGGTAGATGTTATTTATCTGAGTTTTGTTTTGCTGGAGGGGTGTGGGGGTTTATTAGTCCACAATCACCATGAGGCTTATGAGAAAAGGCACACTACTCTATCCTCAAATGTTCCAAAGAGTTGAAAAGGACAATTTACAGCCTCTTATGTAAAAGATGTCTGTAAATGCCAATGCCATTCTTTGCCTTGTCACTTTCCATTAGCCTAAACCAACAGGATTCTATTCACTGAGACTTCAGCTAGAAACATGGATGAACAGACTTTTCTTGGGCAGAGGGAAAAGGAGATGATGATTTAGGGGAGGCTGTGGGGAGGAGGGAGAGAGATTTCTTTATATTTCTGTGTAGTTCTGACATGTGTATAGTATACTAGTGGAGCTGAAAACTGAAATATGTAAACAGTTACACAAAAGTCAGCCTAGGAAAAATAGCAGAGACTCAGGTTCCTTAAATCTGTAATATGCTCAAGCCATAAATCTAAAATAAGAAGAGGAAATGAGAAGATTGTGACAATATAGAAAAAAAAAAAATCAGGCTGGGTACAGCAGCTAACACCTGTAATCCCAGCAATTTGGGAGGCTGAGGCAGGAGAATCACTTGAGCCCAGGAATTGGAGACCAGCCCGGGTAACATGGTGAGACCCTATCTCTAAAAAAAACAGAGTAAAAAAGTAATCAATCATAAAAATTATTCAATCCGTACCTCAATTTGCTCTCACATACTTCCTCTCTTTATTCATATACTACATTGATCAGTAGCCAAGTCCACTAAAGAGACATCAGCAAACAAACAGGGCCGTAAGTTACATCAAGCTGATAAACCCTATACAATGGAGATGACAAAAAGTGGGTTTCTCATTGTCTTCTTTAGAATACTGGATAGAGAAGCGGCTACACTACTTGCTAACGTCCACTATTTGCACCACATCTAACTGAATAAAATCTGTGCCTAGACAATTACCCAACTTAAAGACAAGTGACCAAATTACATAGAAGGCTATGCTGGAACCCAGAATCGCAGGCTGAGGTGGACAAAAGTATGCTCATCTGGGCCAGGCACAGTGGTTCACGCCTATAATCCCAGCACTTTGGGAGGCAGAGGCAGGCAGATCACCTAAGGTTGGGAGTTTGAGACCAGCCTAACCAACATGGAGAAACTCCATCTCTACTAAAAATATAAAAATCAGCCAGGTGTGGTGGCATATGCCTGTAATCCCAGCTACTTGGAAGGCTGAGGCAGGAGAATCGCTTGAACCTGGGAGGCAGAGGTTGCAGTGAGCCAAGATCGCATCAATGCACTCCAGTCTGGGCAACAAGAGTGAAACTCCATCTCAAAAAAATTTTAAAAGTCTGTTCATCTGGCAGTTCCATAAACACAAACTTAACCTTGTTGCTAACCTCAGCCAACCAAACAAACTCTAGGTAGCAACTCATTATGGCAATAAATAGTTAACCACAAGAAGTGGGCAACTCTCACCAGACAATGTACGCAGCTGCAATTCCGGGATGTAGAACTAGAATACTAAGTTCTAGAAAAAAAAAATCCTTACTTTTCTTATTTCTTACTCCCTTTCCTCCAACTTCACTCCTTTCACAGTTTACTCTGAAACAGCTTATATTTTCTTTTTCTTTTTTTTTTTTTTGAGACGGAGTTTCGCTCTTGTTACCCAGGCTGGAGTGCAATGTTGCGATCTCGGCTCACCGCAACCTTCGTCTCCTGGGTTCAAGCAATTCTCCTGCCTCAGCCTCCTGAGTAGCTGGGACTACAGGCGTGCGCCACCACGCCCAGCTCATTTTTTTATTTTTAGTAGAGATGGGGTTTCATCATGTTGACCAGGATGGTCTGGATCTCCTGACCTCGTGATCCACCCGCCTCGGCCTCCCAAAGTGCTGGGATTATAGGTGTGAGCCACTGCGCCCAGCCACGATTTTTTTCTTAAATTATAGTTTTTCTGGTTTCAAATACCCTGCCACCACTTTGACAACCAAGAAACATGTTCCTGTTCTAAACAACAAAGATTAAAAGACCACCCACTCTAGGCAAATAGAAAAATACTTATAATTTTCTCCAACTTATAATTTTCTGCAAAACTCCAAAGGCAATAAGCCCTAGGGGACCAATCACCCCACACACCATATAATAAACATAGTCATCTTGCTTAATAAACTAAATAACATCAGTTAGCAGAAGGGCAGAAAGAATGAAATAACTTTCTTATTTTTGTTCCACTGAACCTCCAAGTTGTATTTCTAGGTACCTTTAACCTAAAGACAAGACTGTCTTCTCCTGATTATTTAATTCCCATTATGCCTATTAGCAAAGTTAAAGTAGACGTAGTAAGTCTTCGCATCACTGAATTCAACATCTTAACCAACAAAAATACAGAACATGCTCAGGCTGGGTGCAGTGGCTCACGCCTGTAATCCCAGCATTTTGGGAGGCAGAGGTGGATGGATCCCTTGGGCCCAGGAGTTCAAGACCGGCCTGGGTAACATAGCAAAACCCCATCTCTACCAAAAATAGAAAACAATTAGCCAGGCATAGTGGCAAGTACCTACAGTTTTAGCTACATGAGAGGCTGAGGTGGGAGGATCACCTGAGCGCAGGGAAGTCAAGCCTGCAGTGTGCTGTGATCACACCATTGCACTCCAGCCTGGATAACAGAATGACCCTGTCTCAAAGAAAAAAAAAAAAGAAACAAAGACAAGAAATATAGATCATCCTCTAACAGCCTGGATGAAAGCTATGAAAACAATCCATGGGAAAAGAACACTCAGCTTGTGAATTCCTGTAACATAATCAAGAGTCAGCAAGAGGAAATGACAGTCAAAGGAGTGTGTGAAATGAAATGATTTGTAGCCAGCTACATTCTCAGGAGGGTCACTTCCAGCCTACGTAGGTTCCATAAGCTGCTCTAATGTTGCAAAAACATTACTTCCATTGAACCTACATTACCTTTCTGGAGATTGAAGAGACATTCAAACCAAATCTTTGAGCTCTTTCCTTCAGCTTATCCAAGTTAACCTATTAAAAACATGAAAGAAAGAACACAGTTTTTAAAAATCAAAACGGAAAACAGAAAATGCAGAAACTATAGCCTGAAGCTAAGAGTTCAAATAAGCCTATAACATCAAAGATACCCTATGAGCAAAATTAGAAAACTAAGCAGCACCGTCTAATCCACTGCTTATTAAAAGGCCTCCTCTGGAATACAGTGAAAGATTCGGCCCTGCCTCCTGCATTTATCACAGGTGGCAAGAGGATAAGGAGGGCTTAAGATTAAGGGAAGCCAAACACTGCAGGAGAAAGCAAACACAAGTCTAAATCATCACCTCCAAACAGGGCTACAATTCAAGTCCAAAATCCTTAATTTTCACATGGTCTCTGCAAATATTTCTTTTTTTTTTTTTTTCTGAGATGGAGTTTCGCTCTTGTTACCCAGGCTGGAGTGCAATGACGCAATCTCGGCTCACCGCAACCTCCGCCTCCTGGGTTCAGGTAATTCTCCTGCCTCAGCCTCCTGAGTAGCTGGGATTACAGGCACGCGCCACCATGCCCAGCTAATTTTTTGTATTTTTAGTAGAGACGGGGTTTCACCATGTTGACCGGGATGGTCTTGATCTCTTGACCTCGTGATCCACCCACCTTGGCCTCCCAAAGTGCTGGGATTACAGGAGTGAGCCACCACGCCCGGCTACAAAATCTATTCTTACCTTCAAAAACAGTGGTGGGAAGAAAGACATCTGCAGTAACTGATCATGTGACAATTACAGTTTTTCTGACCTCTCAGTATCTCCAACAATTTTTTAAATTCAAGACATACAACACTGTACTGAAAACAGCCAACAAATTAATGTTCTCAGAGTTTCCTCTAATCTGGGGAGGAGGAGTCACTAACTTTAAAGTTAGCTATAAAGAATTAAGATCTGGGTGTGTAAGAAATAAAAAATGATTTCTTACCATAGGTTTGTTGTCAGACGACAGACCTAAGGAAGTAAATAAAGTTTTATTTAATGTTTTTAAAAGTGATAAAAGTCGACAGTCTTCAAGTCAAATTAGGCAACATGAAAACAGTATACAGGACACATATCCTTTACCCTCTGATGACAAAGAAAAGGCAGAAATTGCATCTAGCAATGTCTGCATTAGTTGCTAGCAGGAACATAAAACAGTTACAGCTGCTTTGGAAAACAGTGTTTGGCAGTTCCTCAAAAGGCAAACACAGTAACATATGCTCCCACAATTCCACTGCTAGCTATACAGCCAAGAGAAAACCAAAACATATAATTACACAAAAATTTGTACATAAATAAATGTTCACAGCAGCACTATTCATATTAAACAAAAGGTTAAAGAAAATACCCATCAACTGATGACTACCAAAATAAAGTATGATATACTCATACAATGGAATAGAGACACATGCTGTAACGTTAATGAACCTTGAAAACTATGCTAAGGTAAAGAATCCAATCACAAAAGGTAATATACTGTATGAATTCATTTCTATGGAGGAAAATTTCCACAGAAAAAGAATTTAGTGGTTGCTTAGGGCTAGGGAGGGAGAGGTAATGGAGGACATCTGCAGAGTTTCTCTTTGGGGTGATAAGCACTGTGATGATAGCTGCACAATCCTGTAAATATACTAAGAAATAATGAATTATATATCTTTAAATGAATGAATTGTATATTACATAAATTGCATCTCAGTAAAGTTGTTAAAAAAGAGATCACAACTGGACAAACAAGAACTATCATGAGTTGCAATTATGGTTCCTGGCTGGGCACAGTGGCCCACGTCTGTAACCCCGGCACTTTGGTTGGCTGAGGTTGGTGGATTACCTGAGATCAGGAGCGCTAGACCAGCCTGACCAATATGGTGAAACCCCATCTCTACTAAAAATACAAAAATTAGCAAGGTGTCGTGGCGTTCACCTGCAGTCCCAGCTACTCGGGAGGCTGAGACAGGAGAATTGCCTGAACCCAGGAGGCAGAGGTTGCAGTGAGCTGAAATCATGCCACTGCCCTACAGCCTGGGCGACAGAGCAAGGCTCCATCTCAAAAAACAAACAACAACAAAAAAGAAACAAATAGTATATTGGCCTCTAGGCCCAACCCTAACCTAGCCAATAATTATTCACTTCAAACTTTTCAGGATTTTACTCAAAAAACAGTTTTTCCTTTTCAATGTTCCCAAATTCCATTATTTTAGTTACCCTATAGTTATAAGATGTCAGAATTATGAGTAACACTGAAACTGTATTTTTTATCAAGTTCCCTTTTCAGACAATTAATTTTAGCTATTATCTTTCTTCAAACAGCATTTCAGCCATGCACCTGTAGTCCCAGTTACTCAGAAGGCTGAGGGAGGATTGCTTGAGCCCAGGAGCTCAAGTCTAGCCTGGGCAATATAGTGAGACCCTGCCTCTTAAAAACAAAACAAAACAAAACAAAACAAAACAAAAACACCACCTTTTATAATTTGTTTCATCTCTCTTGATATAACTAAGAGCCATAAAAAAAATTGTTTTCTCTAAAACACTTAGAGAATTTTTTTCTTTTTAAAAGCACAGCAAAACACTACAATAAGATCTCTGAGGGACATTTTCTTACTTGAAACTACTTACAAGTAACAGAGAAAACTGGATTGAATTAGGAAACTACATTTAAATTTTAAGTTCCTGAGAAAAGGGGCTATGTTCTTTTTCTTTTTTTGAGACAAGAGTCTTGCTCTGTCCCCCAGGCTGGAGTGCAGTAGCATGATCTCAGCTCACTGCAACCTCCCAAGTAGCTGGAACTACAGGTGTTTACCACCATACCTAGCTAATTTTTAAATTTTCTGTACAGACAAGAATGTCACTTTATTGCTCAACCTAGTTTCCAACTCCTGGGCTCAAGCAATCCTCCCAGCCTGGCATCCCAAAGTGCTGGGATTACAGGCGTGAGCCACCATACTCAGCCCTTTCTTAAAAACATTAACTATTTCAGGCTGGGCACAGTAGCTCACACCTTTAATCTGACCATTTTGGGAAGCGGAGGTGAGTGGATCACTTGAGGTCAGGAGTTCGAGACCAGCCTGGCCAACACAGTAAACGCCCATCTCTACTAAAAATACAAAAATTAGATGGATGTGGTGGCACACACCTGTGGTCCCAGCTACTCAGGAGGCTGAGGCAGGAAAATAGCTTGAACCCAGGAGGCAGACGTTGCAGTAAGCCAGACTGCACCCCTGCACTCTAACCTGGGTGAGAGCAACACTGTGTCTCAAAAAAAAATAATAACTAGTTCCTCTAATTCATTACAAAAGTGATACATATTCATTGTATGGATTTTAAAAACACAGACACATAAAAAGAAATAAATCATTCAAAAATCCACCAACCAGAGATAATGAGTACTACAATTTAGAATACAGTCATCCCTCCATATTCTCAGGGGATTGGATCCAACTCCACCCCACTAGCTGATACCAAAATCCACACATGCTCAAGTCCTGCAGCAGATACAATAAGTCGCTCCTCCATATCTGTAGGTTTAACATCCACCAAATACTGCATTTTTGAACTGCACTTGGTTATCATGAACCCTCAAATACAGAGCAGAAACCGTATTTATTGGGGAAAAAAAAATCCATGTGTAAGTGGACCTGTGCAGTTCAAACCTGTGTTGTTCAAGTGTCAACTGCATATCTTTCCAATCCTTTTTCCCATCTATAGATGCACTTTTACATGACTAAAATGGGAACACACTGTTACTATAATTTTGTAACTCTTTTCATTAATATCTCTGATAAATATCTTTCAATATTATTTCAGCACAATGTTGTCTTCTATACCATGGCACACATTTATTAAACCAATTCTCTGTTGTATAGTTGGTTGTTTCCAGTAATTGATCACTATAAATAATGCTGTGATAATCCTTGAGAATAACTCTTTAAGCACATTCAAGACTTTCCTTATACGTTCCTAGAAGTAAAATTGTTAAGTTTGAAGATACTCTTTTTCCTTTTATCACTTATCACAGCCAGTATAACACTGGATAGTGTGCAATAATTTTATGCAGATGAGACCCTAGAATAGGTAAGCAAAGTACTAGAGAAACTTCTTTGAAGATATTCAAGAAAAGGAAGACAAATGTTGGCACTTCCTATCCTCTCATAACATTCAGTATCTCTCTTAATTGCCCAGGACGGCTTAAGTATAATTTTACCTAAATTATAATTTACTTAAAAAAAAAAACAAAAAAACATTTACTTAAATGTTTTACCTAAAGCAAAGACGTGAAAGTTAAAATCTCTTAAGAATTTCTATGGCTAGCAAATTTACCTTATTTTGGAGAAATGAAACCTGTTATACCAGAAAACAAAGAATATAAAGATAACTTTCTCAGAAGTTATCTCTGTACTCTTACCTTTTGTTGGAACTGAAGAAATCCCAAACCTGCAGAAAGAAAAACAAACTAAATTTTAGGAAGCTGTTCACACTCCTGGTTGTCTGTCTGCATGCCAAGTATACATATAACACTTCTTGCTTGTGATCTCAAGCCTTGCAATCATTAGCTAATTCTAACAACCCCATGAAAGAGGTTCAGTTTACTCTCCCTCTTACCAAGTCTAGAGATTAAGCTAAAAGGAAGCCTTATCAGAATTAGTAGTAGTAGTCAGTTCCTGGCTTTAACTCTTACACAAACCCTTCTCAATAAAACCCAATCTATAGCTACGATATCCAAATCAGCAGAGATGTTCTGAATAGGGTCAAAAAAGTGTTCATGTCCTTCAGCAAGCCTCTATTCTACTTAAATCAACAATTACATCTAAAACCTAGGATCACACCTCTTTACCTTACAACATCACTATTGCAGGCCCAAAAGGCTGGGGACACTCACTCACCTAGCTGCCCGAGCAGCTTTCTTACTCTCCAAGCTCACAGGTACATTGAATCGTTCAGCCCTCTTCTGCATTCTCTAAGTGAAAACAGATGAAAGAAAGGAAATTAAAAAGTCAATTTATGGTTTAAGAAAGTTAAACCATGGTCGGGCTCGGTGGCTCACGTCTGTAATCCCAGAACTTTGGAAAGCCAAGGTGGGTAATCACCTGAGGTCAAGAGTTCGAGGCCACCCTGACCAACATGGAGAAACCCCATCTCTACCAAAAATACAAAAATTAGCTGGGCGTGGTGGCACACGCCTGTGATCCCAGCTACTTGGGAGGCTGAGGGAGAATTGCTTGAACCCAGGAGGCAGACGTTGCGGTGAGCTGAGATCATGCCATTGCACTCTAGCCTGGGCAACAATAGCGAAACTCCATCTCAAAAAGAAAAAAGAAAAAAAGAAAGTTAGTCCGAGGTAATTTTTGTTTTGTTTTGTTTTGTTTGCTTTTTTAAAAGACAGAATCTCACTCTGTTGCCCAGACTGTAAGGCACTGGCGTGACCTTGGCTAATTGCAACCTCAGCCTCCTCCTGGTTCAAGCAATTCTCATGGCTCAGCCTCCCAAGTAGCTGCGATTACAGGATTGCACCACTGTGCCCTGCTAATTTTTGTAATTCTGGTGGAAATGGGATTTCACCATGATGGCCAGGCTGATCTCGAACTTCTGGCCTCAAGTGAACCACCCACCTTAGCCTTACAAAGCGCTGGGATTAAAGGTGTGAGCCACCCCACCCAGCCAGAGGTAGGTATCCTAAAAACATCAGGAGTAATTTCTTAGGGTCTAAAGTGAAAATACTGACAATCCTAGATGATATCAGGTTGTGTCCACAGCAGGACTTAACAGCCCTTTCCAGAAAGCAAACACAAAAAGACTATTATTACATGCCCTCAAAAAGAAAAGAGAGGAATAAAAGTAAAACCTATATTATGAATGAAGCCAAGAAGTCAAAAGCTCTGTTTGGCTGACCTTTGAAAAGTGATCAAAGGAACAGTTTGGTTCTAACACTAGTGGTATTCTTTCAGTTAAAAATGAAGCAGTATTGTTTTGTGCTATTCTAAAACAGTTTAATAATTCTCTACTTTGAAAGTATGATACTGAACACAAGATCTCAACTAGAATCTGGTTTCACAGACCTGCACCACAAATCCAGAGAAATTTCAATCTCATCTACTGGCCAGTAGCAACATAAAAGTCATATCTAGCAATATATTTTCAAGGTACAATCCTCCCAAACTCTAATCCTAGGTTTGTAAACATCTCAAAGAGAGTCACTGTTAAGATCATAGAATTACATACAAAAAGACTACAGCTTCAAGAATGACTACTCGCTATGCCAGCCAAATATTTTCCAAAGAACAGTTGGCAGAGAAACGTATCAACACCAAAATCTGTCAATACTGATTTTCTACCTGTGAATAAATTTTGGAGGATGATGCAGATATAACAAAGGCGAAAAGTGAGAGAGAAATGTAGAGACTATTCTACTAGGGAGCAGAATACCTACCTCAGTCTGTGGTATTTCAGATGTTATTTTCACCACTTTCTTTTCTGCTGCCCTAGAAAAGAAAGAGATATTTTTAAATGAGAAAACTGATATTCTAAACCACAATCTTAGAAATGTGTAAGAATTCACCTGAGTCACCGTTCTCTGCCCTATTATCTCTCTGCCACCCCTTAAGCCAAAGAAACATGAAGTCCACTAAAGCTTTGGTTCTTTTAACTGTCATCTATTGAGAGGAAAGAGTTCAAATGACAAACTAAGCTTCTTTAGCTAATGTATAATAAAGAAATAAGAAAAGAAGTCTGGTTAAATATACTGGGCTAAAGGGATGCACACAAAGGACACCAGAAACCATCTCATTTGCTTTTAGGAACTTCTTAATTTACCCTTTTTTTTTTTTGAGATGGAGTTTTGCTCGTCGCCCAGGCTACAGTGCAGTGGCGTGATCTCAGCTCACTGCAACCTCCACCTTCTGGGTTCAAGCAATTCTCCTGCCTCAATCTTCCGAATAGCTGGAATTACAGGCGTTCACCACCATGCCTGGCTAATTTTTATATTTTTAGTAGAGACAGGGTTTCACCATGTTGGCCAGGCTAGTCAAGAACTCCTGGCTTCAAATGATCCATCTGCCTCACCCTCCCTAAGTGTTGGGATTATAGGCATGAGCCACTGTACTTGGCCTTTAATTTACTTTTGAACTAATGAGTAGCCTTCCAACCCACCTTTAAGTACCAGCTCTCAGTGTTCATCACAACAATTAATGAGTACTCTACAAGGTCTGGTTTCCTTCTTTTAAAAATCCCTTATTTCTCCCATGGGGAATGTAGCTCTAGCTGAAACAGTCAAAGTGGAACAAATAAAAATGCCAAAGGTAGGAATAAAAAAGTCTAAGGGGAGTTTGAATTAGGAAAACATGTTACTGGTCAAAAGCTTAAGAGAAAACAAAAGAAAGGGGACCACAGGGGCAGGAGACAAAGTTCGGAAGTACCCAGGATAAATGGAAGGGCATTAACCCTCCACCAAACAACTCCCATAAAACTGTGGGTCATAACCAGTCTCATTAAGGTCCCTCATTTAGAGACATGGACAGCTTTTGTTCAAATATCCCGGACACTTTTCCCATTTGATGCCCTGAATGGTAGTAATGGTTTAATGACATTTTCAGAGGAAGCAATTCTGGAACAAGAACTTACTCTCTCCTTCACCCTTTTGTTGGAAATCCCTGGACCAACAGACAAGCAATGGGTGCCCCCTGCTGACCATAACTAAGTCCTACAATATGTAACTGTTTTGGCTGGTGGGGGCGGGGGGGGGTCAAACTAGAAATGTATATTTTTGAGGACCCTCAGGCCAAAGATGAATAAGGGGATCTCCTTTTAAACAGTCAAAGAATCTAAACTAGCTCTGACTATTCTGACTATTAAAGAAAATTCTAAATGCTTCCCATTTCTTGGCCATCCTTCCCTAACCTTGTCTTATAATTTAGGCACAAAAAGCAAGAGAAGTTTAATGTTTTACTTCAAGTCCAATGCCATCAAGAGAGAAGTAGTCTCCATCAACCCCAGTGTAATGACTTCCTCCCCACTCCCATTCTGAAGCACAGTCAATGCAGTACACCTCCTGGCAGAAAGGGAACCCCAGAAGGGAAGCTTCCTTCTGTTCTATTCCAATTCCCTTAGGCATAACTAAACTCAAGCAATAAATAAACATCAAATTCTGGGATGCATGGGAAATTTCTACTCTTCACATAAATTTCTCTCCTACCCAATCACATAAACAACATTCCCCGAAATATAGGGACCCAGAATCTTTCTGTACATACTTCAGTCTAACCACAAGTATCCCTCTAAAAAGCTAAATGATCCCCACACACTTCAATTTCCTTGTTTCAAAATTCATTAACATAATTAAAGCCTCCTGAAGAAGAAAATGCACATTTTAAATATTCTATGAATAATGAACTTTAAACTTTTCAAACCTCTACAAGCCAATTATCACGGTATTCACCTGATCTTCCTTCTTATCCCAGAAATTCCTGTAACATTTCTGTTTTAAAGCTATCCCGAAACGTCATTTTTTCAAGACACTCTATCTAATAATAAACATCTTATGATGGAAAGATAACTAAATGGCTTTAGAAAGTAATATTTGACAGGCTGGGCATGGTAGCTCACACCTGTAATCCAAGCACTTTGGGAAGCCAAGGCGGGTGGATAGCTTTGAGTTCAGGAGTTCAAGACCAGCCTGGGAAACATGGTGAAACCCCATCTCTACAAAAATTACAAAAGAAGAGCCAGGTGTGGTGGCTTGTGCCTATAGTCCCAGGTACTTGGGAGGCTGAGGCTGGAGAACTACTTGAGCCGGGAAACGGAGGCTGCAGTTAGCCAAGATTGTGCCACATACTCTAGCCTTGGCAACAGAGTGAGACCCTGTCTCAAAAAATAAATAAAGGAATATCTGACAAAAAGATATCAAAATGTTATATGTTACATCCCCTGTGATGCAGCAAATGCACTGCTTGGAATTTACCCTATGGTTATACTTGTGAGTATAAATAATTAGAAAAAGAAATGCAGAACTATATTTCTTTTTGGCTTTTATGAATACTCTAAATGTCCATCAACAGGAAGACTGATGAAATAAATTACTGTTTACCCACAGAATGGAATACTATTTTTTTTTTTTTTTTTTTTTTTTTTTTGAGACAGAGTTTCACTCTTGTTACCCAGGCTGGAGTGCAATGGCGCGATCTCGGCTCACCGCAACCTCCACCTCCTGGGTTCAGGCAATTCTCCTGCCTCAGCCTCCTGAGTGGCTGGGATTACAGGCACGTGCCACCATGCCCAGCTAATTTTTTTCTATTTTTAGTAGAGACGGGGTTTCACCATGTTGACCAGGATGGTCTCGATCTCTTGACCTTGTGATCCACCCGCCTCGGCCTCCCAAAGTGCTGGGATTACAGGCTTGAGCCACCGCGCCCGGCCTGGAATACTATTAAATGCTAGAAACAACAAGGTTCTAAGTTGATAACTAGTAAATCTGGGTTATTGGTAGATGAGAGTCTATTATACTAGTCTCATAACTTTTGTACATACTTGTAATTTCCGATAGTAACAAGCTAAACAAAAGAGACCACTTCCTAGGATAATTATCCTGACTTTATAGGGTCTACTGAGGATTAAAAGAAACTATTTACGGCCGGGCGCGGTGGCTCAAGCCTGTAATCCCAGCACTTTGGGAGGCCGAGGCGGGTGGATCACGAGGTCGAGAGATCGAGACCATCCTGGTCAACATGGTGAAACCCCGTCTCTACTAAAAATACAAAAAATTAGCTGGGCATGGTGGCGCGTGCCTGTAATCCCAGCTACTCAGGAGGCTGAGGCAGGAGAATTGCCTGAACCCAGGAGGCGGAGGTTGCGGTGAGCCGAGATCGCGCCATTGCACTCCAGCCTGGGCAACAAGAGCGAAACTCCGTCTCAAAAAAATAAATAAATAAATAAAAGAAACTATTTACATTCAGAACAATGCCTAGCATATAACACTTAAATAAGAAAATTATGAGATAAAAAATTTCCAGATATGAAATAAAATCAAGGAACGGTGTGCATAGTGTGTGTATACATGTATCTATATATACACATACATACATACATATGTACATACATGCACATACAGACTCCATATATAAAATATTTCAAAAGAATGTACTGTTCTAAAAACCTCAGTAAAGTCAAATGAGAATGGATACAAAGACTACTTAATTTTTAATTGATATACTCCTCTACGTACTGATTTTTTACTTGTAAACATATTTACTTTTGGCTGGGTATGGTGGCTCATGCCTATAATCGCAGCATTCTGGGAGGCCAAGGTGGGCAGATCACAAGGTCAAGAGATTGAGACCATCCTGGTCAACATGGTGAAATCCTGTCTCTACTAAAAAATACAAAAATTAGCTGGGCATGGTGATGCACACCTGTAGTCCCAGCTGCTCGGGAGGCTGACACAGGAGAATCACTTGAATCCAGGAGGCAGAGGTTGCAGTGAGCTGAGATCATACTCCAGCCTGGCAACAGAGCAAGACTCCTTATCAAAAAATAAAATTTTATATATATATATATACACACACACACACACACATATATATATATAGCCTTTTATAATTAAATGCATTAACACAGCTATGAAGAACAAAAATGTTAAAAGGGACTCAACTATTGTTAATGTGCTGTAGCACAAAATGGCCAGAGAGTTGTGGAAAAAGCCCCAAATTAAAGATGTTTAGGATCACCTTTGTGGAATAGTTTAAACAAATCAAGATCTACTTTCTACTCTAGTACTTTGTCCTCCCCTCCTCCACTGTAAATCAGAAAGCAAGAGAGAACAGAGTGTTACTTGAGAAATGTAACCTCTATCCAACACCCTCCTCCCTTACAAAACTCCTTACACACAGTTCTACTTTTTTTTTTTTTTTTTTTTTTTTTTGAGACAGAATCTTCCTCTGTCGCCCAGGCTGGAGTGTACTGGCACAATCTCGGCTCACTGCAACCTACAGCTCCAGGTTCAAGCAATTCTACTGCTTCAGACTCCAGAGTAGCTGGTATTACAGGTGGCCACCACCATGCCCAGCTAATTTTTGTATTTTTAGTAAAGATGGGATTTCGTCATCTTGGCCAGGCTAATCTTGAACTCCTGACCTCATGATCCAACCGCCTTGGCCTCCCAAAACGCTAGGATTACAGGCATGAGCCACTGGCCTGGCCTCAGTTTTATACTTTTACAGAAAACTGCAAAACTCTTATAAAGAGTTAACAGAATGGGCCCGGTGCAGTGGTTCATGCCTATAATCCCAGCACTTTGGTAGGCCAAGGCAGGTGGATCATTGGAAGTCAGGAGTTCAAGACTAGCCTGGCCAACATGGTGAAACTCCATCTCTACTAAAAATACAAAAATTGCCGGGACCAGGGTCCGGTGTGGAGTGCCACTCGTCCTGGGAGGATAAAAAAAAAGAAAGAAAAATACAAAAATTAGCTGGGCAGTAGTGGCGCAGGTCTGTAATTCCAGCTACTTGGGAGGCTGAGGCAGGATAACTGTTTGAGCCTGGGAAGTAGAGGTTGAAGTGAACCGAGACTATGCCACTGGACTCCAGTCTGGGAGACACAGTAAGACCCTGTCTCAAAAAAAAAAAAAAGAGTTAACAGTTTACATAGTTTTACACCATATAGAGAACTGTGCAGATTCTCTATAGAGTAACAGAATAATCTATTATGGTGACCCTACAAAAGAACAACAAAGGCTAGGAGAATTAAACTATGTCTGGTCTTGAAATCGCTTGCTCCTAATTACCTATTACATAACTCAGAGAAAATTTGCTTTGCTTCACTAGGACCAAGTACTTTGAAGTAGCCCCTTGTAAAAAAAAAAAAAAAAAAAAATCTAATCAGAAATGAAAAGGCCAATGGGAACATATAAGAGGTAAACAGAGTTAAACATTAAACACAATTTAAAAAAAGAGCTGTCTGCTCTGTACTCAGATTATAGAAAAGGGATAATTACACATCAACAGTTTTTTCAGGGGGTTCTTCCTCTTTGACAGGGAGCTCTATAGGCTTTGTTTCTTCTTCCTAAAACCAAATGAAACAAGGTGGTTAACATAAATCTAAAGAATAAATATCTATCAACAGAAGAACAACAGAACTTTAAAATAAACCAGTCTCTCAGAACCTTCATACCAATCTTATGCTCCCCATAAAAAGTTTACATCGAAGTCCTCCAATGACTAATGTTAAAGCAATGTGGCCAAGGCAGTAGCACATTACCAGATCAGACACTAACTTTACTCTATCCAACTCACCTCTGTTTCATCTCCCAGTACATCTTCTTCATTTGCCTCCTCTTCAGCTAAAGAATATTAAAATATTCAGGTCAAGCCCTGCTACAAAACCATCTTGATCACTTACCAAGGTTAAAATTATAATCACTTTGTTTTCCCCCCAAAAATCCAAAAGTGAAGGCAGAAACTGATGCACATAAAATCTGCTACATCTGGAGAAGATAAAACCAGATCTTACCTAACATTAATTATAAATGTGAACTCCAGTTGGACTGAAGAAAGAAATGTAAAGTCAAACTAGAGAATTAATTTAAAAAGTAATGTGGGGCTGGGCACTGTGGCTTACTCTGTAATCCCAGCACTTTGGGAGGCAGAGGAAGATAAATGGCTTGAACCCAGGAGTTCAAGCGACCAGCCTGGGCAACACAGTGAAACCTCGTCTTTATAAAAAATACAAAAAATAGCTGGGTATGGTGACATGCACCTATAGTCTTAGCCAATGGGGAGGCTGAGGTGGGAGCATCACTTGAGCCCGGCAGGAAGAGGTTGCAGTGAGCCGAGATCATGTCACCGCACTCCAGTTTGGGTGACAGAGCAAGACTCCGTCTCGAAAAAACAAACAAACAAAAAAAGTAATGTGAATAATATCTTTGAGATTTTTGAGATTTAGTTGTGGGGAAATTTTGTTTAAAAGAAAAACAACCCAGTAGCAAAAGTAAGAGATGCAAAACTAAAGACTTTTCAAAATTAAGTACTTCTACTTAAAGACAAATGACAAGATATTTGTTTTTGTTGAGATGGTCTCACTCTGTTACCCAGGCTGAAGTGCAGTGGCACAATCACACCTCCTGGACTCAAGGGTTCCTGTTGCCTTAGCTCCTAAGTAGGTAGGACTACAGGTGCACACCAGGACATCCAGCTAATTATTTTCTTAGAGATGGGATCTCACTATGCTGCTCAGACTGGTCTCAAACTCCTGGCCTCAAGAGATCATTCCACCTAAGCCTCCCAAAGTGCTGAGTTATAGGCATAAACCACTCCGCACAGCCAAAGAAGAGATTTGTGTCTAAAACCAACAAAGGAATAGTTATTAGAATATAAAAGAAATGCCTGCAAACCAACAAGCAAATTATGGGAACCTCAATTAAAAAACAGGCAAAGAAGAAACCCAAAGAATCATGAAATGTTTAAACTTTTTTCATGAAGAACATAAAACAGTCAACTAATTAGCAAAACTTAGGCCACTTGATAGGATAGTGCCAAGTTTAGGTTTGTGGATATACAAGAAACCTTATGTACTAGTAATAAGACTGTAGAGCTACAGAGCAATTCTGGAAAACAATTTGAAAGCTCTTAGTCATATTAAGTATATATTTATGAATAATAATAATTAGCAATACCACTCTTGGGCATATACTCCAAAAACACTTTCACAGGAACATAAGAGGATAAAAGAAGTAGTTCTTAATTATATACTATATACTATTAGTATATATAGTATACTATATCCTACAGGGTAAGCATCTCCAATCTGAAAATTCAAAACCAGAAATGCTCCTAAATCTAAAACTTTTTGAAGGCCAATATGACACCACAAGTGGAAAACCCCACACCTAACCTTATGCAATGGGTCACAGTCAAAACTTTGTTTCATGTACAGAATTATTTTACTGTATAAAACTACTTTCAGATATGTGGACAAGAAACGAATTTTTTGTTTAGACTTGGATCTCACCCCCAAGATCTCTCTCTCTCTCTCTCTCTCTGTGTGTGTGTGTGTGTGTGTGTGAGTGTGTGTGTATATATATATATATATACATATTTTCTTTTTTTTTTTGAGACGGAGTTTCGCTCTTGTTATCCAGGCTGGAGTGCAATGGTGCGATCTCGGCTCACCACAACCTCCGCCTCCTGGGTTCAGGGAATTCTCTTGCCTCAGCCTCCTGAGGAGCTGGAATTACAGGCACGTGCCACCATGCCCAGCTAATTTTTTATATTTTTAGTAGAGACGGGGTTTCACCATGTTGACCAGGATGGTCTCGACCTCTTAACCTCGTGATCCACCTGCCTCGGCCTCCCAAAGTGCTGGGATTACAGGCGTGAGCCACCGCGCCTGGCCTATACACACACACAAACACACACACACACACACATACACACACACACACAAATATTCCAAAATCCAAAAAAAATCTAAAACTTGAAACACTTCTGATCCCAAGCATTTCAAATATAGAATACTTAACCTGTAGTATAATATATGCTATTTCCTATTATATACATAGAGTATTACTGTATATAATACTGTAAGTAGTGTCACTGATAGTAGCAGAGGCTTGGTGGCAATATAGGTTTCTGTCACTGAGTGAATTAAGTGAAATGTGGTGGTTACCCATCATGGAATGCTATACAGGAATTAGAATCAACAGACTAGATAACTATACAGTCACATTCCATGTGAACACATCTTTAAGAAAACACAACACTTACTGAAAAAAAAAATAAGAAATAAAGGCTAGCCGGGCGCGGTGGCTCAAGCCTGTAATCCCAGCACTTTGGGAGGCCGAGGCAGGTGGATCATGAGGTCAAGAGATCGAGACCATCCTGGTCAACATGGTGAAACCCCGTCTCTACTAAAAATACAAAAAATTAGCTGGGCATAGTGGCGTGTGCCTGTAATCCCAGCTGCTCAGGAGGCTGAGGCAGGAGAATTTCCTGAACCCAGGAGGTGGAGGTTGCGGTGAGCCGAGATTGCGCCATTCCACTCCAGCCTGGGTAACAAGAGCGAAACTCCGTCTCAAAAATAAATAAATAAATAAATAAAGGCTATGGCCAATAACATAATTACCAATTATATAAATAAAAACATGCTATCAAACAACACTACATAGTTTACAAGGACAAAGACAAATATATATATATCCAAACACATTAGAATGGTTGCCTAAATGGGTTGAGGAGGAAGTTAAATGAGGAATGGAAATAAAAGCAAGCAAATAAAAATTAAGAGAGGAGACTTGTACAACCTGAGATGAAGGTCGTACAAGAAGGCCGGGCATGGTGGCTCGCACCTGTAATCCCAGCACATTTGAAAGCCAAGGCAGGTGGATCACCTGAGGTTAGAAGTTTGAGGCCAGCCTGGCCAACATGGTGAAACCTCATCTCTACTAAAAATACAAAAAATTAGCCAGGCATGGTGGCAGACACCTATAATCCCAGCTACTCAAGAGGCTGAAGCAGGATAATCACATGAACCTGAGAGGCAGAGATTGCAGTGAGCCGAGATTATACCATTGCACTCCAGCCTGGGTAACAAAAAATAAATAAACAAAATAAGAAGGCTGTACAAGATGAAAAAGATGAAGAATGGGTATTTTTTTCAAAGGCAGAATTGGAGTGTGTCAGAAAGGACCAGAGATTACCTAGTTTATGGATTTCAAGGGTCCAGACAATAGTCTTACTTCATAGATCAGGAACAAACACTTGGAACTTTAAATAGTAACTGTCCAAGTCCAGGCACAGTGGCTCAGGCCGGTAATCCCAGAGCTTTGGGAGACCAAGGTGGGTAAATCGCTTAAGCTCAGGAATTTAAGACTTCCCTGGGCAACATGGTGAAACCCCATCTCTACCAAAAATACAAAAACTTAGCCGATGTGGTCCCAGCTACTTGGGAGGCTGAGGTGGGAGGATCACTTGAGCCTGGGAGGCAGAGTTGCAATAAGCCAGGATCATGCCACTGCACTCCAACATAAGTGACAGAGTGAGACCCCATCTCAAAAAATAATAATAAAATTTTAAAAACCAGTAACTGTCCAAAGTTACCTAGTGAATTTCTGGCCTAAGAGGAATTAGAATTCAAGCCTTCCAATTCCTAGCTTAATGATACTTGTATTATCATGCTACCTTTTAAATAATACGCTGAAATAAAATGACATCTTTTAAAAAAGGGAATTATGTCTTTATATTGTAACAACTGTTCTAGATGATTGAGTTTTCTGGCCAGGCATGGTGGTGCACACCTGTAATCCCAACACTTTGGGAGGCCACAGCGGGTGGATCACCTGAGGTCAGGAGTTCTACACCAGCCTTACTGATATGCTGAAAAATATGAAAATAAGCCAGGCATGGTGGTATGCAACTGTAGTCCCAGCTCCTTGGGAGGCTGAGACAGAATTGCTTGGACCCAGGAGGCAGAGGTTGCAATGGACCGAGACTTCACCACTGCATTCCAGCCTGGGTGACAGAGTAAGACTCCCTCTTAAAAAAAAAAAAAAAAAAAAAAGATTTCAATGCTATTAAGAGCTTAAATCTCTAATGACCTAAAAAAAAAAAAAAAAAAAAAAAAAAGAAGAAGAAGAAGAAGAAATCTTCTAAGTGTCAAAGCCTGAAAATTAATCCCCTCACTCACATCACTCTGCCTCCACAAAGTACTCACCATGTTCTTCAAGATATGCCTGGAGTCTGTGGATAAGATCTTGCTTTATTCCCTTGGTCTCCAAACCACGAGCAAGACATTCTTGCTTTAGTTCAGCAAGCTAAGGGGAAAAAAAAATAAAACTTTTCCTTAGTTAACAGGATGATCACCAGTGAATAAAGTGGTAGTTTCCACAAGGAAAAGGAAAGAAAATGAAATTCCATCCCAAATTACCGCCCTTAATTCTATCAAGACTCTGGGTCCACAAAGATGATCCATTTTCCTCTAACAATATTCAATACACAGGAGGAACTGTCTAACAGATGCTGAAGAATAAACATCACACTTTAATAAAAACCTCATCTATTTTGTGTATCTATTTACCGTCACAAATGTCTAGTTATTTTCTTAACATTCTGAAGGGGGAAAAGGTTTTTTTCTAAAGATTATTGTGGCAGCCAGCAAATGGGAAGAATGAACCTTCAAGTTTAAAATTCAATGATCTAAAAGCAGATTCTCCTTACCACTTGTTATCCCACATTCTTTATTACAATCTACCAGACAGGTCCAACCACCGTAGAATTAAGTAGATGCATTAGCTAATGTCAACAATGAACTGATTAAAGGAACTGTGTCAAAATGGCAAGAAACATCTAATGGCATACCATAGAGTTCTGAAGATTTTAAAATCAGTAACTTGACTAAAGATATAAAAGCTATGATCATCAATTTTACAGACAATGGAAGGAGAACTGATGGATTACTGACATAACTAAGCTTAAAAAACAACACAGAGGCCGGGCGCGGTGGCTCAAGCCTGTAATCCCAGCACTTTGGGAGGCCGAGGCGGGTGGATCACGAGGTCGAAAGATCGAGACCATCCTGGTCAACATGGTGAAACCCCGTCTCTACTAAAAATACAAAAAACTAGCTGGGCGTGGTGGTGCATGCCTGTAATCCCAGCTACTTAGGAGGCTGAGGCAGGAGAATTGCCTGAGCCCAGGAGGCGGAGGTTGTGGTGAGCCGAGATTGCGCCATTGCACTCCAGCCTGGGTAACAAGAGCGAAACTCCGTCTCAAAAAAAAAAAAAAAAAAAAAAAACACTTCTTCAGGACTAACAATGAGCCAAAATGAAGATTTAATTCAGAAGGAATAAGGTATACATATAAATTCTTACACTTAGATTCAAAACTTCAATTATATAAAAACTGGATAAGGGAGGACGGGCTCAATACTTACTCAAAGGATAGAGACCTCAAAATTTTAAACAAAGAAGGTTAACAGTATGATTTGCTACCTACAAGGTAACTGAAATACAAAATCTATGATAAATGATGTAATGGTCTTACTGAGCTCTATATTCTTATTATACGACACACAATGACATGCTGATCCAGAAGAACAAGCAGGAAAGAAAGGCTATAGAAATTCTATGTGCATAAACGAAAAATTTTACAAAGCATTTACAACAGTGCTTGATGGCTAGTAAGTGCCTTATACTTATTAAGTACTAAATCACTGGTCTCAGATTTCAGAGTTTCACAAGTGAATGTATTTTTATTTTCTTTACTCATTTTTAGAGACAGTGGTCTCACTATGTTGCCCAGGCTGAACTTAAACTCTTGGACTCAAGTAATCCTCCTACCTCAACCTCCAGAGCAGCTGCGACTACAGATACACAGCACTCTGTCCAGTTCAATGTACTTTTAAATAGGTAGGCTGATAAGGCTGCTTTTTACAATATCCCAATCAGGTCATGGAGCAATACTTTTGCAGTAACAATAAAAATCAATTACTACAAAAATGAGTGCACACTCGAATATTGCTGTATCAAATTCTGTAAAACATTCTAAAAGCTTACACTCAATTTTTGTATTTATCTCACCACTAAACAGGAACAGCTAGGTCATGGACCAGCAGTGGCCTGTGAACCATATCTTAAATAACATTATAAGCGATCTTTATGATCCATTTTATTTTTTTATTTTTATTTTTTAATATTTTATTTTTTCCTTTTTTTCTTAGATCATGATAGACCAGTAACAGTCCATTTATTAAGTAAAAATCTTGATCTAGGTGGTTCATGCTTATAATCACAGCACCTTGTGAGGGCAAGGTGGCAGGACTGCCTGAACCCAGGAGTTTGAGACCAGCCTGGGCAAAACTATGAGATGTCATCTCTATAAAAATAAATTTTTTTGGCTGGGCATGGTGGCTCATGCCTGTAATCCCAGCACTTTGGGAGGCAGAGGAAGGCAGATCACCTGGGGTCGGGAGTTCAAGACCAGTCTGACCAACAATGGAAAAACGCCATCTCTACTAAAAATACAAAATTAGCCAGGAATGGTAGCAAATGCCTGTAATCCCAGCTACTCATGAAGCTGAGCCAGGAGAATTGCTTGAATCCAGGAGGCAGAGGTTGCAGTGAGTCGAGATTGTGCCACTGCACTCCAGCCTGGGTGACAGAGAGAGACACTGCCTCAAAATAAATAAATAAAAATTTAAAAAAAAAAAAAAAAAAGACATAGAGGCTGGGCATGGTGACTCATGCCTGTAGTCTCTGCACATTGGGAGACCGAGGCAGGGGGACAGCTTTGAGCCCAGGAGTTCAAGAACAGCCTGCGCAACAGAATGAGACCCTGTTCCTACCAAAAAAAAAAAAAAAAAAAAAAAATTCTTTTTTAAAATTAGTCACATGTGGTAGCACATGCCTGTGGCCCCAGCTACCTGGGAGACTGAGGTGGGAGGAATGCTTGAACCCGGGAGGTCAAGGCTGCTAGGAACTGTGATCATACCACTGTACTCCAGCTTGGATGACACAGCAATATCTGGCTTCAAAAGAATTAATTAATTAATTAACGAACCAACAAATGCATGTATGCATTCATGAATGAATAAGAAACAGATGAATAAAAACATAAAATAGCTGAAAATGATGTAATTTCTTTTTGTACATATTTCAGCATGATTACATAAGCAGAACTAAAACCTTTTAAAACAAAATAGGAACTAACATAAAATCTTTAACATTTTTCTAAATTGATTTGATTTTAAAATGTTTTGGCTCCAGCACTCTGGAAGGCCAGAGGTGGGCGGATCACTTGAGTCCAGGAGTTCGAGACCAGCCTGGGCAACATGCTGAAACCCCGTCTCTACTAAAAATATACAAAAATTAGCAAGGCATGGTGGCGTGCGCCTGTAGTCCCAGCTACTTGAAGGGCTGAGGCCAGAGGATGGCTTGAGTCCAGGAAATCGAGGCTGCAGTGAGGTGAGATCATGCCACTGCATTCCAGACTGAGTGACATAAGGTGACTCTGTCTCAAAACAAAACATATTTTAACAGGTATACTGAATGAACTGTATAATATGTAAATTATATCTCAAGGCTTTTAAAAAAAAATCAGGGGCGTGGTGGCTCACACCTATAATCTCAGATCTTTGAGAGGCCAAGGCAGGTGGATCACTTGAGGTCAGGAGTTCAAGAACAGCCTGACTAACATGGTGAAAAATCATACCTACTAAAAAAAAAAAAAAAAAAAATTTAGCCAAAAAAAAGATGCTTTGTGTTGTAAGAAAAAAAAACAGGGCCGGGCGCGGTGGCTCAAGCCTGTAATCCCAGCACTTTGGGAGGCCAAGGCGGGTGGATCACAAGGTCAAGAGATCGAGACCATCCTGGTCAACATGGTGAAACCCCGTCTCTACTAAAAATACAAAAATTAGCTGGGCATGGTGGCGCGTGCCTGTAATCCCAGCTACTCGGGAGGCTGAGGCAGGAGAATTGCCTGAACCCAGTAGGCGGAGGTTGCGGTGAGCCGAGATCACGCCATTGCACTCCAGCCTGGGTAACAAGAGCGAAACTCCGTCTCAAAAAAAAACAAAAAAAAAAACAGGCCGGGTGCGGTGGCTCAAGCCTGTAATCCCAGCACTTTGGGAGGCCGAGGCGGGTGGATCACAAGGTCGAGAGATCGAGACCAACCTGGTCAACATGGTGAAACCCCGTCTCTACTAAAAATACAAAAAATTAGCTGGGCATGGTGGCACGTGCCTGTAATCCCAGCTACTCAGGAGGCTGAGGCAGGAGAACTGCCTGAACCCAGGAGGCGGAGGTTGCGGTGAGCCGAGATCGCGCCATTGCACTCCAGCCTGGGTGACAAGAGCGAAACTCCGTCTCAAAAAAAAAAAAAAAAAAACAAAAATCAGCCGAGCATAGTGGCATGTGCCTACAGTCCCAGCTACTTAGGTGGCTGAGGTGGAGAGATCATTTGGGTCTGGGAGATTGAAGCTGCAATGAGCCACGATCATGCCACTGCACTCCAGCCTGGGCAACACAGCAAGATCCTGTCTCAAGAAGAAAACAAACAAAACAGCTAGCTAGGCACAATTGTTCACATCTCTCATCCTAGCACTTTGGGAGGTTGAGGCAGGAGGATCACTTGAGCCTTAGAGTTCAAGACCAGCCTGGGCAACACAGTGAGACCCTGTCTCTCAAAAAATAAAAAATTAGCCGGGCATGGTAGTGCACACTTGTAGTCCTAGTTACTGGGGAGGCTAAGGCAGGGGCATCACTTGAATACAGAAGGTTGAGGCTGCAGTAAGCCATGATCATGCCACTGCACTTCAGCCTGGGCAACAGAGGGAGATCCTGTCTCAAAAAAAAAAAAAAAAAAAAAAAACAAGTTATAGAACATTCTATACAGGATATAAATGTAAAAAATAATACACACGCATCTCTGTATAATGTATATAAACAAGATGCCTGGAGAAGAAACAGGTAAGTTAACATCGGTTGAATCTGAGAAGAGAAAGCTAGTTTGAGAAAAGTATAGGAATGAAACTTTTTACCATATACTCTTTTGTGAACTTGTGCATAATTACCTATTCAAAAACAATTTTTTTTTTTTTTTTTTTGAGATGGAGTCATGCTCTTGCTGCCCAGGCTGGAACGCAATGGCACAATCTCAGCTCACCACAACCCCCGTCTCCCGGGTTCAAGCAATTCTCCTGCCTCAGCCTCCTGAGTAGCTGGAATTACAGGCATGTGCCACCACACCTGGCCAATTTTTGTATTTTTAGTAGAGACAAGGTTTCTCCATGTTGGTCAGGCTGGTCTCAAACTCTCAACCTCGGGTTATCTTGGCCTCCCAAACTGCTCGGATTACAGGTGTGAGCCACCTCACCCAGCCTCAAAAACAATTTTTTTTTTTTTTTTTTTGAGACGGAGTTTCGCTCTTGTTACCCAGGCTGGAGTGCAATGGCGCGATCTCGGCTCACTGCAACCTCCGCCTCCTGGGCTCAGGCAATTCTCCTGCCTCAGCCTCCTAAGTAGCTGGGATTACAGGCATGCGCCACCGTGCCCAGCTAATTTTTTGTATTTTTAGTAGAGACAGGGTTTCACCATGTTGACCAGGATGGTCTCTATCTCTTGACCTCGTGATCCACCCGCCTCGGCCTCCCAAAGTGCTGGGATTACAGGCTTGAGCCACCGCGCCCGGCCAAAAACAATTTTTTAATCTTATTTTTCAGTTTCAATAAAACATTCTCCATTCTACCTATCCAACCCGCAGAGAAAGGACAGATCAACTTACCCCCATAATACATTTGACAATCATGCATTGCCCCATGATTTCTATTTTTTAATTTTTATTTTGACTCAGGGTTTTGCTCTGTTGTTCAGGCTGGAATGCAGTGGCACGATCATGGCTCACTGCAGCCTCGACCTCCTGGGCTCATATGATCCTCCTGCCCCAGCCTCCTGTGTAGCTGGGACCACAGATGTGTGCCACCACAACCAGCTAATTTTTTTACTTCTCGTGGAGATGAGGTCTCACTATGCTGCCCAAGCTGTTCTCAAACTCCTAGGTTCAAGTGATCCTCCTGTCTCAGCCTCCCAAAGTGTTGTTTGGGATTATAGGTATGAGTCACTGTGCCCAGCTTGCCCTGTGATTTCTTCTAGTTAATTGGTCTTAATTTCTTTTTTTTTTTTTACTCAGTTTTGCTCTTGTCACCCAGGCTGGAGTGAAGTGGCACAATCTCAGCTCACTGCAACCTCTTTCTCTCCAGCTCAAGCAATTCTCCTGCCTCTGCCTCCCGAGTAACTGGGATTACAGGTGCGCACTACCATGCCCAGCTAATTTTGTATTTTTAGTAGAGATGGGGTTTCACCTTGGCCAGGCTGGTCTCAAACTCCTGACCTCAGGTGATCCACCCACCTCGGCCTCTCAAAGTGCTGGGATTATAGGTGTGAGCCACCAGATCTGGCCAAATTTTGATTAAAATATTTTATTAGAAATATTTTCCATATTATGTCAACATATAGTTTGTAAATTATTTGAAGGCAGAGATGTTTTCTATCACCTATAACATGTATGATAGGAATTCACAATCCTTACAAGGAACCTAATGGTTGGTATTATGATTAGGCTTAAAGAAATTCAGTAACTTGCTTAAATATCACACAACTGGCCAGGTGCGATGGCTCATGCCTGTAATTCCAGCAGTTTGGGAGGCTGAGATGGGAGGATTGCTCGAAGCCAGGAGTTTGAGACCAGCCTGGTCAACACAGGGAGACTCCATCTCTACAGAAAATTTAATAATTAGGGCCGGGTGTGGTGGCTCACGTCTGTAATCTCAGCACTTTGGGAGGCCAAGACAGGCAGATCATGAGGTCAGGAGACTTGAGACCACCCTGCTAACACAGTGAAACCCCGTCTCTACAAAAAATACAAAAAATTAGCTGGGCATGGTGGCACACACCTATAATCCCTGCTACTCAGGAGGCTTGAGGCAGGAGAAATGCTTGAACCCAGGAGGCAGAGGTTTGCAGTGAGCTGAGATCGTGCCACTGCACCCCAGCCTGGGCGACAGAGGGAGACTCTGTCTGAAGAAAAAAAAATAAAATTAACAGACAGTTCAGGTATGGTAGTTGGGAGCAGGGGCTGAGGTGGATCACTTGAGTCCAGGAAGACTGAGGCTGCAGTCACCTGATTGTGCCACTGCACTTCAGTCTGGGGAAAAAAAAAGATCTTGTCTCAAAAAAAAAAAAAAAAAGCTTGTAAACAGTAGGCCAATATGCCAGCTCAAGTGTCTCTATTTATGCACAATATTAACTGCCAAATTCTTGGCACTTCTTTTTATTTTTTTGAGATGGAGTCTGTTGCCCAGGCTGGAGTGCAGTGGCGTGATCTCAGCTCACTGCAATCTCCACCTCCTGGATTTGAGAAATTCTCCTGCCTCAGCCTCCAGAGTAGCTGAGACTACAGGCGCGTGCCACCACGCCCGGCTAATTTCTTTTGTATTTTTAGTAGAGACAGGGTTTCACCATGTTAGCCAGGATGGTCTCGATCTCCTGACCTTGTGATCCGCCGCATCTGGCCAGCACTTCTTTCACTCTCTCCTCCTCAGCCTCCTTGCTAGCTCTTCTTCCACCCAAACCTGCAAATATTTAGGAAGATTCCTTCTTTGGGTCTCTTCTCATTCTACCTACATCAAAGGCTAATTCACTTCCTGATCTTAATCAGCGGCAAAGTCTATCAGCATTATCTTTAAAATATATCCAGAATCAAATCCCTTCTCACCAATGCTACTTCTCCAGTCTTTCTTTTATACAGATTATTGTCAAAACTCTTCAGCCCTTGCCTCACTACAGTTTATTCTCAACAAAGTAGCACAATGATCTTTTGAAAGTTTAAGTCAGAACATGTCACTCTAGTCAAACATCATCCACTGGTTTCCTATCTCACTAAGGGTAAAAGGCTGAATCCTATCACCTACAAGACCCTGCGCGTTTGTCCCTCCCCTACCATTACCTTATTACCATTGCTCACTCTGATAAGCCAAACTGGTCTTGTGCTATTCCTCTAACACTTTGGACATAGCTCATTCCTTCACCTCCTTCAACTCTTCGTATAATCATCTCCTTCTTAATGAGGCCTTCCCTAGTCACCCTACTTAAAATTACAATACCCTTCCCACTGTACTCCCTATTCCCCGTCTCCTATTTTTCCTCTATGTGCCTTATCATCATTTGACATACCATACATTTTACTTTTTATTTTGCCTTCCCTCAGTAAAATACAAGCTTTATGAAAGCAAGGATTTTGTCTGTCTTGTTCACTGCTATATCCCTAGCACCCACAGTAACTGGGAAAAGGCAAGTGTTCCGTATTTTCTGAATAAATCCCAAGTCTTCATCATCAGCTTTCAGCTCTTGAGTGAAAGACCCACATTTCCGGCCGGGTGCAGTGGCTCACAACTGTAATCCCAGCACTTCGGGAGGCCAAGACGGGTGGATCGCGAGGTCAAGAGATCGAGACCATCCTGGTCAACATGGTGAAACCCCATCTCTACTAAAAATACAAAAAATTAGCTGGGCATGGTGGTGCGTACCTGTAATCCCAGCTACTCAGGAGGCTGAGGTAGCAGAATTGCCTGAACCCAGGAGGTAGAGGTTGCGGTGAGCTGAGACCGCACCATCGCACTCCAGCCTGGGTAAGAAAAAAAAGCAAAACTCCGTCTCAAAAAAAAAAAAGACCCACATTTCCAACTGACTACCTGACATCTCTTCTGCACAAAACTGGCTTCTCCTCCTCCCAACTCAGATTAAAGGTATCATTGCCCAAACTCTAAAGTCACCTTTCATTCTTTCCACATCTAACTGATCTATAAATACTTAAAATTCTACATCCTAAATGTCTTTCAAATTCATTCCCATTCTTTTGAAATCTTGATATACTTATTCAATTGACAAATAGTTATTGAGCACCTACTGTGTGTCTAGTATCTTGGATACAGGGAAATAATCATGAGCAAAACATAGAGTCCTTTCTCATACAGAGCTTACAATCTTGTAGAGAACAAGGCATCAATGATCAGATCCATTTTTCGTATTTTCAAATGAAGATAATAGAGGTATTAACCTTATAAGATTATTATAAGAATTAAATCAATTAATGTATATAAATGGCTTCAAACAGTGTTTTGCCACATAATAAATGCTAAGTGTTAGCAATTAATGAAGATAAAAGAAATAAAATAAAATAAGGCTGCAGTAGTTGACGTATGACTAACTATCCTGAAGAAACTGGCAGGGATATAATTTAAAGGTTTTAAGCAGGCGACTGACTTCTATAATAAACACCTAAGCGGTGAAATCACTATCTGCCAAGAGAACACAAACTGATCATATCAAGTTTCTCCTTTCAAACTTCCAAAGGCCCCCAGCCCTACTTATCATTACATGACAAGGGTCAGAAATCCTTACACAACTTAGAAAGCCCTTTTCAATACCACTCTGATTTACACTTATGGTTAGTTTACCTATTTTCCTTTCCAAACTATCTTCAACTACCTCACTTTACTTTTCAATACAAATGTCTCACTGTTCTTAGCACTCTAACACTACTACAGCTCTCCTCCCCTCTGCAGTACTTCTTTTTTCTGATATTTGACTGGAAATCTGATGCTGTTCAAAATGCAGTTCAAGGCATTTTCACCCACAGTTCAATCTTTCTTTCCAACTGTGTTAGAATGGGTCAGGCACGGTGGCTCACACCTATAATCCAGAGGTTAGGAGTTCGAGACCAGCCAGGCCAACAACATGGTGAAACCCTGTCTCTATTAAAAATACAAAACTTGCCGGGCGCGGTGGCTCAAGTCTGTAATCCCAGCACTTTGGGAGGCTGAGGCGGGTGGATCACGAGGTCGAGAGATCGAGACCATCCTGGTCAACAAGGTGAAACCCCGTCTCTACTAAAAACACAAAAAATTAGCTGGGCGTGGTGGCGCGTGCCTGTAATCCCAGCTACTCAGGAGGCTGAGGCAGGAGAACTGCCTGAACCCAGGAGGCGGAGGCTGCGGTGAGCCGAGATCGCGCCATTGCACTCCAGCCTGGGTAACAAGAGCGAAACTCCATCTCAAAAAAAAAAAAAAAAGATTAAAAATACAAAACTTAGCTGGGCATGGAGGTACGTGCCTATAATCCCAGCTACTAGGGAGGCTGAAGCACTAAACTTGGGAGGTGGAGGTTACAGTGAGCTGAGATCAAGCCACTGCACTCCAGCCTAGGCAACAGAGCAAGGCTCCGTCTCAATTTAAAAAAAAAAAGAATGACTGCATTTCTAAAAAATCCTCAGAAATTTGCTGCTGATATGATGTCATGTATCAATTCAGATACATGATACCATGTTTCCTTCCTACTTCAAAGCATATTCCGTTCCTCTGAGGTGCCATACCAAAGCCCAAAATTCTCTTAATGACAATAAACAGATTTTTTTTTTCTTTTTCTTTTTGTTTTTTTTTTGGAGACAAGGTCTCCCTCTGTCACCAAGGCTGATGTGCATGCAACAGAGCAATCATCACACAGCTCTCTGCAGCCTCAACCTCGCAGGCTCAAGTGATCCTCCCACCTCAGCCTCTCAAGGAGCTGGGACTACAGGTGTGCACCACTACACCCAGGTAATTTTTTAATCTTTTGTAGAAACAGGGTCGCACTATTGTTATCTAAGCTAGTCTCAAACTCCTGACCTCAGACTCCCAAAATCTTAGAATGACAGGTGTCGGTCACTGCTCTGGGACTACAAGTGTGCACCACCACGCCCAGCTCATTTTTTAATCTTTTGTAGAGACAGGGTCTCACTATGTTGCCTAAGCTAGTCTCAAACTCCTGGCCTCAGCCTCCCAAAGTGTTGGGATTACAAGTATGGGTCACGGCACCCAGCCAAGACTTTTTTTTAAAGGCAATAAAATCTCAAGTCAACCTAGAAGTCAGGATCATTGCATCAAGATCACCAGTGGAACCAAACATAAACTGTCCTAAATATCAGAATCAAAGGCATGAGTTCTTTTTTTTCTTTTGAGACAGAGTCTCACTGTCCCCCAGGCTGGAGTGCAGTGGCACGATCTCGGCTCACTGCAACCTCCACCCCGGGGCTCATGTGATTCTTGTGCCTCAGCCTTCCCAGCAGCTGGGACTACAGACACGCACCACCATGCCTGGCTAATTTTTGCATTTTTAGTAGAGGTGGGGTTTTGCCATGTTGCCCAGGCTGGTCTCCAACTCCTGGCCTCAAGCAATCCACCCACCTCAGCCTCCCAAAGTGCTAGGATTACAGGCATAAGCCACCATGCCTGGTCAAAGGCATGAGTTCTTAACCAGAGGTCCATGGACTCCTCAGGGCTACAAGGTAGTTTTATGAAGCCCCTCAAACTGCATGCAAAGTACGTGTACATGCCTTTTTCTGGGGAGAGAGGGTCCATACCTTTCATCAGAGTTTCAAAGATATCTGTGACCTCCAAAAGGTTAAGAAGTGCTCTAGAGAAAAAGCAAAGACAAGCAAATATGATTAAAGAGCGAGTCCTTTTTAGGCTGTCAGGAGTGCCTAATGTTCTCTTAGACTGTAACACTGAAATCAGGTCAGAGGACTTTATGTAAAAGTTACTTATCCAGTCAAATACAAGTTTAATATAGATCTGACAAACACAGATTTGATGGAAGGAGAAACTCCATAAACCAAAACAATTATAAAAGCAAGTAAGTCATGGGGCAGCTGGTGATTTACTCTAGCGATTTCAAAAATAGGCTAAATAGCCAGGCGTGGTGGCGCATGCCTGTAATCCCAACACTTTGGGAGGCCAAGGCGGGTGTATCACAAGGTCAGGAGTCGACACCAACCTGGCCAACATGGTGAAACCCCATCTCACTAAAAATATAAAAATTAGCCAGGCATGGTGGCACATGCCTGTAGTCCCAGTTGCTTGGGAGGCTGAGGCAGGAGAATCACTTGTACCTGGGAGGTGGAGGGAGCAGTGAGCTGAAACTGCACCACTGCACTCCAGCCTGGGCGACACAGCGAGACTCCATCTCAAAAAAAAAAAAAAAAAAAAAAGACAAATAGGAAGAAAATAAAGAAAATATTAAGTCTTCTATGCATAGTTCCTTTTTGTCTCATTCAAAAATTCCTTTTCTATGTTTTATAATGGTACAGAAGCATACAATTTCTATACGTACAGTATATATACACCAAGTGGAGATGATTGCTCAATTTTTCTTCTACTCATCACAATAACTATCAGACCACTGACACAGTCTATGCATTTCAGTACCACCAAGTTAACAATAACCCGAGAATAACACAAAAACCCACTAACAGAGTTTAGAATCCAAGAGTAAGAAAAACATCAGCTTTCACAGAAAGACTAATTGGGGTCAACTAACGAGTGACTAAAGAAAGGTCTTCTCCCTACCCTTAAGCTTTCTTAACAACAACAAAAACAAACAAACAAAAAAACACTTCAAGCTTTAAAGGATCACTTTTCAGTTTCAGCTGTAACAGCCTGGTTTGTCCAAAACATCTAATAGGAAATCTACCTGTGAAACCACAGAGAATTAATCAAGATTAGTTTACCCTAAAAGAAAATACTCTTTGAAATTTTCTTCTTTTTAATACATTTTTAAACTTTTTCATCTATCTTAGTTGTTTTCAATCTACCTTAAATAAATACTCTCTCTTCCAGGAAAATAATAATCCAAGTATGAGGAAACTACCAAGATTCTCATAAGACAATTTAAAATAGCTTTTGTGATTCACTGTCACCCAATGGTAACACCAGGAGATGTAGGGCCCATCGAGATATGAAATGGAACAGAGATAATCTTTTTTTTTTTTTTTTTTATTTGAGACGGAGTTTCGCTCTTGTTACCCAGGCTGGAGTGCAATGGTGTGATCTCGGCTCACCGCAACCTCCGCCTCCTGGGTTCAGGCAATTCTCCTGCCTCAGCCTCCTGAGTAGCTGGGATTACAGGCACGCGCCACCACGCCCAGCTAGTTTTTTGTATTTTTAGTAGAGACGGGGTTGACCAGGATGGTCTCGATCTCTCGACCTCGTGATCCACCCGCCTCGGCCTCCCAAAGTGCTGGGATTACAGGCTTGAGCCACCGCGCCCGGCTTAAATCTTAACCTTGGAATTGTTTTTCCCAAATACTGCAGATGTGAATTCTCTCTGGTGGTAGGAGATGATGTGTGAGGTAGGCTGGCAAGTGGAGAACCGCGTCAGAGAACTCGAAAACTTTTAAATATGAGGTGTCTGTACTTCTATCTCAAGGCCTCCTCAACCCCAGGCTTCTAAGGTGAGACCGATCTTCTAAGAGGCCTTTCCCTGGTTTAAAAATTCTGCCTGGGGACGTAATCCCACCTAGAAAAGGGGAGTGTCTGCGATCTATTCAAACAGAAACACACAAAAATGCCACCATCTGCTAACAGGCGAATCTCAGCTTCAGAAGACAGACTGGAAACATCATCCCAGGGAAGAAAAAGGGATCCTGGGTCCGACTTGGGGCAAAGAGGAGGGACCAACTGACGTAATGCAGACCAGAAGAGCAACGAGGAGTATAACAAGTAGAAGGCACTTACACAACCTGGTGGACAAGGGTGACGGACGATACAACGATGATGGAAACAGAAATAACAAAAAATATATAGCAGTGAAACCGTGAGGAGAAATGGGAAATTAGGGAAGGCGTAGTGGGGAAGAGCGGCACAAAAGAGCTACGGCGGGAGCCGAGAAACAAAATGGAAAAGGCTGCAAGGAGAACACGTAGGAGAAGGCGCAAGTCACTCTGCAGAATTCAGTTCCCAGAAAAGTCCAACTCAGCCCTTCCCCAATTCACCGTACCTTCAGCTTATGGAGCTCCACCGTTTCGGTCGCCATCTTGTTACCCCTCACTCCACTAAGCCCCCACCCTTGGCCTCCGCTTCCAGGAGCTCCCGCCTTCGGGGTGGAAATGCAAGGCTGACCAATCGTTGTCACTCTTGCTCCCACTACACACCATCAGCTCTTTCCATTGGTGAATAGCGGACGTCCCTCTTACGCCTCTCGGCGGCTTTCCCCACCTCTTTCAAAAGGTGGGACAGAGGGAGGGGCGGGCACTGCATCTTGCGAACGACAGAAATAGCAACCAATTGTGCGTCTGCATCACAGACCACCAACCAATGGGTGGTGGCACCGCTGATTATGTTCCTCCAATAGGGAAGGGGCAGATGGAGAGGAGTCACTTCCTGGAGACTTCAGGTGTGGTAGCCGGCACCTCGCCCATAACCAGACAGGGATCTGAAGCTGGCAGGTAGGGGCCGCGAGAACTGGAAGGGTTGCTCAGGAAATATGGTGGGAGGCGAAAGGGGCGTCGAGGAGGCGGTGACTTAAATGCTGAGAAACGAATGCTGAAGGGAGCCCTGAAAAAAACCGACGAACGTGAGAGGAGGAAGCTGGGAGGGCATGGGGCGGGCTTAAGGAACTGGCGGCCGGGGCGGGCAAGAGCCGCTTCCTAACCAGACATCATCAGCTTTAGAGCTACCGCAATTTTAAAAAGCCGAGTTCATATGATCACTGCCGCCCCTGGAGTCAGAGCTAAGGCTCCATCTCTCGAGACGTTGAGCTCAGGTTCCTTCCTAACCCAATCCAGAAGGCGTGGGCAAGTTGTCGTGCCCCACGCTTGAGAGAAGTAATGGGGATGCTGACTGCTGACATGCCACGGAGGTGAGACAGGGTGGACAAGCCCCAGAGAACAAGATTAGGACTAGAGCTTTACTCTGTCATCCCTTCTTAGTGGTTCTTTGATGATTCCATGACTTTCTCCTGGAATTCAGGGTGTGCGTGACCTCTTCATGGTTAACTTTTTCAGGAAAGTGAGATACTCCTGTTTCCCTTGCTCCCTGAAGTGAATGCCCCAAGCCTACGCATACACCTTCATGTTACAGTTGAAGCGTAAAGATCAGTGAAAAAATGACATGTCTCTAAAATGTAGTGAGGATTCTTCTTGCCTTTTAAAGTTTTCCCCAAGTCTTCAGTTTTTATTTTCTGCGTGATGGGGAAGTTCTTCATTCCCAATAGAGTTCAGGGAATCTGAGAGACAGCTGGGAGAATCTGAGAGACAGCTCAAAGAGGAGTTGAGAAAAAACTGAGTTGGACCCTACCTGATCCCCCATTATGGCTAGGATGAATGTGGGGGTGGCACACAGCGAAGTAAACCCCAACACTCGAGTGATGAATAGCCGAGGCATCTGGCTGGCCTACATCATCTTGGTAGGACTGCTACATGTGGTTCTACTCAGCATCCCTTTCTTCAGCATTCCTGTTGTCTGGACCCTGACCAACGTCATCCACAACCTGGTGAGCACTAAACCATGCCCTTGTACCCATCCCAGTTTCCCAACCACAAGCAAAATAAAATTGCCAATTGTTTGGGGATTTGTATCTTCCTTTTGGGATCTTAACACAATTCTTGGACTGAAGAACTACTTTCTGCCCCTCACACTACCACCCTTCCTGTTCCCAGGCTATGTATATCTTCCTTCATATGGTGAAAGGGACACCCTTTGAGACTCCTGACCAAGGAAAGGCTCGGCTACTGACACACTGGGAACAAATGGACTATGGGCTCCAGTTTACCTCTTCCCGCAAGTTCCTGAGCATCTCTCCTATTGTGCTGTGAGTCTATGAGGGAAATGGGGGTAATGCTGGGTTAGAAAGCTCCAAGAGCCAGGCATAAAGGCCCAACAGGGAAGCTGTTAAAAACCAGGCTACCCATCTAAAACCCTTTGAAGAAATCATGGTATACTAGTTCTAAGCCTACAGAGAGCAATAAAATGTAGAAGACAGTACTGTAATCAAGCATTCCTTGCTGCCTCCTTGGTAGTAAGGAAATAAAGGGACTAAGATAAGAGTAAAACCAAATGATTTTACACTGCCGAAAGAAGTAAATAAAGGCAGAACTGATATTAATCTTCAAAAACACTGTAGGGAGTGGAAGCAAAGAGGACTCTTAACCGTCATACAGACTGAAATAGCCTCAGCTGTCATTTGCCATGTCATTAACAATAAACAGAAACTGACTTATAGTCTCCAGTTAAAGGTCTCTCTCCTGAACCCCAGCGTAAATGCTGTTGATATAGCTGGAATATTTTTAGATAATTTAGGACTACATATAATAAAACTGGTCATTTTACATAGAAGAGAAAGAACAGGGCACTGCAGTGCATGCCTGGAGTCCCAACTTCCTGGGAGGCTATAGCAGAAAGATTGTTTAAGCCCAGGAGTTTGAGGTTTACTGCACTTAATCACATTTATGAATAGCCAATGCACTCCAACCTGGGAAACATAGTGAGAACTGCCTCTTAAGAAAAACATATAGAGAAGGCTACCCTCACTCATCCTATTTTTTTCTCTCCCCAGCTATCTCCTGGCCAGCTTCTATACCAAGTATGATGCTGCACACTTCCTCATCAACACAGCCTCATTGCTCAGTGTACTGCTGCCAAAGTTGCCCCAGTTCCATGGGGTTCGTGTCTTCGGCATCAATAAATACTGAGGGATGGGTTTGGGACAGCTCCACGGGCATGGGGAAGGCACTGAAACAGGACTATAAAAAATCTTTCTCTTCTCCATACCATCTTCTACATCCTGAAAGCCTGAGAACTATGCAACCTTTCCCAGACTCCCAAGAAAAGAAGAGATTGGCAAATGGGGCTCCTAGGCCCAGTCCTGCTAGCGGCAAGTTTCTTTACCGGGTGAGGTAAGGGCCAGATCGCTCTCCTCCATAGCAGGAAGCCATTTGGGCAGCTTGTTTGGTGATTACATCTTTCCATATCTTCTACACCTACCACCTTCCAGCTCTGTTTTGCTGTGTATTTTTCTTCTAATAATTTTTTTCAGCTATGGCTGCAGTTTAATCAGCAGGAATGGTAGAGAGCTTGTCCTCATAAGGCTGGCGGGGGCGGGGGCGGGGAAAGATGGAATACCTAATGTAGTCCTAATGTAAAAAACTTAAAGCAATTCTCCAATCCCCTCTACTTTGGTCCAGTAAGAGGTGCTCTTCACTCTAGGCTTAAACTTAGTAGGGATCAGATTCTCAAATGAGAAAAAGGGCTCTAGCTGTATGGGCAAAAAAGAGGGAAGATACAGGTTGCCAGTTATACATTTATAGAAAGATAATCCCTGGCTTTAAATAGATATGTACATACAAATATGAACAAACTTAAAAAAAAATACAAATCCTTGGATCACAAGGGGGCTTCTGGGAACCCCCCATCCTTCCCCCTCACCCAAGGGCAGTGGGCATGAATCTACTTTTTAAAAATGATTAATTTTGGCCATCCTTGCAGAAAACAGCTTGAAATTGGGTGATTTACCCACAAAGTGAAAGTCGAGGGAAAATTCAGTTTCCACTCTCTGAACTCTTATGTATCTCTTATCATTAGGGCTACATGCTTTCTTGTTCTGTCTTTTAACTATTATATCAGGGAAAAGGAGAGGACTCCCTCCTGAAACGGGTCAGGAAAGAAGATAGACTTGTACCTTTAAAGGGCAGGAAAAAGTGTCGTCTGCTCTAAAAGCAAATGACAAGACGAAGGCATACAGACCCCAGGGAAATACCCAGTTCCCACACCTCAAAGGGATACATTGTCCAGCCCAGGTCCAGGCCCTAGGTTCTTTACTCTAGCTACCCACTATTTCTTTGGTATTGTCAAAAGACAAGATTCAGGCCGGGCGTGGTAGCTCATGCCTGTAATCTTGCACTTTGGGAAGCCAAGACGAGTGGATCACCTGAGCTCAGGAGTTCGAGACCAGCCTGGGCAACATGGTAAAACACCATCTCTACTGAAAATACAAAAAAAAAAAAAAAAAAAAAAAATTAGCCTGGCCAGGCATGGGGTGCGTGCCTATAATCCTAGCTACTCGGGAGGCTGAGATGGGACAATTGCTTGAACCCAGGAGACGGAAGTTGCAGTGAGCTTCTTCAGATTGTGCCACTGCATTCCAGCTGGGCAACAAAGCAAGACTCCATCTCAAAAAAAAAAAAAAAAAGATTCAGTTCCTGGGTGCTGGGGGAGGAGAGACAAATCAAACTCCATCCTGTGCTGTATATATCCTTTTGACTCCCTGACATTGATCTGAGGAAAGAGAAGGGGTATCAGCGTTGGAAGGGCCTCCTCACTTTCTTCCGCCGCTTCGTTTTGGCTTCTCCCTTGGGTACTGTGCTGTTGGGCTTAGAGGCTGCACTGGCTCCAGGGGCAGGCTGAGGAGCCGCAAAGAAGTTCCCATTGGGCATCTGCCCTGGGGGTACTTGAAATATCCGGCTCAAGAAATCCTGAAGATCAGCAGGAGGAGCATCTGGGGTAGCTCTGAGATAAAACAGAAGAAATGATAAGGCAAGAGATGTTAGAGTTATATGGTTACCTAAGTTAGATACACTTATCAGTTCCCAAACTTCCTAGAAAACAAGGCCCCTAGATTTCCTAAAGCAGGTCATCTGAAACCATATTCAAAACTGAAATAGTTGATAGATCAAAACTGAAATAGTTGATAGATTATTGATAGAAATACCACCTACCTCTGCCGCCCACTGGTGCCTGGAATCCGAGAACCAAATGAGATGTGATAGGGGACTCTGTGGGTATCTGGGGAGATACCTACACGCTGGCATCCAGCCCACTCTATAAACATGAGAAATAGCCAAAACTTCGCAGTTTAGATCACATAAAAGATCAGGAAGTATGAGGCTGTATTTCTAGAGGACAGAAGAGTACCTGTGATGTCATACACCTTTCCATCCATCACTGCAAAGTAGGTGATCTTGAGACCCAACATGCTTGACTCTGCCCAGAAGTCTCCTTCCTCAGCAGGATGTAGCCTATTACACTTAGCACAGTATCTGGCACTCTTAGGTTCCCGGTCCATTTCAAACCTCCTGCAACCAACAAAAGGATAGTTGCTTAATAATTTGTCAAGCCTACCTAAAGCATTGCTAGTAGTCTCATCATTATTCACCAATAGGGCTCAAACAACTAAAATTACCTCCACTTAGTTATTTCATATGCCTTCAATCTTCTATCTTAAAGCTACTTTTTCTTAGTGCTAATTCAATTCATCAGTCTCTTCACAGTATGACAAAGGTAGGAACTTAAGGGTCTTTTTACTGATTATGAAATACAGATGTAATTCTAGGAAGATCTTTGGTTACTTAATGCCTGAGCTGTGATTGTCCCATCCCTCTCCTCCTATTTTATACCTATGCTTTCCTTGGCATCGGCTACACATCATAGTATTCATTGCCTCCTTGAGATCATCTTGCAGCTTGGACAGAAACTCATTTACTGACCGGCTCAGTTCATTCTCTGCCATTCGTTTCCTAAGAGAAGAAACGCTTTGTAAGTCAGGATATTGAGGGAGGGACAAAGGGAAACACATCAATTGGCCTCTTGAGGCCCCTGTCTAGTTAGAAAGACAAGTGACTTCAGTTTTCTCCACCTCAAAGAGCCTCCAACCCCAAGTCCAGATGCCTCTCCTATTGAGGATTTTTCATTTACCATTATCTGACAATTTCCCATCTCCAACTTACATCTCATATTCCTTTCGCTTTTCAGCATTACTGACAATGTCCCAAGCTGCTCGCAAAACCTTGAAGGCCTCCTCAGCCCGGGGATGATGATTTTTGTCAGGATGAACCTACCAAGACAGAGAGATTTCAGTACAAATCCATTCCAACCTCTCCCCACGTTGAGTCTGTTCTCATATCAAAGGATTCTCTTTCATCACCCTTTTGAAGAGTTAGTGTAAATGATTAATTGCTCTGGCTCTGCAGATAGATGTGGTTCAGTTCACAGCTCTGTTAATTAGCTACATTACCTTGAATATCTATGGGTTTTTTTTCTTTTTTTTTTTTTTTTTTTTTTTTTGAGACGGAGTTTCGCTCTTGTTACCCAGGCTGGAGTGCAATGGCACGATCTCGGCTCACCGCAACCTCTGCCTCCTGGGTTCAAGCAATTCTCCTGCCTCAGCCTCCTGAGTAGCTGGGATTACAGGCACGTGCCACCATGCCCAGCTAATGTTTTTGTATTTTTAGTAGAGACGGGGTTTCACCATGTTGACCAGGATGGTCTTGATCTCTCGACCTCGTGATCCACCCGCCTCGGCCTCCCAAAGTGCTGGGATTACAGGCTTGAGCCACCGCGCCCGGCGGGTTTTTTTTCTTTTTGAGACAAGGTCTCGCTGTGTTGGCAGGGCTGGAGTGCAGTGGTCGGATCTCAGCTCACTGCAACCTCTGACTCCCAGTTTTTAGCAATTCTCCTGCCTCAGCCTCTCTAGTAGGTGAGATTACAGATGTGCGCCACCACGCCCAGCTAATTTTTTTGTATTTTTAGTGGAGATGGGGTTTCACCTAGTTGGCCAATCTGGTCTCAAACTTCTAACCTCAAGTGACCCTCCTGCCTCGGCCTCCCAAAGTGCTGGGATTACAGGCATGAGCCACTGCACCTAGCCTGAATATCTATCATAGACTGTTGGGAGGATTAAATAAGAATAAATATGAAGTATGTAGCAAAGAATCAGGTACTAGGGTGGATTCATCATCCCAGTTTGCCTGAGACTGTCCCAGTTTTAGCACTGAAAAGTCCCATGCCTCTAGAAACTCCTCCATCTCAGATGAATAGGGACAGTTGGTCTCTGGCACTCACATGTATCAGTCATAAAATAAGAGTTCCAAAGATGCTGTATGTTGAAACTCTGTTTTTGTTTTGAGATGGAGTTTCCCTCTTGTTGCCTGGGTTGGAGTGCAATGGCATGATCTTGCAACCTGCACTGCCCAGGTTGAAGCAGGTCTCCTGCCTCAGCATCCCAAGTAGCTGGGATTACAGGTGCATGTCACCACACTTAAAATTTTGTATTTTTGTAGAGATGGGGTGTCTCCATGTTGGTCAGGCTGGTCTCCTGACCTCAGGTGATCTGCCCACCTCGGCCTCCCAAAGTGCTGGGATTATAGGCATGAGCCATCATGCCAGGCCTGGAACTCATTCTTTTATAACTAGAAGATTCTCATATTCAAAATTTCCTACAGTGATCTGCCTTTCAGTCCCAGAAATGAAACGGCATATCATGGTCTCGGAGGCTTTTTATATACTCTTCTCCAAGACAAATAATATCCTCTCTTCCTACAGCTTCCTGATTGTACCCATCCCCATTCCTCAAAAATACAGAGATAAAGCTAGTCCTGACTGATGCCAAATAACTAAATACTGTTAACTACATTCCTAAGCTAACTGAACAGCCTTTTAGTCATGTTCACACTGGGGCCTAGTAAGGCAGTGAGGGGTTCAATAAAAGCCCAGATACACTCTGGTCCAGGACAAGAGAGATATTTGGGGTATAGGGACAGATGTTTTGAGGGTAGGGGAACTTAACTACATCTCTACTCCAAGAGAAAATGAGAATTTTTGTTAAGAATATTCTCAGCCGGGTGCGGTGGCTCACGCTTGTAATCCCAGCACTTTGGGAGGCTAAGGCAGGTGGATCACGAGGTCAAGAGATCGAGACCATCCTGTTCAACATAGTAAAACCCCGTCTCTACTAAAATACAAAAATTAGCTGGGCGTGGTGGCGTGCGCCTGTAGTCCCAGCTACTCGGGAGGCTGAGGCAGGAAAATTGCTTGAAGCCAGGAGGTGGAGGTTGCAGTGAGCTGAGATCACACCACTGCACTCCAGCCTGGCGCCTAGCGAAAAAGCAAGACTCTGTCTTAAAAAAAAAAGAATAATATTCTCAGGCTGGGTGAGGTGGCTCATACCTGTAATCCCAGCACTGGGAGGCTAATGCAGGTGGATCACCTGAGGTCAGGAGTTGGAGACCAGCCTGACCAACATAGAGAAACCCTATCTCTATTAAAAATACAAAATTAACCAAGCATAGTGGTACATGCCTGTAATCCCAACTGCTCAGGAGGCTGAGGCAGGAGAATCACTTGAAGCCAGGAGGTGGAGGTTGTGGTGAGTCCAGATCACACCACTGCACTCCAGCCTTGGCAAAAGAGTGAAACTCGGTCTTAAAAAAAAAAAAAAAAAGAATGATATTGTCCAAAACAAGATGTCTGCTAAAAGAAAGTGAGAAAGCTGGGCGCGGTGGCTCAAGCCTATAATCGCAGCACTTTGGGAGGCCAAGGTGGGTGGATCACGAGGTCAAGAGATCGAGACCATCCTGGTCAACATGGTGAAACCCCGTCTCTACTAAAAATACAAAAAATTAGCTGGGCATGGTGGCGCGTGCCTGTAATCCCAGCTACTCAGGAGGCTGAGGCAGGAGAATTGCCTGAACCCAGGAGGTGGAGGTTGCGGTGAGCCGAGATCGCGCCATTGCACTCCAGCCTGGGTAACAAGAGTGAAACTCCATCTCAAAAAAAAAAAAAGAAAGTGAGAAAACAGTTCTACTATTAGAATCAGTAACAATGAGAGTGAACAATTGTTACCCACTCTAAGAATACAGCAGACGCCAGACGCAGTGGCTCATGCCTGTAATCCCAGCACTCTGGAAGGCCGAGGCAGGCAGATTACTCGAGTCCAGGAGTTCAAGATCAGGCTAGGCAAATAGCGAAACCCCATCTCTACTAAAAACACAAAAAATTAGCCTAGTGTGGTAGTGCATGCCTGTAGTCCCAGGAAGTTGAGGTGGAAGAATCACCTGAGATCGTGCCAGTGTACTCTAGCATGGGGAACTGGAATGAGACCTTGTCTCAAAAAAAAAGAATATACCAAGCTACCTACAAAGGAGCAGACATTTCCCACCAGAACTAATTCAGTCTTTTGGCGAGTTACAGGCATGGTGGTTTACTGTACCTTTCATCATTAATGGAAATTTTAGTTGCCCACTCCTAAAGTCATGCAGCCTCTGAGGTAATTTACACACTGTGATGTTGTTATTAGTCCAGCTCCATACGCTGAGCTCCAAGCACTCCAGTGAAAGTAGGCCTCCACTTACACACTTATATTCATAATATAGTTTTATTTGTACAGAAATAGCAGTAACAATCTGGTATCTAATAATAGTAACCTATTATCTACTTCTAATGCAATTCAATTGCATGCTTGTATTAAACCATTTTCCTCAAGCACATGGTGCATCACAACTCCCATCTGCACACCCTCTTATCATTAAAAGCAACCATATTTTCATGTATGACATATATATGCATACACCTATGATTTATGTTCCATTCTCCTTCCCTCTTCTGAGTTGCTGATCCTGAAAACAGCCAGTTTTCTCTATCTGGTGCTAAAATACTTACTCACATGCACTCCCTGACCCTCCCACACTAGGTCCTTATTTGCTTCTCTGGGAGAAATAGTTGAGTTACCCCATGTTTTTTTTTTTTTTTTTTTGAGACGGAGTTTCGCTCTTGTTACCCAGGCTGGAGTGCAGTGGCACGATCTCGGCTCACCGCAACCTCTGCCTCCTGGGTTCAAGCAATTCTCCTGCCTCAGCCTCCCTAGTAGCTGGGACTACAGGCGTGCGCCACCATGCCCAGCTAATTTTTGTATTTTTAGTAGAGACGGGGTTTCACCATGTTGACCAGGATGGTCTCGATCTCTTGACCTCGTGATCCACCCGCCTTGGCCTCCCAAAGTGCTGGGATTACAGGCGTGAGCCACGCGCCTGGCTACCCCATGTTTAAAAAAAAAAAAAAAACCCTCATTTGTTCAGGGAAGAGCAACCGAGGTGCTCTCTGAATAGGTCTTTTTCCCACTCTAGATATTCCAGGTGAGTGATTTCTACACTACCTACTGTACCAGGTTCAAAAAACTATAGCTCATGACAGGAAACAAAATGGAGGGAAGATCAGAACCCATAGTAGAAGGGAAAATGCCCCTCTTTTTTTTTTTCTTTTTTTTTTGAGACACGGTCTGGCTTTGCTGTCCATAATGGAGGTGCAGTGGCATGATTCTGGCTCATTGCAGCCTCAACCTCCTGGACTCAACTGATCCTTCCACCTCAGTCTCCCAAGTAGCTGGGACTACAAGCATGCACCACCAAGCCCGGCCTCTCAAAGTGCTGGGCTTACAGGTGTAAACCACTACATCTGACCCAAAAAGTCTTTATGACTCTTTCCTAAGAATATGTTAACCTTCACCTTTCCATTAACTTTCTTCTCTGCCTGCCTTTTATTCTACTCTCCCTAAAATTGGAATAGAAAATATGGGAACAAAAGAGGAACAAGAAACAGAAGCGTACTCACCATCACTGCCAGCTGTCTATAGGCCTTCTTCAGTTCAACATCTGATGCTGTGGCCTCAACCCCCAGTACATGGAAAGGGTTTAGCTCATCCTCAGGAACCCCAGCCATGGTCAAGAGTCGAGCCACTTCCTCTTCAGGCTGGCAGTAGCGCCCACTAGCTACAGATGCATTCCCTTGCCTGTTAGTACTCTGCTTGACCCAAGGCAACTCCAGCCAGCCCCACTGAACTATTCTTACCAGCTGCTGCCATGCCCTGCTATCTCTCAGCAGAGTCAAGCAACGCTGCAAGGCTGGAGAATCCAGCCAAGAGAAGAGCCAGGTGGCCTTATTCCTCCAGCCTAACCGGTCACCTAGTCCCACCAGAAACCGCCAGCCCAACTGTAGAAAGCCCAAAAAGAGGGCCAGAGCCAGGAGCAGCAAAGCACCCAGCAGCCTAAGAAAACGGGTAAACAGTCTTAAGCCACAGTAAAACCTCTGGCTTAGAAATTGAAACATGACCTGGGCCCAGCCCCCGAGCCGCCCTGTCCAGACTCCTACCCAAACTCGAAAAAGGTCCAAATCACTGCTTTTCAGCTGCCTGCATGCATAGATGAGATGGCCACAAGTTTCTACGTACTCTCCCACCAATACCAGTAATTCAATCAGCCACCAAAAGCCTGCCTGTCCAAGTTGACATAGTTCCTCGGCTCCCCACAATCCCAGGCCTCTGCGCTTATCTGTCTGACTTCGTTTCCGGCCCAGCCGATGTCGACCAGGGGACCTGGGATCCCTACGCAGACCCTCCCGACTATCCTCCTTCGTTGCAACGCGGTGTCGCTGTCTCCGGGGTGGAGGTTTCTTTCCGCTGGACACATGTGAAAAATAATTGGGGAACTTAAGAGATTCTTCATCATCATATTCCTCTTCCAACTCTTCATCTTCCCCGAAGGATGGAGAGGTACAGTGGTGGCAAAAGTTGCTAGAAGAGCCATCTCCTCCCTCAGAGTAAGGCCCTTCTGGAATTCCAGGGGTTCCCTGGCAGTTGCAAGCAGATGGAATGGAAAGAAAAGAAGGGTTCCCATCCTCCTGGTACACAGCCTTGTTTTCTTTTGAGAGTTCCTGGTCCACTCCTGACTCCTCTTCTGAAGATGCCTCACTCTGATCAGGGTCTTCTGCCTCTCTAGGTGGTCCTGGACCCCTTGGGGGGCCATGGCTTGGGTCCGACCAGTGGGCTGGGTTTGGGTGCCGTGTGTACTTAGGACCAGAGTGCTCTGTGAGGCAGTGGGTACCATTAGGAGCAGTCCCTGCGTAGTCCCTGAGTCCTGAGAATGAAGGTATTTCAGGGTCCACGGAGGGTCCTAAAGTCCTGAGGGAGGCACCACTACTGTGGTGGGCTCTGCACAACCCACTTTCTCCGGGGTGCTTCTGGGCCATGACCCCGGGGCTTCCTGAGGGTCTTAGGTCACGGCCATCATGGTGTGTTCTGATGCCTGTAACAGATACCAAGGTGGGGACGGTCAAGGATGGGACCAAGAGAGAAATGAAACAATCTTAAATAGTGGACATATTTAATACATCCACCGCCCTTGTTTTCCCAAGTTCTTTGGGGGTATTTGCTATTCTTAGCAGTAAGCGAAAACTAAACTCACCAAAACCCTGCTTACTGCTTGCTCCCTCCCCTCCTCCAAATCACTTAAGTTTTTCTTCTTTCCCCAGAAAACTATAATCTTCAAGAGGGAGGAACCGTAAAGGGTGTGGTCAGGGGAGGAGAGGGTCACTCTCAGGAAAAAGGGAAAGACGGCCAGCCAGAAAGGGGGCAACAGACAGCTGTTGAAGGGTGGGAACCGTGCGGCCCAAGAGGAAAACCTGGGGACGGAGCTTAGAACTGCCCCTAAGAAAGACTACCAGAGAACCCACCGGCTGTGTAGAAGGGAAGAAGTGGGTGGGCGCGGTGGCTTACGCCTGTAATCCCAGCACTTTGGGAGGCTGAGGCGGGCGGACCACGAGGTCAGTAGTTCGAGACCAGCCTGGAAAACATGGTGAAACCCGTCTCTATGAAAAATACAAAAATTACCCGGGCGTGGTGGCGAGCGCCTGTAATCCCAGCTACTCAGGAGGCTGAGGCAGGAGAATCGCTTGAACCCGGGAGGCGGAGGTTGCAGTGAGCAGAGATCGCGCCACTGCATTCCACCCTGGGCGACAGAGCGAGAAACTCTGTCTTTTAAAAAAAAAAAAAAAAGAAAGAAAGAAAAAAGGGACTAAGGTAACGTACCGAAGAACGGCGGTAACTCCTCCCCCTCGAGCCGCAAGGCCTGAGGCCAGGGGGAGCTACGAGAGCCGCTCTCCCGGCTCCGCCTCCCGTTCACGCTCTGCTTCCGCCTTCCGTCCCCGCCGTCGCCGACCAGGGCCTACTTCCACTTCCGGGGTCACCCGGGAAGCGACGGGAAGGAAAAGGAACAGTGGTTGGCGGAGAGGCGAGCCAGTCCAGCTAGCGCTGGGTAGGCACCAAGGAGGCGGTCCTAAGGAAGTACTGGCCCCGCCCTTTAAAGGGCCTTTTGGTGCTTCCCTCTGCGTGTGGGAATAGGATTCCCGCAGGTTGGCAGGTGGGCTCTGCACCAATGCCTGCAGACTAGGGGAAGACTCTCAGGATTGCTCTGGCTGTTCCTAGGCTTTGGATTCCTGGGGCATGGAGGGCAGCCACCGAACCACACATAGTCTCTTTGCCTTGCACACAAAACCAGGGAGCTCAGAAGAGCCTGCCCTGATCCCTTTTGTGCCGGCTGCTGCGATAACAGAGGCCCCTTTGTATCCTGCGGAGGTGGAGAAGAAGAGAGGGTGCCCGGGACTGGCCTCCTCCCTAGCTCCGCAGCACTGCCTCTCCTTTCACAGCAACCCACGGCCTCCCCTGCGCCTGACCCAGCTGGTGAGCAACCCCTAATAACTGCAGCTCCCACGGCCTGGATCCGCCCCTCTGGACGTAGCTCCCCAGGCCCGATCGCCGAGCGGTGCCTGGGAACTGGGAGCGTAACTCAGCTAGGCTCAGAACCTAAGCTGAGAGCCAAAGAACACTGAACTTATCCACATGCTGCTTGACATCTCATCTGCATACCAGGCTATTTGGTCGACGTCCGCATGCGCCCCGCCCCCACGTAGACCCAGCTGGGTTCCCTTTTTGTTGGTCCCCTGCACACGCCTCTAGCCTTACAGCTCTCCTGTCAGTGCCCCTTCCAGGCCCCGTCTTGATCCGAAAGTTTTTCCACACATGAACCCCCCGCTGGCGCTCCCAGACCAGCAAAGCCCCTTCCCTAGATCCCGGATCCCTACCACCCCGTTCTCCAGAAGACAATACTCCAATTCTCTGGGAAGTGGAAGAAACCAAACTGGAGTTAGGGGGGGCGCTGGGACCCTTATTGGGGCTTTGAGAGCTTCCAGTTGTCGAGTCATCTCCTAAGTATTCGAAGACCCTTCCCCACAACTCTTGGGATGACCCTCAAGACTCTTACCTGCTATATAGTTGGGGGTCTCTGGTCCTGGACTAGAGCAGTAGGCAACCTGTGTCCCCCCACGTACAGGGGAAAGACTTGGAGGAGCCTGCCTTGTGATGTCATTCCCCCACCCCGCTCCCGCTCCTACCGCGCGCGCGCACACTCATACACACACACACACACACACACACACACACCCTGTCTTCTTCCTTCACCCCCCCAAACTACACACACACACACACACACCCTGTCTCCTTCCTCCACCCCCCAAACTACACACACACACACACACACACACACACACACACCCTGTCTCCTTCCTCCACCCCCCAAACTACACACACACACACACACACACACACACCCGTCTCCTTCCTCCACCCCCCAAACTACACACACACACACACAGTCTCCTTCCTCCACCCCCCAAACTACACACACACACACACACACACGTCTCCTTCCTCCACCCCCCAAACTACACACACACATACACACACACATACCCGTCTCCTTCCTCCACCCCCAAACTACACACACACACACCCTGTCTCCTTCCTCCACCCCCCAAACTACACACACACACCCCGTCTCCTTCCTCCACCCCCCAAACTAACACACACACACACACACACACACACACCCTGTCGCCTTCCTCCACCCCCCAAACTACACACACACACACACACACACTTCTTCCTCCACCCCCCAAACTACACACACACACACATACACACACACACCCCGTCTCCTTCCTCCACCCCCCAAACTACACACACACACACACACACACACCCGTCTCCTTCCTCCACCCCCCAAACTACACACACACATACACACACACGCACCCATCTCCTTCCTCCACCCCCCAGACTACACACACACACACGCACACACACACCCTGTCTCCTTCCTCCATCCCCCAAACTACACACACACACACACACACACACGCACACACACACCCTGTCTCCTTCCTCCACCCCCTAAGCTAGTTGCGTTTAGCTCTAGCTTGGGCTAGAGCTAGGGCTTGGGCTAGAGCTAGGGCCTCGGCCGCGATTTGAAAGAGCTTAGGGGGCAACAAACAGATTGGCCATGGGGGTGCCTTCGACTGACAGCCACCCCGGCGCCTAGGACCTCCGGGTGGGGATGCAGGTGGGGATCTATGGAAGCACTTCCACCCCGTCCTCTCCTCAACCCTGGCAGGGTGGTGAGTAGTTAACACCCTCTCCTCACCCCTCCTCCCTTGTTTAGAGTCCCCAGACTTCCAAGCGGATTGAGGAGAGGAGTCCCGGGAGCCAACCTTTCAGCCTGTTAGGACCTTGAGATCCAAAGGACAGCTGAAGGAAGTAAAGTGCCTGCATCCATGCCACCTCATTCCCACAGTGCCCCAAACGCCAGCTCCTCCTTGGTGTTCTCCTTTCAGGATCTGAATTAAAATCCCATTGGCCACTCTGATACTTCTGGGGGAAGAGTGGGGTAGGAAAAGTCCCACCAATATCCTAAGGGGAGGTTCCGGTGGCTGCCAGGATGTGAGATGTGAATGGGGCAAGGCACTGAAAAAAAAAGTTGAAGGAGTCAGGGGAAAGCAGAAAAGAGTTATGGAAAGAAGGCCAGGCGCGGTGGCTCAAGCTTGTAATCGCAGCACTTTGGGAGGCTGAGCCGGGTGGATCACGAGGTCGAGAGATCGAGACCATCCTGGTCAACATGGTGAAACCCTGTCTCTACTAAAAATACAAAAAATTAGCTGGGCATGGTGGCGCGTGCCTGTAATCCCAGCTACTCAGGAGGCTGAGGCAGGAGAATTGCCTGAACCCAGGAGGCGGAGGTTGTGGTGAGCCGAGATCGAGCCATTGCACTCCAGCCTGGGTAACAAGAGCGAAACTCCGTCTCCAAAAAAAAAAAAAAAAGAGTTATGGAAAGAAAGAAGGGTCTCAGGGAAGTCTAGGAGGAAAGAGTAGAATTCCAAAGAGGTTTTTTTTTTTTTTTTTAGGATAAATGGGGGAAAGATGAGGCTTGAGAGAAACATAACAGGAAGGTCAAATGGGTTTCTTTAGGGTGTGTGTTTAGGGTAGGATTCAGGGTCTAAAGAGGCCTCCTTGAGTCTGTATTGCCCCTCCAAAGCAGTGGTCTTTTTTATTTTTATTTATTTATTTTTTTTTTTGAGACAGGGTGGTGGTACATTGTACAACCTCTGCTCACTGCAACCTCCACCTCCCTGGTTCCAGCGATTCTTCTGTCTCAGCCTCCAAAGTAGCTAGGATAACAGGTGCCTGCCACCACGTCCAGCTAATTTTTTGTATTTTTAGCAGAGACGGGGTTTCACCATGTTGGCCAGGCTGGTCTCGAACTCCTGACCTCAGGTGATCCATCTTCCTTGACCACCCAAAGTGCTGGGATTACAGGCACAAGCCACCTTGCCTGGCCCTTTTTTTTTTTTTTTTTTTTTTTGTGATGGAGTCTCACTGTGTCACCCAGGCCGGAGTGCAGTAGCATGATCTTGGCTCGCTGCAACCTCCGCCTCCTGGATTCAAGCGATTCTCATGGCTCAGACTCCCGAGTAGTGGGATTACAGACATGAACCACCATGCCTGGCTAAATTTGGTATTTTTAATAGAGATGGGGTTTCACCATGTTCCGGGCTGGTCTCAAACTCCCAACCTCAAGTGATCCTCCCACCTCAGCCTCCCAAAGTGCTGGGAGTACAGATGTGAGTGGCTGCACCCAGCCAGCAGTGGTCTTGAGCCACCAGCAACGGCATCTCCAACTCCTTTGGACCCGACAGCAAAAGGCCAAATGGCACCGGACCCCCTCTAGGGTGGGGCTTTGTGAGGGCAACTATCGGCACCAGCTCCCCGCCAATACCCAGAGCCCTGCTGACAGTCTTGCTCCAGTGAGTGTGGGGCTTGGGGATACCCTGGGCGGATCAAGCAGAGGGCATATGGGGATGATCAGGGTGGGAGGGGGGCTCTGACCCAGGCCCCTCCTTACTCCCTCTCTGCCTTGTACCCCTCCTGAGTTATCTCCAGAGTCTTCGAGAGTGCCAACTGGGACCAGGACCTCAGGCCACAGCCCCCCACACCATCCTGGACCTGGATTCTGATAATGGTTCCACTGTATCCCTCACCATATCCTCTGGTTCTAACCAGACCTGAACCTAGACCTCCACTTTTGCCCTCACCCCATAAGGACCTGGGAACATTAGGTGAGCAGGGTTGGAGCCCACAGGACCCACACACAAACTTCCCCACCTCTTGGACTTGCAGATAGGATCTGTGCTTTAACCCAGACCAGCCTTGTAGGGATATGTTTAAAGAACAGAGAGGAGTCCTGTGGGAAAGAGGGAGGAAGGGAAATATGAATACCTACCTCTCACCAATAATAGAGGTGCCCTGGTCCCCAAAGAGACTGACTCCTGGCCCAGCACGGTGGCTCATGCTTGTAATCCCAGCACTTTGGGAGGCCAAGGTAGGCAGATCACGAGGTCAGGAGTTTGAGACCAGCCTGGCCAACACGGTGAAACCCCGTCTCTACTAAAAATACAAAAATTAGCCGGGCACTATCTTCCAGGTGCAGGCGCCTGTAATCCCAACTGCTTAGGAGACCGAGGCAGGAGAATTGCTTGAACCCAGGGGGTGGGGGTTGCAGGGAGCCGAGACCGTGCCATTGCCCTCCAGCCTGGGTGACAAAGTGAGACTCCATCTCAAAAAAGAAAAAAGAAAGAAAGAAAGAAACTGACTCCCAAATTCCCACCAAGCCTTACCTATATAGCCTTTTTTTTTTTTTTTTTTTTTTTTTTTGAGACAAAGTCTTGTTCTGTCATTCAGGCTGGAGTGCCCTGGTGTGATCACACCTCATGACAACTTGACTTCCCAGGCCCAAGCGAGCCTCCCATTCAGCCTCCTGGGTGGCTGAGACCACAGATGCCACACACAGCTAATTTTTTTTATTTATTTTTATTTTTATTTTTTTGCAGAGACAGGGTCTCACTATGTTGCCCAGGCTGGTCTTGAACTCCTGGGCTCAAGTGATCCTCCTGCTTCAGCCTCCCAAAGTGCTGGGATTATAGTCACCGCACCTGGCCTGGAAATAGCCTTTTAAGTATCCACCTCAGCATGCCTCACAGTGGTAAAATAAGTGGTTTTTGCTTTTGTAGGATCTATACAAAATCAGGGAACTTTCAAAGCATTTGATAGCTTTTTGATGGGAAGAAGGTCTCTGAGGAGCTCTAGGAAACCCCCACCTCCAGGACCCTCATTAGGGGGTAGTTGGGTTTCTGTTTGGCCTTTCCCCCTGGACCCCATAGCCTTAAACCTCTGCTTCCTCCCTCAGCTGGGAGCACTATCATCCATGGTGCTTCTACTTCTCTCCTCAACCTGGGGAAGAGCACAGGGCAGTGCCTGCCTCAGGTCCTGCCTTCCCCAAAAGCTGGCTTCTTGCTCCAAGGAGAGAGCATTGGCCTGCATGCCAGAGTCTTACCTTTTGCCCAAAGGAGGCTGGTCTTCGGGGCTGCATCGGAGACAAGTGCCTTCTCTGCCTCCCACTGTGGGGAGTGCTCATTTCCTCCTTCACCAGAACTTTATTCCAGCCACTAACCCATTCTAACTCTTCCCCCTCTGACTCTCCTGCCCAGGGTCTGTTCCTGGTTTCGCAGATGCATAAAGGAAGACATATCCCTCCCCTGGGCAGCAAAGCTATAATGGGAGGGAGGGAGAACATGGGAACATGTGAATAAAATGGCATTAAATACTGAACCAGGGAGTCCAGCCTCTGCTGTTGCTGCTCTTTTCTTTCTCTGCACCCCAAAACAAAGAACTAACCTCCTGACAAATCCTCTGTCCCATAAAGATCTAATAAAGGTACCTTTATTGTATAGGCTACTGTAAGAGTTACACACCCAGACAGCTAGAGGAAGAGCTGTTCAGTCCTCTCTTATGAACATGGAGTTAGCCTTTATTAAACACAAATGTACCAGACACTGTGCCAGGCGCTTCACATACAGTATTTCATTTAGTGCAACAACCCTGCAGGACTGGTATTAACCTAATGTTCCAAAAGGGGAATCTGAGGTCCCACAGGGCTAATCAGCTTGCCCATAATCATAAGCAAGTAAATGTGATTCTCAAGGATTCCAAGGCCCTTGCTAAGTTTACTGGCCATGCTGTTTTCTTGCATTTTATGTAGGAAGAACAGGATCCAGGCATCTCCCTCCACCATTGACCTCCAGAGAAGAAATGACACAGTTGGAAGGGCTGTCTAGGACAGGGAGGGAATGGAGTTGGGGGCTGAATCTGAGTTAAGGGATCACTTCTCAGGAGTGAAAGAGCACAGGAGAGTGGTGGCTGGAGTTGGAACTGTTAGAGGCCTGAGGTCCACAGTCATGCCCCTGCTGCAGCACCTGCAAGGTTCTACTGAGCAGACAGGTATTGGCTTCAGGTATTAGGCCTCTGGGAGGGTGACATTAGCAGGGAATGAAAGGGTGGTGGAACCTGTGGCTGAGGGAGTAATATCCAAGATTGTGTCTGTGGGTGAGTTGTCAGTGTTCATTCAACGTGGTATCTATGGCTGAATGAGTGACATCCAAGGTTGTGCCCGTACCTGAAGGAGTGGTATCCCCACCTGATGGGGTAGTGCCTGCAGTCTGGGGACGACAGTGCATCCAGTGGTCGGCAATACTTCTGGGATAGCCTTTCTCTACTCGAAGCTGTTGGTTGAGGCGCCAGTACACTTTGCCCTTGAAGAAGTAGAGTCGGCCATCCTGCCAACTTGTAGCAGCCGAGGGCTGGTTTGGCACTCCCGTAAACAAACCCTTGATTGGTTTGGGGTAGCTGCTGAAGTCAGTGTGGGCTAGCTCATCCCACTGCCAGTACCCGGAGCCCTGGGTATGGGATGGATGGGGACAGGGGAGAGGAAGAGGAGAGAGTTAGGGAACGTGAGGTCTACCCCCAGCCCACTGCAGCTGCAGAACATCTCCCTTCCAGCACAAGCTTGGCTTCTCAGTCTAAGGTAGCCCGCCCCTCCTAAGAAGGGATTTGCCCTTGCTTTGAACTTTATACCTTAAAGAGGAACACCTTTTTGTTGAAAGGCCAATAGAGAGCTGCATCCAGGTTAGGTTCTACTTTGTTCAGCTTCTTTGGGAAGCCAGGAGACATCTTGAAATTAACGTAGCGCCACACCCTGTCTCCTGAGAGCATGTGAGGAGAGCACAGGTCACCTCAGGTGATAGGTTTTGGTCTCCTCTGGTCCACCCTTTCAGAAACTTCTCATCTCCCTCCCTTTTATAGGTTCTTTAAGATGAGGCCCTCCTCAAGTAAGACACTGTAACTAGCACCCTTACCCTTAAAGAAGTGAATCCATTGTGTTCGAGGAGAGTAGACAGCAGCATCAAGGTTTCCAGGGAGCCCCTTCCAAAGGGCAGACACTCGGAACAAGGGGCCCAATCCTGAATCTGATACAGTCCACACGTAGTCCCCCTTGAAAGCATAGGTCTTCCCACTGGGCCCTGAGAGTAATGGTGTGTCAACAAGTCAAAAACACAGAGGTCAAGTAGTCAAGTAGGCAGAGACTTAGGGCTATCTCAGGCAGACTAACAATTTGCCCTCTCCCTGCAGACTGATTCTTCCAAAATTCATTCAACTTTAATTCATGGATAAAATTAAAGGCAGGGAAAGAGGACTCAGAACCTCTGTGGATCAGAATATTTCAGCTTTGGTCCACTCAACAAAACAAAAGTTCTGCAGATAGCTGTTCCTCCTTGGAAACCTCACCCTCCTCTCCAGTTGGCTTCCCAGTTGTCCTTCCAATCAGGTGCGACACCCTCTCTAGCAGGCAATCTGGCTACGATAGTTTTCTCCATCTTTATTTCCAGATGTGTTCTAGTGGCCCTTAGAGGGTGGCAACCTTGGTAAATGCCTGCGTAAGCCACCTTTAATTTGGCTCTGAACTCCCCCTCCCCATGTCACATGTCTCCTTCCATGGTCATTAATACCTGCCTGTGGTCTAACTTCCGTCGCTCATGTTAAAGTCCCATGTCACTCCCATATGTCCAGGCCTCAGGATCAGCAGGCTGCCCCCACTGCCTGCCGATAGCCCGGAGGGGAAGGGCCTCACCCAGCATTATGGCATCCAGTTCACTACTGCAGGGGTCTGGCATGGGACTGGGTTCTGTGGGCACTGGGGGCACAGTGGGCTGCTCTGTCTCTTCTTCCTCATCCCTTATCCCTGGAATCTTCTTGCCTATAAGGTAAAGTAATGCTGTTTAGGGAAAGAACTCACAGCACCAGGCTCCTGTAAGTTTTGCTTACAGGAGCAAAACTTGCCCCATACAGAGGGGAAAAGGGAATCCTAGAGTGTTTGCATTCATGGTAAGCAATATTAGGTTGATATCAGCAGGAGACATGTTGCAGGTTTGAGAGGCATCAGAAAGGGGGAAGGAGGACTGTTAGAATGTGCATTCTTGCCTGGCATGGTGGCTCATGCCAGTAATGCCAGCACTTTGGGAGGCCAAGGTGGGTAGATCACGAGGTCAGGAGTTCAAGACCAGCCTGGCCAACATGGTGAAACCCGATCTCTACTAAAAATACAAAAAAAAAAAAAAAAAATAACCAGGCATGGTTGCACATGCCTGTAATTCCAGCTACTCAGGAGGCTCAGGCAGGAGAATCACTTCAATCCAGGAGGTGGAGATTTCAGTGAGCCAAGATCATGCCACTGCAATCCAGCCTGGGCAACAAAGTGAGACTCCACCTCAAAAAAAAAAAAAAAAAAAAAAAATGTGCATTCTTGCTGGGCCTGGTGGCTCATGCCTGTAATCCTAGCACTTTGAGAGGCGGAGGTGGTTGGATTACCTGAGCTAAGGAGTTTGAGACCAGCCTGGGCAACGTGGTGAAACCCTGTCTCTACCAAAATACAAAAAAAATTAGCTAGGTGTGATGGTGTACGCCTGTAATCCCAGCTGCTCGGGAGGCTGAGGCAGGATAATTACTTGAACCTGAGAGGCAGAGGTTGCAGTGAGCTGAGATCATGCCATTGCACTCCAGCCTGGGTGACAGAGAGAGACTCTGTATTTTTTTTTTTTTTTTTTTTTTTTGAGACAGAGTTTCACTCTTGTTACCCAGGCTGGAGTGCAATGGCGCGATCTTGGCTCACCGCAACCTCCGCCTCCTGGGTTCAGGCAATTCTCCTGCCTCAGCCTCCTGAGTAGCTGGGATTACAGGCACGCACCACCATGCCCAGCTAATTTTTTGTATTTTTTAGCAGAGACGGGGTTTCGCCATGTTGACCAGGATGGTCTCGATCTCTCGACCTTGTGATCCGCCCGCCTCGGCCTCCCAAAGTGCTGGGATTACAGGCTTGAGCCACCGCGCCCGGCCCCGACTCTGTCTTAAAAAAAAAGAAGAAGGAGGAGGAGGAGGAGAAGGAGGAGGAGGGGGGGAAAGGGAGGGAGAGGGGGATGAGGAGGAGGAGGGGGGGAGAGGAGGGGGAGGGGGATGAGGAGGAGGAGGAAGAGGAGAAGAAAGAGGAGGAGGAGAAGGAAAGAAGGAAGAAGGAAGAAGGAAAGAAGAAGGAGAAGAAGAAAGTGCATTTTCCATCCCCAACCACTGGTGTAAGGAGAGAGAGGCCTGGAAGGAAGATTAGACATAGAAAAGTCATAGAGAAACTGTTCCTGAAAATGAAGAAGCCTGAATAACCGGGCTGGAGGAGAAGAAAGATGCCCAGCTATATCTTTACATGGAGGCTAGTCTCTTCAAGCTTAGACGTGGGAGTCAGACTGACCCTCCCCCTCATTAGGGAGAGGGACTGACCATAGAGAGCCTGGATCCCTGCCACATCATCTGGGTGCAGCTTGAAGTGGGGCTGGTAGCCGTGGTAGACTGGGGCCATGAGGGCCTGGGTGTATCGGGAGTGCCCAAGCCCCAGGGCATGGCCCACTTCGTGGGCTGCAATGATGCGCAGATTCACACCGCGGTAGGTCCCCTCAGTCCAGAACTCATCTTCATCGAAGTGCACACTGCCCAGTTCTGGGATGTCAGCATGGGCCAAGACTCTCCCTGAACAAAGGCAAAGGTGAACAGGAAGGAGGTCAGAGCCCGCTAGGCTAGAGCATACCTGCCTATTATAAACTCTAATTAATCCATGCCCTTAAAATTCCCGCAGCTATGTTCACTGTCTCTTGGATGTTTCTTTCTCTCCTTTCTGATTCCCCTGTCATCACCTAGTTCTCTCAGGAATGCCCATCACTGTCCCTTTACCTCCCACCACTCCCTGCTCTCTGGCCCAGTCTTCTCTGGACCATACCTCTAAGGCGTTCCTTGAGCAGGGGAACTTAAGGCAGAAAAAGAAGCATAGGCATCTAGGGATGATGGCTCATGCCTATAATCCCAACACTTCAAGAGGCCAAGACAGGAGGATCGCTCAAGACCAGGAGTTTAAGACCAGCCTAGGCAACAGAGCAAAACCTCATCTCCAAAAAAAAAAAAAAAAAAAAAAAAAAAAAAAAAAAAAAAAAAAATTAGTCAGGTGTGGTAGCATGTGCCTGTAGTCTCAGCTACCTGGGAGGCTGAGGTAGGAGGATCACTTGCGCCTGGGAGGTTGAGGCTGCAGTGAGCCATGATTGTGCCACTGTATTCCAGTCTTGGCAACAGAGTGAGACCCTGTCAAGCAAGCAAGAGAGGGAGGGAGAGAAGAAAAAGAGAGAGCTGGGCACAGTGGCTCACGCCTCTAATCCCAGCACTTTGGGAGGCTGAGGTGGGCAGATCACCTGAGGTCGGGAATTCAAGACCAGCCTGAACAACATGGAGAAACCCCATCTCTACTGAAAATACAAAATTAGCCAGGCGTGGTGGTGCATGCTTGTAATCCCAGCTACTCAGGAAGCTGAGGCCGGAGAATTGCTTGAACCCAGGAGGCGGAGGTGGCGGTGAGCCAAGATCCTACCATTGCAGTCCAGCCTGGGCAACAAGAGCAAAACTACATCTCAAAAAAAAAAAAAAAAAAAAAAAAAGATGGAGGGAGGGAGGAAGGGAGGGAGGGGAAAGGAAAGAAAGAAGCGTAAGTTTCAAAGGGGATGCTCCATCTAGGTGACCAACTGCTTCCCTAGGGAATATTAGAAGGTAATTAGAGAGTGTACAGTGCAGATGGGGTAAAGGGCAGCCCAAACATCAAGGTTTCAGAGTCACTGGTTCAAGGAGACAGTGGTAATCTCAGAGGTCTGTGAGGTGGGAACTGAGAACTGTTGCCTACCAGGCCCATCAAAAGCATTGGAACAGTACAGGCTTTGGCGGCCATGAAAGGAGAGGCGGATGTCAGCCCCGCCAGCCTTCACCTCTCGGAAGGTCAAAGGAGCCACATTGCTCCAGTACTGGAAGGCTTGGCGCAGGGCTGCTTGGGCTGTGTGGGGTGGAAGGGTGGAGGGCAGGTTCATGATGCGGAAAGTCAGGTGCTTCTTTCTCCAGCGGCCTAGTTAATGACCAGAAAACAGATTAGAAATACAGATCCTTCTGCCAACCCCAGAGAGGTCCCCTGGGTTGGGGCACTCAACCCCCAAGACAGGTGATAACCAGGTCATCACCAGGTGATTATCTATTCAACACTGAGCTGGTCCAGACTGTGCTAATGCCACGCACGCTCCAGAACCACATCACCCACTCCTCTCCCTTTCTTTTCCAGGCTCCCTTCTTACCCAGCAGCAGGTATTTAAGCGTCTTCTGATTGAAGGGATCCTCTAGCCCACAACGAGGCTGCCTCATGCGGGCCATTGTGGCATCATCCAGCTGACCTGAGACTGGAAGTTCAGATGCTTCCTGAAAAGCTCTGAAGGAGGGAGAGGGATGGGTCTACCAGGATAGGCAAATCTGGAATGACTGGGAGCTGGAGATGATTGCTCTTTTACTTCCTGCTGCCCAAGATCATGGCCAAGAATAGCACAGAATCCCTGAAGCTGACAGGGTTACTCCAGCCTCCAGTCCTCATAATTGGGACTTTCTCTTCTGTTCTGCAGAAATGGTGATAGTCCAGCTTCATCTCCCCATTTTCAGTCTCTTTTATTCGAGTAAGTTTGTCCTCAGGTGTAGCCTTCCTCCCCTACTGCAATGTTTTTCCTTCTTTTCTTTGCCTTCCTTCCTTCCTTTTCTATTCTTTTTTTTTTTTTTTTTTTTAGTAGAGATGGGGCTCTCACTATGTTGCCCAGGTTGCTCTCGAACCCCTGGGCTCAAGCAATCCCCCTGCCTGGGCCTCCCAAAGTGCTGGGATTACAGGCATGAGCCACAGTGCCAAGCCCCCCTACTGCAATTTCTTTTTTTCTTTTTTTCTTTTTTTTGAGACGGAGTTTCACCCTTGTTACCCAGGTAGGAGTGCAATGGTGCGATCTCGGCTCACCGCAACCTCCGCCTCCTGGGTTCAGGCAATTCTCCTGCCTCAGCCTCCTGAGTAGCTGGGATTACAGGCACGCGCCACCATGCCCAGCTAATGTTTTGTATTTTTAGTAGAGACGGGGTTTCACCATGTTGACCAGGATGGTCTCGAACTCTTGACCTCGTGATCCACCCGCCTCGGCCTCCCAAAGTGCTGGGATTACAGGCGTGAGCCACCGCGCCCGGCCCCTACTGCAATTTCTAACCTTCTCCTACTCTGTGGAGGTGTCTGGCTCCCCTGCTCTGGAGATCTTTCCACTGGTGCTCCCACCTGACAGCCTGTCCTCCTCCAGCCTTCTCCTCTCCTGGCTGGATACCCCTCCCAGCCCAGCTTGCTCTGGAGCAATTTCATTCAGTTGTGGACTGTCATAGAGCCTATGGGCTTTTCAAGGGACCTAAACATATCTGAGAGCAGAAAGGAAAACAATCCATTACATCAACATATAAAACTACAAAATAGAAATAAGTACTGAATCAAAGGCCCACAAAAGGTAACAGCATGTCAACAACTCAACTCACAGTTTTACATATCATTACACTTTATGTGGGCTGCAACTAAATATTAGTATTTGAGACATGATGTGGGTAGAGACTCCAAAGGAGTGCATAGGGCCTAGGAAGATCCAATGACTGTATTATTCCTCATCCGTGAATCCCATCTCACCCCATGCCCCACAACCGTAATAACGATCTACACCCATCTCTAGATCCCTGGCATGGTTTAGGGTCAGGTGGGTGGGCCTGGAGAGAGGAAGGGATGAGAAGGGAGAAGATCTTGAGACCTTGGCCCTAAAGGTATACACCTCATAGCTTCTCACCTCAGAGCCTCCGTGATATCTTCTGGCTTGAAGTTATTAGGTCCTTCTAGAGGCTTCTGTAGGTACCCATATTGCAACAGGTACTCCTATAATGGTGGTGGAGATAAGCAGATTAAAAGGAGTTAGTCTCGCTGGGCGCGGTGGCTCAAGACTGTAATCCCAGCACTTTGGGAGGCCGAGGCGGGTGGATCACGAGGTCAAGAGATCGAGACCATCCTGGTCAACATAGTGAAACCCCATCTCTACTAAAAATACAAAAAAATCAACTGGGCATGGTGGTGCGTGCTTGTAATCCCAGCTACTCAGGAAGCTGAGGCAGGAGAACTGCCTGAACCCAGGAGGCAGAGGTTGTGGTGAGCCGAGATCGCGCCATTGTACTCCAGCCTGGGTAACAAGAGCGAAACTCCATCTCAAAAAAAAGGGGGGTGGGGTTAGTCTCAGAGTAAAGCTTCTAAGTGATCTAACAGGTCAATCAGGAGAGGATGGAGGCCAGATGCGATGGCTCATGCCTGTAATCCCAGCACTTTGGGAGGCCGAGGTGGGCAGATCATCTGAGGTTGGGAGTTCGAGACTAGCCTGACCAACATGGAGAAACCCCATCTCTACTAAAAATACAAAATTAGCTGGACGTGGTGGCACATGCCTGTGATCCCAGCTACTAGGGAGGCTGAGGCAGAAGAATCGCTTGAACCCGGGAGGTGGAGGTTGCAGTGAGCTGAGATTGCACCATTGCACTCCAGCCTGGGCAACAAGAGTGAAACTCTGTCTCAAAAAAAATAAAAATAAAAAAGAAAGAAAGAAAAAGAAAGGGGAAGAGGAGCCAGATATGGAAGCACTAATGGAGAAGCACCTTAGAGAAGGGGCTCAGGTGGAACAAGGGGAAGCACCGGGAGGAGGTCTGTTGTATTACGTATTATACAACAGACCATGGGGCAGAGGGAGCAAGGAAAAAGCAGGAAGGCTGCAAGAGGGAGGCTTGGATGGGGCTGTGGAGCAGTAACCCCTGTCTCTCCCCTGGCCCAGGTCTCTTTCCTGGGGGACTTACCATGGCCATCTCCTTCTCTGCAAGCCCCAAGACCCGGCCTGAGACTGTCATGGGAAGTAGGAAGCTCAGCCACAGCCGCTGCCAGTTCATGGTCCCACCAGATAAGAGCTCCAGTGGCTGTCCGTGCACTCTGACCTGAGATTTCTGGGAGCCTGGGGGAGCAGTGCTAGGCAGAGGGGCTCTTACCTCCAGTTCTTTTTACTCTCCAGCCTCTGGTCCTCTTTATAACAACTGAGGGGAATTGGGGGGAGAGGCAGAGGGAGGTGACTCAGCCAAGAGATATGTTGCAATTCACCATTTACCCTTGCCCTACCAGAGAGCGGAAGCCAAAGAGATTCCCAATCCCTTCACTCAGAGTCCTCTGCTGGAGATGGGAAAACTTTTCAAAAATACTGCCCTGGGGTGAGCATCCGGGTAGGATGAGAACCAGAATCTTTGGAGAGACTAGAGATAGGGATCGTGGCCATCCCCTGGAGTAAGACATTGCTGTGCCCCAGGGACCCTGGTCCAGAAAATCGCTCTGCTCCTACCTTCAGGTCTCCCTAGGATAAGCTGAGAGGTAGGAAACAGCTGAGGTAGTTTGGGTTTCAGGTGAAGAGTCAAGGGTAAAGTCTCAGTTTCTTTGCATCCAAGACCAAGTTGGGAAGATAAATGCTCCTGAAACAACTTTTGTCTGCTTTAATAAAAACTCATTATTTTGGCTAGATGTGGTTGCTCACACCTGTAATTCCAGCACTTTGGGAGGCCGAGGCTAGTGGATCACTAGGTCAAGAGATCGAGACCATCCTGGCCAACATGGTGAAACACCGTCTCTACTAAAAATACAAAAATTAGCCAGGCGTGGTGGCACACGCCTGTAATCCCAGCTACTTGGGAGGCTGAGGCAGGAGAATCACCTGAACCCAGGAGGCAGAGGTTGCAGTGAGCCAAGATTGCACCACTGCACTACACTGGGCAATAGATACAGACTCTGTCTCAAAAAAAAAACAAAAACAAAAAACCATAGCTACTATGTATTACATACTTTATATATTACCTCCTTTAGTTCTCACAGCCATCTTGTAAGGGGAGAATTCTTCTGGCCACTTTTTGTAGGAGGAAGTAGATAACTCAGAAAGGGAAATTTGACCAAGAACATGGAGCTCCTGACTGGCCTGACCTTATTGAAATCACTCTGCTGACTCTGTAACTCATGCTCTTTCCTTACCCCACACTGACACTTAGAGCTTTGTTCTTTAATTAGTTAGGAGCCCCCCGAAGGCTCCACCATCAGTTACGTATCATACAACATTTGCGTCTTGTTCAAAAGCACAGTCAAGTAGACATAGGAATGGGGAAAGGGTAACTGAACTCACGTTCTCAGAAGGGCCGGGAGGCCACGAACACCTCATAGCCCAGGACCAAGGTGGAGGATGCTCCTGATTCATACTGCTGCCTTCAGTGATGCTGGTCCCTCTAACCCCTCCACCACCCAACTGATAACCACTGGGTGACTAAGTCCCAAGTGATCAGTGGCAGGCAAGGAAGGACAGAAAGCCTCTGAGTGATGAGTGACAGGGCCCATCACCAAGGCTGATGCACCCAGGAAATGATGACGGAGTTTGGGGAGAGCTCAGCCCCAGCAGGGCTCTTTCTCCTCACTCTCCCCCTTCTTTTTAGCCCCTACCCTCCAGTCTTTCTCCTTTTGAGAACAGAACATGGGTCATTTAAAAATTAATTATGGGCCAGATGTGGTGGCTCACACCTGTAATCCAAGCACTTTGATAGCCAAGGCGGGCAGATCACCTGATGTCAGGAGTTCAAGACCAGCCTGACCAACATGGTGAAACCCCGTCTTGAAAAAAAAAATTAATTATGATTTTTAAAATTAATGTTTTGTGGTTTTTTTCTGAATAAGTCATCCATTATTCATTATAGTATTTGGTGTTAGAAAATACCAAAACCAACAAGGAAGAAAGTGAAAACCACCAGTAAACGCTACCCCAAAGAGAACCACTAGTAACATTTTGATGCATTTCTTTGGAGACTGGCTGGGATGAAGGAGAGAGCTTAAGATGCCAGTGTGGATAATGGGGGAGAGGTGGGGCAGGGGAGGGGAAGACACAGACAAGGAGGGTGCAAGGGACAGGAGTAAAGTAAAACGAATGTTACAGCAAATTACTCCCTCCCTTTAGAAAACGCGTGTAAGGAAAAAAACATATATATTATACATATTATATATATATATAATTTATATATATATAATTTATATATATATATAATTTATATATATATAATTTTTATATATATATAATTTATATATATATAATTTATATATATATATATTCAAGGCTGTAATGCCCAGGCTGGAGTGCAGTGGTGCAATCCCGGCCCACTGCAACCTCCACCTTCTGTGCTCAATCGATCCTCCCACCTCATTCTTCTGTATAGTTGGGGCTACAGGCACATACCACCTAGCTCAGCTAGTTTTTGTATTTTTTGTAGGGACAGTGGAGGGTGGGGCAGGCAGGTTTCCTGTGTTGCTCAGGCTGGTCTTGGACTCAAGTGATCCGCCCACCTCTGCCTCCCAAAGTGCTGTGATTACAGGTGTGAACCACTGTGCCTAGCAAGAAAAAAAAAAAAATCTATATATATATATGGTTAGTATGTTAGTGAGAGATAGTGGTTATCATAAGCTAAGGGTGGGCACTAACTCTGGCCTCAGAAGGCCTGGGGGTGGAACCACATTCTAGCAGCTTAGGAGCCAGGAGAGAGAATAATTCAAAAGTGAAAGCTGCCACATAGTTAACTTCATTTAAATTTCAACAACTCCTGAGTCAATATTATCCTTTTTTATTTCCTTTTTCTGAGACTAAGTCTCATTCTGTAGCCCAGGCTGGAGTGCAGTGGCGCAATCTCGGTTCACGGCAACCTTCGCTTCTCGAGTTCAAGTAATTCTCCTGCCTCAGCCACCCCAGTAGCTGGGATTACAGGCGCATGCCACATATCAGGCTAATTTTTGTACTTTGAGTAGAGATGGGATTTCACTATGTTGGCCAAGCTGGTCTCAAACTCCTGAGCTCAAGTGATCCGCCCACCTTGGCCTCCCAGAGTGCTGGGATTACAGGTGTGAGCCACTGCATCCAGCCAATATTACCATATTTATACAGAAAAAGAAACTGAGTAATAAGTTGCTTCAGGCCATATAGCTAGAAAGCAGCAGAGCCTAGAGCAGACTCTAAACCGGCCATATTTGCTCAGCACTCTTCAGTCTCCCGGAGTTCCCACAGGCACCCAAACCAAAGCCCCTAGAGTCAGGAGCTGCAGGCCGAGTACCAGTGCAAGGACTGTATGACTAATCGTTGCCAGCAAAGCATCATGACCACCCCCTTCGCCAGCCCCTATCCCCTGAGCCAGGCTGACCCAGCTCTTTTTCCCTCTGAATTTGTCATCTCTCACTGGGGGAGATGTGGCCATGTGTGCGAAGTGTTAGGACATGTGGCTGACCTGCCCCAAAAAGAGCCCTTGATCTGACAGAAACAAATGGATTCTTTGTCTTTCCTGCAAACTGGTTTTCCTCTCTGTCCACAAATTGTGGCAAAATACTTTTATAGCAATATTTTTAGTGATAATATTTTAAATTATAGCAACTGGGAGTAGGGTAGATTTCTGAGAGTATTTCCTAATGAACAGGGGCCATGGGGCTGGGGGGTGGAAGGCAAAAGTTTATAGAGATTTCTAAGCCCTGGAGAAGCTAATCTCAAAGCCCACCCCCTCTGACAGCCACCCTTATTCGGTGGAGGCAGTGGGCAGGGAAGCTGGGGAAAGAAGAAGGGGGAATCCTGGAGGGCTGAACATCCTAATATAGAGGCGAGTCTGGAGCCGGAAACTGGAAACTGGAGGTGAGAAAAACATGAGCTGTAACCAAATTAGGGCTGGCCCTGACTTTGCCCTTGAGCTGGAGAAATGGGGGAGTTGGTGGTGTTAGGCTCTGACTTGTTTCCCCTTCAGAGCCCCAAGGGGGTCAGGAGATAGGGAATCTTCCCTGGCAGAGTAGAATGGAATTTTTAAGCTGTTACCCTGGAAACCTCTGTTTTTAAGAGGACTTCCTTACATACCCACAAACACAGACATACACACACACTTCTTTAATTACTCATAAGTTCCTAGAAGCTGTATGGGAAGTGATGGTCAGGACTGTGCACAGCTGGAACTGGTTAGTGACCAGGGAAGTGGGAGGGGCTTGGGGATGGCTCAGGACAGGGCCAGCACATTCTGTTCCCATGATGCTCCAAACTTCCTCAACCCACATATGAACACTTCCTGGCGTTCCCACCCACCCGCCACTGCCACTTGCACCCACATTGCATCGGGCACTGGCCTGCATCAGCTCAGTTGAGAGGACATCAGACCCAAATCCAGAAGTTCTTCAGTTCCTGCCAAAGTGTGAGGGAGGCTAACACCTGCTCCCCTTCTCCATTTCTCAGAAAAAGATGCTGTCCTACAAGGCTCCCAGAAATGGCCAGAGGCTTTTCTTTGTCTTTTTCTTTTTTTTTGAGACGGAGTTTCGCTCTTGTTACCCAGGCTGGAGTGCAATGGCGCGATCTCGGCTCACCGCAACCTCCGCCTCCTGGGTTCAGGCAATTCTCCTGCCTCAGCCTCCTGAGTAGCTGGGATTACAGGCACGCGCCACCATGCCCAGCTAATGTTTTGTATTTTTAATAGAGACTGGGTTTCACCATGTTGACCAGGATGGTCTCGATCTCTCGACCTCGTGATCCACCCGCCTCGGCCTCCCAAAGTGCTGGGATTACAAGCTTGAGCCACCGCGCCCGGCCTTTCTTTTTCTTTTCCTTTTTTTTTTTTTTTTAGACGGAGTTTCACTCTTGTTACCCAGGCTGGAGTGCAGTGGCGCGATCTCGGCTCACCGCAACCTCCGCCTCCTGGGCTCAGGCAATTCTCCTGCCTCAGCCTCCTAAGTAGCTGGGATTACAGGCACGCGCCACCACGCCCAGCTAGTTTTTTGTATTTTTAGTAGAGATGGGGTTTCACCATGTTGACCAGGATGGTCTCGATCTCTTGACCTCGTGATCCACCCGCCTCAGCCTCCCAAAGTGCTGGGATTACAGGCTTGAGCCACCGCGCCCGGCCTCTTTTTCTTTGTTTTGAGACACAGTCTCTCTCTGTCACTCAGGCTGGAGTGCAATGGCATGATCTCGACTCACAGCAACCTCCACCTCCCAGGTTGAAGTGATTCTCCCACCTTGGTCTCCCAAGTAGCTGGAATTACAGGCGCATGCCACCAAGCCCCGCTAATTTTTGTATTTTTACTGGAAATGGGGTTTCACCATGTTAGCCAGGATGGTTTCAAACTCCTGACCTCAGGTGATCCACCCATCTTGGCCTCCCAAAGTGCTGGGATTACAGGCGTGAGCCACCGCCCCCAGCCCGGAGGCTTCTACTAGTGGTCTTGTTACCCAGCACAGGCCTTGCTGCATGAAGGAATAAATTCTAGGCCCTGGGACAAGGAGGAGACTAGAGAAATAAGAAATGTTGGAGCGGGGTTGGGGAGGGATAGCATTAGGAGAAACACCTAATTAGATGACGCGGTGATGTATGCAGCCAACCACTATGGCACATGTATACCTATGTAACAAACCTGCATGTTCTGCACATGTACCCCAGCACTTAAAATATAATAAATAAAAAAACTAAAAATAAGGAAATGTCAGTGTTCTCTCAGCATCTGGGATGATAGGGAAACGGAGGTAGCACGGGGTTTATTGCTTCTGGGAATGGCAGCCTTTTTCTTGAAGAAACCAAACTGCTTTTCCTAAGGGAGGTAGGATGTGGGGGAGCACTCTGCCCTCTTGTCCTCACTCTGCGACACCAGGAAACACATCTGTCTTGATGTTTGGGGACAGTCATGGGCCTGGAAAACCCGTGTTTGGCTCCTTTTTTTGTTGGCAAAAGGGCTTGATAGGGGATTGGCAAGGGAAAGAGCCCAGCGCTGACCTCTGCTTTTGAAGAGGGTAGTAACTAGATGAGGGAGGGAAAGCTGGAAAAAACCTAGCTGTGATTCTGCCAGGCCAGCAACGCAGAGAGGGGTGTTGGGGTGAGAAGGCTGTCCTTGATGGCGAAGGGATGCCTTGACACCTGTTCTGATGGATTCGGAGGTTCTCCCCAACCTCTGTTTTGCATCCAAATTTCTTTTTTTTTTTTTTTTGAGACGGAGTTTCGCTCTTGTTACCCAGGCTGGAGTGCAATGGCGCGATCTCGGCTCACCGCAACCTCCACCTCCTGGGCTCAGGCAATTCTCCTGCCTCAGCCTCCTGAGTAGCTGGGATTACAGGCACGCGCCACCATGCCCAGCTACTTTTTTGTATTTTTAGTAGAGACGGGGTTTCGCCATGTTGACCAGGATGGTCTCGATCTCTCGACCTCGTGATCCACCCGCCTCAGCCTCCCAAAGTGCTGGGATTACAGGCTTGAGCCACCGCGCCCGGCGCATCCAAATTTCTTAAGAAGGATATTGGGTGTTCACCAGTGTGTTTTTATTCTTTTTGAAATGGAATTCATTAATTTGACCATAGGGGAAGGGTTGATGCTATATACAAGTACATCCTGCACATAGGAAGAAAGAACTAAAAAGTTTTAAAGTGGTTTTAAAGGGGCACAATTCCAAACTCAAACTGGAATTGAGCTGTGTGCAGCTTTGGCACAATGAGCACTTCCGCTCAGCTGTGAAAAGAGTTTTTGAAATGTGAAATGGGGAAAGATAACTGAGAAAGAAGACTGTTGATCCTAAAGAGACTGTTTTCTCAGATTATTCCTTTTTTTTTTTTTTTTTTCCTTTGAGATCTCTTTTCAAAGTTTTCTCAGATTTTTTATCTTTCTTTGCATTTGCTGGTTTGGAACCTCCTTCACTCTGAGTCTCTCCTGGGCAAACAGAATATAAGCTGGTGCCTTCACACAGCCCTGCCAACTGCAGAGGACATTTTACAGAGCTAGCTAGTCTCACCCTCCTCAGTGAATTACTGGAGCCACACAGTCTTTGGTGCATAGCATGGTCTTCAGGTCTCAGTTCCCTTCTTAATTCTTAGTCTTGTGGTTTTTAAGTGGAATCAGCATCCCAGACTAAAAAGCAACATCTATATAGCTCCTTGAACAAGCCATCAGGGAGACACAAATACCTCCCCATTGTCTATAATACACCCTTGCAGATCACAAGCTGGCCGTGATTGTCACCCTGTCTGACCGGGGGTAAAAAGGCACAAAGGAGGAAGCAGAAGGGGAAATTAAGTCTGAACTAAACAATGTCATAAGATGGGCCTGGCACGGTGGCTCACGCCTGTAATCCCAGCACTTTGGGAGGCCGAGGTGGGTGGATCACAAAGTCAAGAGATTGAGATCATCCTGGTCAATATGGTGAAACCCCGTCTCTACTAAAAATGCAAAAATTAGCTGGGCATGGTGGCGCATGTCTGTGGTCCCAGCTACTCGGAAGGCTGAGGCAGGAGAATTGCCTGAACCCAGGAGATCACGCCATTGCACTCCAGCCTGGGTAACAAGAATGAAACTCTGTCTCAAAAAAAAAAAAAAAAAAAAAGTCATAAGACAAAGAATTTCGAGACTGTTCTTTTATCCTCTCAACTTCCAGAAAGACCTAAGACCCTGTTAAATGAAAACTCAAGAAATGTTGACTGCATCTTTTCAAAAGGCTGAAAGACAGGGTGAGGTTGCAGGACCTGAGGATTGATTCGTGGTCTTCAGGGCCTTTTAATTGAAATGGGAAGGGCCCAGCCAGACAGGACCTAATAGATTACTTGGATGTTTCAGATAATTTGTCCTGGGGTTGTTGGCTCTTCTCAGCCTCCGGTTTAAAAAACATATGTCTCAAACCATAACAGTCCAATGAGGACATTATATCTTCAAATCTTCCATTTTCAAGTGCCTCACTGTGAGTTGGAGAAACCTGGCCCAACACTTTGCTGACTTCTGACCATGTTCCAGGCTTTGCTGCTAGTACAGCAGGGAATTGCTCTGTAGTGGGATCAAAAGCCTTGTTACAGGGAGATCAAGAGCCCTTCCACAAGGGGAACCTAACCCTGTGGATGCCCCATCTCTTTTTTGTTTTTTTGATGTTCTTTATTTAATGTAATACTTGGTTAATATTTTTTTTAAATTGAGAGAGAGCACAATGCAATAAAATGTATAAAGAGCACTAATTTTAAGTGTATATCTTGATTTTTTAAAATGTGTATATTGGCCTGGTGCGGTGACTCACACCTGTAATCCCAGCACTTTGGGAGGCCGAGGCAGGTAGATCATGAGGTCAGGAGTTCGAGACCAGCCTGACCAACATGGTAAAACCCCATCTTTACTAAAAATACAAAAATTTTCCAGGAATGGTGGTTGGTGCCTGTAGTCTCAGCTACTTGGGAGGCTGAGGCAGGAGAATGACTTGAACCCAGGAGGTTGCAGTGAGCCAAGATCAGACCATTGTACTCCAGCCTGGGCAACAAAGCGAGACTCCATCTCAAAAAAAAAAAAAAAAAAAAAAAAATTGGGCAAAAGATCTGCAGAGTCACCTGATCAAATAAGATATACAGATTGCAGGTAATCATATGAAAAGATGTTTGACATCATATGTCATTAAAGAACTGTGAATTAAAACAACAGTGAGATATCGCTTACACCCATTAGAATCATAAGTGTGCTGCCAGGCGCAGTGGCTCACGCCTGTAATCCCATCACTTCAGGAGGCTGAGGCGGGCAGATCACCTGAGGTCACGAGTTCGAGACCAGCCTGACCAATATGGTGAAACCCCGTCTTTAAAATAAATAGATAAGCTGGGCGCGGTGGCTCAAACCTGTAATCCCAGCACTTTGGGAGGCTGAGGTGGGTGGATCACGAGGTCAAGAGATCGAGACCATCCTGGTCAACATGGTGAAACCCCGTCTCTACTAAAAATATAAAAAATTAGCTGGGCATGGTGGCGCATGCCTATAATCTCAGCTACTCAGGAGGCTGAGGCAGGAGAATTGCCTGAACCCAGGAGGCGGAGGTTGCGGTGAGCCGAGATAGCGCCATTGCACTCCAGCCTGGGTAACAAGAGTGAAACTCCGTCTCAAAAAAAAAAAGATAAATAATTTTTAAAAAGAAAAAAATCATAAGTGTACTGATAACTCTTTGTTAAGCTCTAGCCTATGTAACTGTTAAATAGACATGCTACAGGCATGTAGTACATTCTATGTCCTTGTACTTTAACCAAGATATCTGTGCTAGATGTGCTCACAGGCATGTCCTAGCTCTCCATTGCTTTTACCTGTTTAAAAAAGTTTTAAGTTGTTAGCCAATTCAGTTTTAGTTTAGATTGTGAGGTCTGGCTCCAGCCAACAGAGATCAGATACAGTAGTAAGGAATAAATTTATGTGTATTCCCTTTGTTCTTTCTACTCTTGTGGCACAATGGCTACCAGAAATACGCTTCCTGCAGTCCAGGAAGTAAAAATTGCATTGCTGAAAGATCCTTTGTCTCACTGCTAACTTTTCTTTGCAGCACCGAGTATCTATTTCCAACATTTATTTCCAACACCTACAAAATTAAGCATCCTCTTACCATATGACCCAGCAGTTGTGCTCCTTGGTATTTATCCAAATGAACTGAAAAGTTATGTCCATACAAAAGCTTCCACACGGATGCTTACAGCAGCTTTATCCATAATTGCTGAAACGGGGAAGCAACCAAGATGTGAGCCAAGATGGCGCCACTGCACTCCAGCCTGGCAACAGACCGATACTCCATCTAAAAAAAAAAAAAAAAAAACGGCCAGGCACGGTGGTTTAAGCCTGTAATCCCAGCTCTTTGGGAGGCAGAGGCGGGCAGATCACCTGAGGTCAGGAGTTCAAGACCAGCCTGACCAACATGGAGAAACCCCAACTCTACTAAAAATACAAAAAATCCACCAGGTGTGGTAGTGCATGCCTGTAAACCCAGCTACTCTGAAGGCTAAGGTAGGAGAATTGCTTGAACCCAGGAGGCGAAGGTTGCAGTGAGCCAAGATCATGCCATTGCACTCTATCCTGGGCAACAAGAGCAAAACTCCATCTCAAAATAAATAAATAAATATATTTTGGGATAAATCACTTTTATTTCCTTCCGTTCCCACTTTAAAACTTAAAAAGGTTTTAAATATTAAAAGTCAGGTCGATAGCTTTGGAGAGATTTGAATTGAAGGTTGTTAGACAGAGATAAAGAAAGGAACTGAAAAACAAATTTGGATAAGTAGAAAAGAGCAAATTTAGATATATCATCCCATATTCTTCATTAATCAGAGTCTTGGTTCTGAGAATAGATCAGTTTGGTTAAACAGCTGTGTCCCATTCCAGGAGGTGCCACTGCAGATGGGCTAGGCCTCTATTTATGATGCAGGCAAACAGATCTTTAGTAAGAGTTATTTCTACGGAAACAGAAGAAAAACAAAAGTTAATGTCTGGAGTAGTCTCTAGCTCATTTTTGCAGTCTCTAAAGTGTCTTCAGATTGCACTGGTGATCTGACAGATTTTTTTTAATTGTAACTCGAACCAGGTGTTCAGGTGAACTTTCTGAGTATTGCACACGTTATCAAGCACAAAGGCTGTTTCTACGTAAGTTGCTGTGGTGATTTCTCCTAGAGTTTGTATCAAGCTATCTAGCTTCAGTTTGCAGGGCTTCAACAAAAGCACAATTTTAATTTTTAGTGAGTCCAAGTCAGAAAAATCATAGAAAAATTTGAAAAATGTTAGTTTGGAGACTTGCATCTGGGAAAAAATTCAGACTCAGTCCAAATTGTAGGCAGATAATAAAGGCTCAAAAACAATGCCCAGGACAGGCCGGGTGCCGTGGCTCACATCTGTAATCCCAGCCGAGGCTGAGGCGGGTGGATCACGAGGTCAGCAGTTCAAGACCAGCCTGGCCAACATGGTGAAACCCTGTCTCTACTAAAAATACAAGAATTAGTCGGGCATGGTGGTACATGCCTGTAACCTCAGCTACTCAGGAGGCTGAGGCAGGAGAATAGCTTGAACCCGGGAGGAGGTGTAGGTTTCAGTGAGCTGAGATCATGCCACTGCACTCCAGCCTGGGACAGAGGGAGATTCTGTCTCAAAAAAACCACAAAACAAAACAAAACAACAAAAAACCAAAAACAAACAAACAAAAAAACAATGGCTAGGGCTACAATCTAATATCACGTGTACTATATATATTTTTTGAAACATAATTTTTCTCTTTCCAGTTTCCCATTTCTACCAAAGACAAATTATAATAAGATCAATTTATTTGCAAAATACATTTTAGTTTTATTATACGTAGCCTGATTATTTGCACAAAGTGCAGCAAGAATAGTGATTGGTCATATAAGCTCTTTTAAAGTTGTTTTTGGCCGGGCGCGGTGGCTCAAGCCTGTAATCCCAGCACTTTGGGAGGCCGAGGCGGGTGGATCATGAGGTCGAGAGATCGAGACCATCCTGGTCAACATGGTGAAACCTAATCTCTACTAAAAATACAAAAAATTAGCTGGGCATGGTGGCACGTGCCTGTAATCCCAGCTACTCAGGAGGCTGAGGCAGGAGAATTGCCTGAACCCAGGAGGCGGAGGTTGCGGTGAGCCGAGATCGCGCCATTGCACTCCAGCCTGGGTAACAAGAGCGAAACTCTGTCTCAAAAAATAAAAATAAAAAATAAAAAAATAAAATAAAGTTGTCTTTGCTGGATTTTTTTTTAAGACAGAGTCTTGCTGTGTCACCCAGGCTGAAGTAAAGTGGCACAATCTCAGCTCACTGCAACCTCCACCTCCCGGGTTCAAGTAATTCTTCTGCCTCAGCCTCCTGAGTAGCTAGGATTACAGGTGCACCCCACCATACCCAGCTAATTTTTGTATTTTTAGTAGAGACAGGAGTTCGCCCTGTTGGTCAGACTTGTCTCGAACTCCTGACCTAGTGATCCTCCTGCCACAGCCTCCCAAAGTACTAGGATTACAGGCATGAGCCACTGCGCCTGGCCTTGCTGGAATTTTTTAATAAGAAACTTTAGATTCAACTTTTAAAAGCCTCAAGGCTAGAAAGCCAAGCTAAAAATTTATCATCAGATTGTGTTTATAACACCTATATGAATCTGGTGAATTTGTTTCTTCTCAAAGTCCTCAAAATACTTTGAAATTCCTAGACCTGGGTTGAGCGTGATGACTCACACCTGTAATCCCAGCACTTTGGGAGGCTGAGAAGTGCAAATCACTTGAGACCAAGAGTTTGAGACCTGCCTGGTCAACACAGCAAAACCCCGTCTCTACTAAAAATACAAAAATTAGCCGAGCATGATGGTAGGTGCCTGTAATCCCAGTTTAGGAGGCTGAGACTTGAGAATCACTTGAGCCTAGAAGATGGAGGTTGCAGTGAGCCAAGATCATGCCACTACATTCCAGCCTGGGTGATGGAGTGAGCCACTGTCTAAAAAAAAAAAAAAAAGAAAAGAGAAGAAAAAGAAAAAAAGCAATTCCTAGACCTGTCAGAAAGTGACATTCTTTACTTATCACAGATCAGAAATCTTGTAGGGGAACTATGTAGACAAGGTAGTGGGCTATGCTTTCCAGGAGGCTTTATATCAACTTCAATTCCTGAAAGCAATCCGGTCATATTTGAAAATATGCCATTCCAGTCAAAGCCTTAGTAAAATAAGGCTCCAATTGTGTCTCATTACAAAAGAAAACAGATTCTTATTGAACTTATTCAAATAACCATAATGCCATAAAGCAAGAATACTTATAAATAGTTTCTGAATTCTGGAGGAATCAGGCAGAGAGAAAAGTGAATATTTTGATTTTGCTCCTAGAAGTATAATTTACCCAACTGCTATAAACTATAAATAGTTCAAGGCTAAGTGCAGCGGTTCACGCCTGTAATCCCAGTACTTTGGGAAGCCAAGGCTGGTGAATCATTTGAGCCTAGGAATTCCAGACTAGCATGGGCAACATGGCAAAATGCCATCTTTATAAAAATTATCCAGTAGCTTGTGTAAAAGCACATCCACTGTATATAATAAGAGAAAAAAAAATTACCCAGTGGCATGCACCTGTAGTCCCAGCTATTCAGGAGGCTGAGGAGGGAGGATTGAATGAGCCCAAAAGCTCAAGGCTGAAGTCAAGCATGATTGTGCCACTACACTCCAGCTGGGTGACAGAGAGAGTCTTTGTCTCAAAAACAAACATTAGGCCACAAACAGTGTCTCACACTGTAACCCCAGCACTTTGGGAGGCTGAGACAGGTGGATCACTTGAGGTCAGGAGTTCAAGACCAGCCTGGCTAGGATGGTGAAACCCTGTCTCTACTAAACTAGGAAAATTAGCTGGGCGTGGTGGCGTGAGACTGTAATCTCAGCTACTTGGGAGGCTGAAGTGCAAGAATCACTTGAACCTGGGAGGCAGACATTGCAGTGAGCTGAGATAGCACCATTGCACTTCAGCCTAGATAACAGAGACTCTGTCTCAATAATAAGAATAATAAATAGCTCAAAAGAAAAAAAAAAACAGTTTTCTTGACTCTGGAAAACAAAACATAAAAAGAATCAGCAATGTTTCAAACAAACCAAAAGAATCATTAAAAATTATTTTAGTCCTCTATTAGTTCAGTCCCATGTAATTAATTTTTCTTTTGCTTGATACTGGGTTGGCAGTAGCCATGATTAAAGACACTAATGAAGCTCAGGCATGGTGGTGCATGCCTGTAATCCCAGTAGTTTGGGAAGCCAAGGTAGGAGGATCACTTGAGGCCAAAAGTTCAAGACCAGCCTGAGCAACATAGCAAGACACTATCTCTGCAAAATCTTTAAAAAATAGCTAGGTGCCAGGCGTGGTGGCATGTCCCTGTAGTCCTAGATACTCAGAAAACTGAAGTGGGAGGATCACTTGAGCCCAGAAGTAGTTCTTGGCTAAAATGAGCTATGATCATGCCACTGTACCTCAGTCTGGGTGACAGATTGGGATCCTATCTCTAAAAACAAAATAAGGAGCCAGGTGTGGTGGCTCACACCTGTAATCCCAGCACTTTCTTGAGCCTAGGGGTTCAAGACCAGTCTGGGCAACATAGTGAGACCACACCTCTACAAAAAAATTTTTAAATTAGCCATCTAGTCAGGAGGCCAAGATGGGACGATCACTTATGCTTGAAGGTTAAGGCTGTAGTGAGCCATGACTGCACCACTACACACTCGAACCTGGGTAAAAGAGTGAGACTTTGTTTCAGAAAAAAAAAGAAAAGACAAAACCACAATTGGTAAGGCAATATGGTTTGGCTGTGTCCCCACCCAAGCTGAGATCTTATTACAATTCAGGATCTCAACTTGAATTGTAATAATCCCCATGTGTGAAGGTCAGGGCCAGGTGGAGATAACTGAATCATGAAGGCAGTTTTCCCCATACTGTTCTCATGGTAGTGAGTAAGTCTCATGAGATCTGATGGCATTATAAATGGGAGTTTCCCTTCACAAGCTCTCTTGGCCTGCTGCCATGTAAGACATGACTTTGCTCCTCCTTCATCTTCTACCAGGATTGTGGGGCCTCCCCAGCTATGCAGAAATGTGAGTCAATTAAACTTCTTTCCTTTATAAATTACCCAGTTTTGGGTTTGTCTTTATTAGTAGCATGAGAACAAACTAGTACATAAGGACATTTGGCTACTTCTGTGGCATATAACAATTTTAATATAATAATCATAATTGCTACTGATAACATAAACTAAGCCTCCTGCCTGTAAACCCAGCACTTTGGGAGGCCAAGGGAGGAGGAAATATCAAGGCATATCAGAATTTTAGAAATAGGCTACATTTTGAAACACACATTAATAACACACTAATTAATATAACTCAAAGTTAAACATTATTTCTTATTTGCCAATGCTTTGAGGGGAAAAAGACTTAATTTTAGAATTTGAAATGTGATTTGGGTAAATTGGTCAACTATCAATGGTTTAAAACACTTGATATTAAAATAAGAAAGAGGCTAAACATGGTGGCTCACACCTGTAATCCTAGCACTTTGGGAGGCGGGGGTGGGAAGGTCACTTGAAGCCAGGAATTTGAGAACAGCCTGGAAAAGACAGTGAGACTCCATCTCTACAAATGTTTTAAAAGTGAGCAGGGACGATAAGCAGAAGCACATGCCTATAGCCCCAGCTACTCAGGAGGCTGAGGTAAGAGGATTGGTTGAACCCGGGAGTTCAAGGCTGCAGTGAGCTATGATTATGCCACTGCCCTCCAGCCTAGGCAACTGAGTGAAACCTTCTCACAAAAATAAATTAATAAAATTAAGTTTAAAAGGTTTAAAACACTTGATCAAAATAGAATCACAAGTCTGCAAAATCATAATCATTCATTCAGCCAAAGGGATAATAATTCAAATATTCAAAAAAGTGAAAACCTTACTCTTTGATAGAGACTCAGTTTCCCAAACAATCAAAAGACCTAATAAAGACAACACAAGGGTTGTGTTGTGGTGGCTCATGCCTGTAATCCAAGCACTTTCGGGGAGACTGAGGTGGAGGATTGCTTAAGTCCAAGAGGTCAAGACCAGCCTGGGCAGCATAGCAAGACCCCATATCTTCAAATCAAGAAAGACAACATTCCTGGTCAACATGGTGAAACCCCGTCTCTACTAATGGTGCAAAAAATTAGCTGAGCATGGTGGCGCGTGCCTGTAATCCCAGCTACTCCAGAGGCTGAGGCAGGAGAATCGCTTGAACCCAGGAGGCGGAGTTTCCAGTGAGCTGAGACCGTGCCATTGCACTCCAACCCACGCAACAAGAGCGAAACTCCATCTCAAAAAAAAAAAAAAAAAAGAAAGAAAGAAAAGAAAACGTTATCATTTCACTACAATAAATTTAAAGGAGGTTCTGCAGACCTCCTTTAGACTGAAGAAAAATGATATTAAGTGGTAACTGAGACCTACATACACAAAAAAACAGGCATGCAGGAGTTAGAGACCAGCCTGAGCAACATAACAAGATTCTATCTCTACAAAAAAATATCTTTAAATTTTTCCAGGTGTGGACACATGTGCCTATAGTCCTAGCTGCTCAGAAGACTGAGGTAAGGGCCAGGCATATTGGCTCACACCTGTAATCCCAGCACTTTGAGAGGCCGAGGTGGGCAGATCACAAGGTCAGGAGTTAGAGACCAGCCTGGCCAACATGGTGAAACCCTGTCTCTACTAAAAATACAAAAATTAGCCGGGCATGGTGGCAGGCACCTGTAGTCCCAGCAACTCGGGAGGCTGAGGCAGGAGAATCGCTAGAACCAGGGAGGTGGAGGTTGCAGTGAGCTGAGATTGTGCCACTGCATTCATCTAGTGACAGAGCAAGACTACGTCTCAAAAATAAAAGGAGGCAGGGCGGGGGGAGATAACGTGAAATTTAAAAAAGGATCCAAAGACAACAGGAAAAGAGGAAGAAAACAAAAAAAGTTGGGCACTGTGGCTCATGTCTGTAATCCTAACATTGTGAGGCTGAGGTGGGCAGACTTCTTGAACCCATGAGTTCAAGACCAGTCTAAGCCACATAGCAAAACCCCATTTTTACTGAAAATACAAAAAATTAGCCAACTGTGGTAGCATGTGTTTGTAGTCTCAGCTACTCAGGAGGCTGAGGGAAGATCACTTGAGCCCAGGAGGTTGAGGCTGCAGTGAGCCATGATCGTGAAACTGCACTCCAGCCTGGGCAACAGAGCAAGACTCTATCAAAAAAAAAAAAAAAAATAGATGGGACAAACAGAAAACAAACAGCATTATAATAGATTATGGTAGACTTAAACCCAAGCATCTCAATAGGAATTGTCTCTTTATGTACTTTGCCTATTTTTCTATTGGAGTAGTTGTCTCTTCTTGTTATTCTGCAAAAGCTCTTTATATATTAAAATATAAATTCCTTGTTATATAATATATCCTTTGTTATATATAAATGTTGGGCTGGGCATGGTGGCTTATACCTGTAATCCCACCACTTTGGGAGGCCAAGGCAGGCAGATCACAAAGTCAGGAGATCAAGACCAGCCTGAGCAACATGATGAAACCCCGTCTCTACTAAAAATACAAAAATTACCCAGGCATCACTGGGAGGCAGAGGTTGCAGTGAGCCAAGATTTCGCCACTGTGCTCTAGCCTGGGCAACAGAGCAAGACTCCCTCTCAAAAAAATATGTTATGTTTGGGAAACCTTTCCCTTTCTAAAACAGTGTTTTGACAAGCAAGATGAGAGGAATAGCATAAACTTAGACTCTGAGGGAGAAAAGCATAAGCTATGTTCAGGAAGTAATAAGTAGGTCAATTTGTTTGTAAAAGGCACTTAAGGGAATTAGACATTTTAAGACTGAAAGAGGGCCAAGTGCAGTGGCTCATGCCTGGAATCCCAGCACTTTGGGAGGCCAAGGCAGGCAGATCACTGGAGGTTGGGAGTTGAAGATCAGCCTGATCAACATGGAGAAACCCTGTCTGTACTAAAAATACAAAATTAGCCAGGCATGGTGGCTTGTGCCTGTAATCCCAGCTACTTGGGAGGCTGAAGCAGGACAATCGCTTGAACCCAGGAAGCGGAGGTTGCAGTGAGTTAAGATCGTGCCATTGCACTCCAATCTGGGCAACAAGAGTGAAACTCTGTCTCAAAAAAAAAAAAAAAAAAAATTGAAAGAGTAATTTAGGACCAGTATATAGTGTGCTTTGATTATTCAATGGACAAACGTAGTCTCCACCAAGTACAGCAAAGTGAACTAATAAAGGTGGTTGATCAGTGAAATGTACCATCAACATTGGGCTTTAGGGAGCTAAATCTTGTTGAAAATCAAAGTGTTTAGGACATACTGGGGAAGTGGGTGGTGAAGAGAGACCTAAGTTGAAGATCAGTTAGTGTGGACTACTGTTTTGCAGTAGTCCAGATGAGAAGTAACTAAGATATCCACCAGGGTAATAAAAATAGGGATAAAAATTATTATGATCACCATGAAAGCTCATAGCCTTGGGCTTCCTTCAGCGTTTGGTTTTTAAACAAGTTGAATTTGAAGCACCAACACCAAAATAAAACATCTGATGGTTTCAGAAAGATGGCTGTGCTAGAAAAAGATTGGGCATTATTGGCATAAAGGTAATTATTGAAATCATGGGAGTAAATGAAGTCACCTGGAGAGACTTGAGTACAGCAGAAATTTGCAGATTTTCAGGATGTTTCAGAGCTCCTATTCATTTTCCACACTCAGCCTTGGCCTCCACATCATCTCCTCTGGGAAGCCTTTCCTGAACACCACCTCCCCATTCCCATCTTCATAACTAATTTAAGCAACCACTCCCGGCTGGGCGCAGTGGCTCACACCTATAATCCCAGCATTTTGGTAGGCTGAAGTGGATGGATTACTTGAGGTCAGGAGTTCGAGACCAGGCTGGCCAACACGGTGAAACCCCGTCTCTATTAAAAATACAAAAATTAGCCAGGCGTGGTGGTGCATGCCTGTAATTCCAGATACTCAGGAGGCTGAGGCAGGAGAATTGCTCAAACCAGGAGGTGGAGGTTGTAATGAGCCGAGATCTCGCCGCTGCCCTCCAGCCTGTGCAAGAGCAAGACTCCATCTGAAAAAAAAAGAGTCCACTTTCTGCTTCCATAGCACCCTGTGTATGCCCCTATTAGGGTATTTATCATATTGTGGTGTGGTTGTGTTTTCCTTTAGTTTCTAGAAAGGAAGTACCAAAATTTATTCAACTTTCTATTCTTCTGGCCCATAGAATGCTCCTGGAAAATGTTTTTATTTTTGATACTTTCATTTATTCAGATTCTATGACTTGCTGCTTTCCTAAGGAAGAGATCCTTTAACATTTCTTTGCTCTTCTCCTCTCAGCCAATTATATTACCCCACACAGCCAGCTGTTCCTTTGGGGTATAATCTCTATCCCTTCCACTGCAACAGAGCATCTTCTTTAATCTCCAGGAGAGAATGGAATGCATTCCTGATCTCTAAGAGGTGGCCGGCCAGGCGCAGTGGCTCATGCCTGTAATCCTAGCACTTTGGAAGGCCGAGGCAGGTGGATCGCTTGAGGTCAGGAGGTCCAGACCAGCCTGGCCAACATGGTGAAACCCCATCTCTACCAAAAATACAAAAATTAGTCAGGTGTGGTGGCATGTGCCTGTAATCCCCGCTACTCGGGAGGCTGAGGCAGAAAATTGCTTAAACCTGGGAAGCGGAGGTTGCAGTCAGCCAAGATTGCACCACTACACTCCAGCCTGGGTGACAGAGCAAGGCTCTCTCTCAAAAAAAAAAGGTGGCAATATTGATCAAAAAATGGCCGGGCGCGGTGGCTCAAGCCTGTAATCCCAGCACTTTGGGAGGCTGAGGCGGGTGGATCATGAGGTCGAGAGATCGAGACCATCCTGGTTAACATGGTGAAACCCCGTCTCTATTAAAAATACAAAAAATTAGCTGGGCGTGGTGGCACGTGCCTGTAATCCCAGCTACTCAGGAGGTTGAGGCAGGAGAATTGCCTGAACCCAGGAGGCGGAGGTTGCGGTGAGCCGAGATCGCGCCATTGCACTCCAGCCTGGGTAACAAGAGCGAAACTCCGTCTCAAAAAAAAAAAATAAAAAAATAAAAATAAATAAAAAAAAAATATTGATCAAAAAATGTACCTTCTTGATCCTAGATTTTCTATCTTCCTCAATTTATTCACCTAGGTTATATTTCAGAAGAGAAGGAAGATCTAGATACCCTTTCCTGAAATTCTTGGGAGCCTGGGAAGAAAAAAATTATCTAGCAAAATAAACCTATCTACTACTCCGAAAAAAAGCTGGAGTCTAGCATCAAGGTAACTTGCAAACATTGGCTCCTCCTAGTACCACCTAGTGGACAATAAGAAACTAACAGGTAAGTTCTGAGCCCATGAAAGTAAATGACCAGTCCTAAAATAACTCACTTCCAGATCCCTAGAATCTTGGTATTTATACATTATGACAGAATCGCATGCAAAGAGGAGAGCAATATTAAGTAAATAGCCTCAGAAATAGAAAAGAAAGTCAGGGGATAATTTAATTTGCTATAAACTACAAGGGTCCATTGGGGAAGTTATTAAACTAATATCCTTCTACCTCACACATCCCAAATATATACATGTATAGATGTAGTATTATATGCAGTCATGTGCTACTTCACAGCAGAGATGTGTCTTGAGAAATGCATCATTAGGCAATTTCGTCACTGTGCAAAGATTATGGAGTGTACACTAGATGTACAGCCTACTACACACCTAGGTTATGTGGTATGGTCTATTGCTCCTAGGCTACAAACCTCTATAGCATGTACAAGCATCTGCTGAACACCGTAGGCAAATGTAACACTATAGTATATTATTTGTGTATCCTAACATATGTAAATATAGAAAAGGTACAAAATGGTACACTATGAATGGAGTTTGCAGGACTAGAAGATGCTCTGGGGGAGTCAGTGAGTGAATGTGAAGGCCTAGGACATTATTATATACTACTGTAGACTTCATTATTGTATACTTAGGCTACACTAAATTTATGAGAAAATAGTTTTCAGGCCGGGCATGGCGGCTCACTCCTGTAATCCCAGCACTTTGAGAGGTCAAGGTGGGCGGATCACAAGGTCAAGAGTTTGAGACCAGCCTGACCAACATGGTGAAATCCCGTCTATACTAAAAATACAAAAATTAACTGGACATGGTGGCATGCACCTGTACTCCCAGCCACTCGGGAGGCTGAGGCAGAGAATCGCTTGATCCCGGGAGGCAGAGGTTGCTGTGAGCAGAGATTGTGCCACTGCACTCCAGCCTGGGCAACAGAGTGAGACTCCGCCTCAAAAAAAAAAAGAAAGTAATTTTCTTAAATGATAAATTAACCTTAGCTTACTATAAGGTTTTTTGTTTTGTTTTGTTTAAGATGGAGTCTTGCTCTGTTGCCCAGGCTGGAGTGCAGGGGTGCAATCTCGGCTCACTGCAACCTCCATCTCCCAGGTTCAAGTGATTCTCCTGCCTCAGCCTCCTGAGAAGCTAGGATTACAGGCATGCACCACCACACCTGGCTAATATTTTGTATTTTTAGTAGAGACAGGGTTTCACTACATTGGTCAGGCTGGTCTCAAACTCTTGGCTTCAAGTAATCCGCCCACCTTGGCCTCCCAAAGTGTTGAGATTACAGGCATGGGCCATCACGCCTGGCCAACTTTTTGACTCTTTATAAAAACAGCTTAAAACACAAACACATTCTACAGCTGTATAAAAATATTTCTTTCTTTATATCCTTATTCTATGAGCTTTTTTCTATTTTTAAATTTTTTATTTTTTTATTTTATAAACTTTTTTGTTAAAAACTAAGACATGGGGCCAGGTGCAGTAACTCACACCTGTAATGCCAGCACTTTGGGAGGCCGAGGCGGGTGGATCACCTGAGGTCAAGAGTTTGAGACCAGCCTGGACAACATGGTGAAATCTCATCTCCACTAAAAATACAAAAAAAAACTAGCCGGGCATGGTGGTGCACGCCTGTAGTTCCAGCTACTCAGGGAGGCTGAGGGCTAAGGCAGGAGAGTCACTTAAACCCAGGAGGCGGAGGTTGCAGTGAGCCAAAATCTTGCCACTGCACTCCAGCTTAAGTGACAGAAGTTTTTTTTTTCAATCTAAAAAAAACAAAAAAACAAAAAAACACACACACACACACACAAACAAACAAACCTAAGACATTAGAGCTGGGCACAGTGGCTCATGCCTGTAATCCTAGCACTTTAGGAAGCTGAAGTGAGCTAATTGAGCCTAGGGGTTTGAGACTAGCCTGAGCAACATAGTCAGAACCCCTCTCTTTTTTTTTTTTTTTTTGAGACGGAGTTTCGCTCTTGTTGCCCAGGCTGGAGTGCAATGGCGCGATCTCGGCTCACCGCAACCTCTGCCTCCTGGGTTCAGGCAATTCTCCTGCCTCAGCCTCCTGAGTAGCTGGGATTACAGGCACAAGCCACCATGCCCAGCTAATTTTTAGTATTTTTAGTAGAGACGGGGTTTCACCATGTTGACCAGGATGGTCTCGATCTCTTGACCTCGTGATCCATCCGTCTCGGCCTCCCAAAGTGCTGGGATTGCAGGCTTGAGCCACCGTGCCCGGCCTAGAACTCCTCTCTTAAAAAAACTTTAAAAATTAGCTGGGTGTGGTGGCATACGCCTGTAGTCCCAGCTACCAAGAAGGCTAAGGTGGGAGGATCACTTGAGCCCAAGGATTTAAGGCTGCAGTAACCCATTATCATACCACTGAACTCCACCCTGGGTGACAGAGATCGTCTCAAAAAAAAAGGCCGAGTGGTGGCTTACAACCTGTAATCCCAGCAGTTTGGAGGCCGATGCAGGCAGATCACTTGAGGTCAGGAGTTCAAGACCAGCCTGGCCAATGTGGTGAAACCCCATCTCTACTAAAAATACAAAACTTAGCCAGGCAGCTGGGCACAGTGGCTCATGCCTGTAATCCCAGCACTTTGGGAGGCTGAGGTGGGTGGATCACTTGAGGTCGGGAGTTCGAGACCAGCCTCACCAACATGGAGAAACCCCATTTCTACTAAAAGTACAAAATTAGCCAGGCGTAGTGGCACAGGCCTGTAATCCCAACTACTTGGGAGGCTATGGCAGGAGAATCACATGAACCCGGGAGGCAGAGGTTGCAGTGAGCCAAGGTCACGCCACTGCACTTCAGCCTGGGCAAGAGTGAGACTCTGTCTCAAAAAAAAAAAAAAAAAAAAAAAAAAAATACACACACAAAAACAAAGTGTGACCTTCATCTCTACAAAATATATTTTTTTCTTTATTTGCCCATTTAAATTGGTGTGATACTAAGAGCCAAAATATTTTTTTAAAAGGCCAGGCTTGGTGGCTCACACCTGCAATCCCAGCACTTTAGTAGGCTGAGGAGGGCAGATCACCTGATGTCAGGAGTTTTTTGCAATTTTAGTAGAGACAGGGTTTCACCACATTGGCTAGACTGGTTTTGAACTACTGACCTCAAGTGATCCACCTGCCTCGGCCTCCCAAAGTGCTGGGATTACAGGCATGAGCCACTGCGCCCAGCCAATAATGTTTTTTAAAGTATAGATTCCTGTAAGACTTCCATATTTACAAGGCATTAAACATCTCTGTATAAGCCAATTAAATTTTGCATATAAAATCTCTATAATTTTATAGAAATCCTATGAAAGGGAACTCAGGCTGCTTTTGGTCTCACACTTGGCTGGGGTGCTCAGCCAAGTACTCATTAAGTGTTCAGCTGTGTGAGGTACTAATTATTCACCATCTTCTGTTCTGCACATGACTTAAAGCCTCATTCAAATATTTGAGAATGTACTATGTCAGTCACTGAGGATGCAATGATAATAAATACAGTTCCAGGGCTCCCGGAGTTCATAGTTTAATAAGAAGGAGGGCTGACAGGTAAGAAACAATGACAATATAGTATAATAAATGCTACTGCAAAAGGTAAGTTTGAGCCGGGCATAGTGGCTCATGCTTGTAATCCAGCACTTTGGGAGGCTGAGGCAGGTGGATCACTTGAGGTCAGTTATTCAAAACCAGCCTAGCCAATATGGTGAAACACTGGCTCTACTAAAATCACACACACAGGCCGGGCAAGGTGGCTCAAGCCTGTAATCCCAGCACTTTGGGAGGCCGAGGCGGGTGGATCACGAGGTCAAGAGATCGAGACCATCCTGGTCAACATGGTGAAACCCCGTCTCTACCAAAAATACAAAAAATTAGCTGGGCATGGTGGTGCATGCCTGTAATCCCAGCTACTCAGGAGGCTGAGGCAGGAGAATTGCTTGAACCCAGGAGGTGGAGGTTGCGGTGAGCCGAGATCGCGCCATTGCACTCCAGCCTGGGTAACAAGAGCGAAACTCCGTCTCAAAAAAAAAAAAAAAAAAAATCACACACACACACAAAAGTTAGCCTGGCATGGTGGTACATGCCTGTAATCCCAGCTACTCAAGGCGCTGAGACAGGAGAATCGCTTGGACCAGGAAGGCAAAGGTTGCAGTGAGCCAAGATCACACCACCCCACTCCAACATGGGTGACAGAGTGAGACTTCACCTTTAAAAAAAGAAAAGAAAGAAAGAAAGAGGGGCCCAGCAAGGTGGCTTATGCCTGGAATCCCAACACTTAGGAGGCTGAGGCAGGGTCAAGAGATCAAGACCATCCTGGCCAACATGGTGAAATCCCGTCTCTACTAAAAATACCAAAAATTAGCTGGGCGTGGTGGCGCACGCCTGTAGTCCCAGCTACTCAGGAGGCTGAAACAGGAGAATCGCTTGAACCCAGAGGCAGAGGTTGCAGTGAGCCGAGACTGCAACACTCTACTCCAGCCTGGGCAACAGAGTGAGACTCTGACTCAAAAAAAAAAAAAAAGGAAAAAAACTAAAGTTTGGAGTTAGAAAGGAAGCAAATAAGGGTGCATAAATTAATATTTGAGAGTACGAGGCAAATGATCAGCTGAGGTCAAGAGTTTCAAGACCAGGTTGGACACAGTGACTCAACCTGTAATCCCAGCACTTTGGGAGGACGAGGCAGGCAGATCACCTGAGGTTAGGAATTCGAGACCAGCCTGGCCAACATAGCAAAACCCCATCTCTACTAAAAATACAAAAATTAGCCGGGTGTGGTGGCACATGCCTGTAATCCCAGCTACTCACGATGAGTAAAGGAAGCCTTCCCAGAGAGAGTAACATTTAAGAGAGACAAAGATAGCCAGGCACGGTGGCTCATGCCTGTAATCCCAATACTTTGGGAGGCTGAAGCGGGCATATCACCTGAGGTTGGGAGTTTAAGACCAGCCTGACCATCATGGAGAAATCCCGTCTCCACTAAAAAGTACAAAAATTAGTTGGGCATGGTGGTGCATGCCTGTAGTCCCAGCTGCTTGGGAGGTTGAGGTAGAATTGCCTGAACCTGGAAGGTGGAGGTTGTGGTGAGCCGAGATCGCACCATTACACTCCAGCCTGTCAACAAGAGTGAGACTCCATCTCAAAAAAAAAAAAGAGAGAGAGAGAGAAAGGCTAAGAAAACGTTCATTAGGGGCTGGGCTCGGTGGCTGACACCTGTAATCCTAGAACTTTGGGAGACTGAGGCAGGCAGATGGCTTTAGCTTTGGAGACCACCCTAGGCCCCATGGCAAAACCCCATCTCTATCAACTAAAAAAGAAAGTTCATTAGGGAGTCAGGAAGTTTTCTAGGAAGAGGGACAAGCAGAGGCAAAGGACTAAAGCTCAGACAGAATATGGCTCATTTGAAGAACTGAAAGTTGTTCAGTATAGCTGCAGCATACAGTTTGATCAGAATTGGAGAATGGAAAGATATGATGCTGGAGTTAAATAGGGCCAGATTTTGTGTGACCTTATGAGTCAGGGTAAGAACTCTCAACTCTTTTTTTTTTTTTTTTTTTTTTTTTGAGACGGAGTTTCGCTCTTGTTACCCAGGCTGGAGTGCAATGGCGCGATCTCGGCTCACCGCAACCTCCGCCTCCTGGGCTCAGGCAATTCTCCTGCCTCAGCTTCCTAAGTAGCTGGGATTACAGGCACGCGCCACCACGCCCAACTAGTTTTTTGTATTTTTAGTAGAGACGGGGTTTCACTATGTTGACCAGGATGGTCTCGATCTCTCGACCTCGTGATCCACCCGCCTCGGCCTCCCAAAGTGCTGGGATTACAGGCTTGAGCCACCGCGCCTGGCATGAACTCTCAACTCTTAAAATGGTTCATTACAGCTGACTTTTCACTCCCTTGGTCTCTACTATACTAGCAGCTAGCTAGAGAAAAAGGCTGTGATAAATGAAGGTATGGAAACCAGAGGACATGTAAAAATTGTGACAGATCTTTTGGCTGTAAGTTTCTCTACATGTGTCATTAATTTGCCCCACAATGTCATCTTTGGGTGGCATCTAAGAAGGTGAAATTTCAAAACAGCTATCCTAGGTGCAGCTGTGAAGTAAGATTATCTCCAGAAACAGTAAGGAAGGTACAAAAACTCACATTGCTATTCAGCACACTAATGGCAACATATAAATTAACATGTCAAGTTAAATTTGTTCTAAGTTTCATTTGATTATAACACCAATTTTTTTTTACTGAAGTCTTGGCAAACATGCAGAAATCAGTGTTGCTAATTTGATGATAAACTCACAATTTTTAAAAATTAAATACCTCTGACCGGGCAAGGTGGCTTACGCCTGAAATCTCAGCACTTTGGGAGGCTGAGGCAGGTGGATCACCTGAGGTCAGGAGTTCGAGACCAGCCTGGCCAACATGGTGAAACCCTGTCTCTACTAAAAATTAAAAAAAAAAAAAATTAGCTGGGTGTAGTGGCCCGAGCCTATAGTCCCAGCTACTCTGGAGGCTGAGGCAGGAGAATCACTTGAACCTGGGAGGCAGACATTGAAGTGAGCTAAGATAGCGCCACCGCACTCCAGCCTGAGCAACAAGAGGAAAACTCTATCTTAAAAAAAAACAAAAACAAACAAAAAAACCTTAAATACCTCAGGCCGGGGTTGGTGGCTTACGCCTGTTATCCACCACTTTGGGAGGCCGAAGCAGGTGGATCACCTGAGGTCAGGAGTTCCAGACTAGCCTGACCAACATGGTGAAACCGTCTCTAATAAACACAAAAAATTAGCCGGGTGTGGTGGCGAGCACCTATAATCAATCCCAGCTACTTGGGAGCCTGTGGCAGGAGAATTGCTTGAACCTGGAAGGCAGAGGTTGCAGTGAGCAGAGATTGTGCCATTGTACTCCAGCTTGGGCAACAAGAGGGAAACTGTCTCAAAAATAAAATAAAAAATTAAATACCTCACCCTCATTTACACCAACTATGAGGCAAACGAGTGACTACATGAAGGCACTGCCCAGGCAACTGAAGCCTTTTGAGACTCTGCTGTCCCAGAACCAGGGAGGCCAGGCCTTCGTTGCAGGCGACCAGATCTCCTTCACTGACTACAATCGGCTGGACCTGCTACTGATCCACGAGGTCCTGGGTAACAGGAATGAAACTCCATCTCAAATTAAAAAAAAAAAAAAAAAAACTTCATTGGTCCTAGAGAAAGGTAAACAGCCCCTGCCTCCCAATGACGGTCCCCCCAGCCTTCACTGTATGAGCCACCACACCCGGTGACCCAAGTTTCTAAGAGAAAAAAGAAATCAAAAGAAATATTGGGCTGGGCACACTGGCTCAAGCCTGTAATCCCAGCACTTTGGGAGGCCGAGGAGGGTGGATCACCTGAAATCAGGAGTTTGAGACCAGCCTGGCTGACATGGTGAAACCTTGTCTCTACTAAAAATAGAAAAATCAGTAGGGTATGGTGGCGAGCACCTGTAATCCCAGCATACTCAGGAGGCTGAGGCAGAAAAATCGCTTGAACCTGGAAGGTGGAAGTTGTGGTGAGCCAAAATCGTACCATTGCACTTCAGCCTGGGTGACACAGGAAGACTCCATCTCAAAAAAAAGAAAAAGAAAAAGAAAAAGAAAAAAATAGAAATATCGGCCAGCCGAGGTAACTCATGCCTGTAAACTCAGCACTTTGGGAGGCCAAGGTGGGTGGATCACCTGAAATCAGGAGTTTAATCAAACAGCCTGGCCAACATGGCGAAACCCCGTCCCTAGTAAAAATTTTTTTAAATTAGCCAGGTGTGGTGGCGGGCACCTGTAATCTCAGCTACTCTGGAGGCGGAAGCAGGAAAACTGTCTGAACTCAGGAGGCAGAGGGCGCACTGAGCCCAGATTTTGCCACCGCACTCCACTCTGGGCAACAGTACAAAACTCTGTCTCAAAAAAAAAAAAAAGAAATATCACTCCCAATACTTGTCTTCCTGTGCCAAACTTAGGAGATACAATATCTACTAGGAGCTGAAAATAAGGAGGCAAATCCAGACATGTTTACTTGTGTTTATTCTTGTTTTTGTTTTTGTTTTTGTTTTTTCTTAAAAAAAAGATGAGGGAGAGAGGGAAATAACCCATAAACACTGCGAACAGGAACCAAGACTCCAAGACTTAGGCGTACTCTCTCTACCCTCAGCCTCAGTTCTCCAAGAGATTCCCACCCACCTGATTTTCTTTTAAACAAGACACCCAAATCAGCAGCAAAGGTACTCTGGGTAGTCACTGAGATTTTGAACACCGGGAAAAAGAGGGGGAAAGTCCAAAAAGTAGAAGTTGGGAAGACAAGGGAAGGATCGAGGGAGATGCTAGGCTCTGGAGGACAGAGCTGGGCCGCAAGAAGTGGAAGTAAGCCAGTATGGGGAGTACCCCTCCTGACTGCTGTTGCCCATATTCCCCCGGACCCCAGAGAGCCCCATGGTTTGTTCTGCAGTTCATTCCCTATTACCCAAAAGCCTCAGAGGCCTAACTCCAAGTCCTCTAACTCCTCTTCCAGTGCCCTCCTCCTGGCTAGCTTTTCCAGCTGCTCTTTGCTGGGCTGGCTGACTTCCCCAGCCTGGATCCGCTGCTGCAGCTCTTCCACCTGCCGGAGCTTTTTCTTTAGGTTCTTTATCTTCTTGGCTTTCTCAGTGATGGCAGCTGAGTCAGGCTGGTCAGATGCAGCTGTGGGGGCTGCCCTGGAGCCCTGTGGAGCACTGGGGAGTTGGGCTGTCTCTTCCAGGGACACCTTGTCAAGAGTCCGGCTCAAGGCCTCTGCCTCTCCTTTCTCTTGCTGCTGCCGCCTCTTCTCCTTTCGCTTCAGGTTGCGTTTGGCTGTCTTGGAGAGGCCTGGTTCACCACCTTCGGGCCTGGATGGGGTGACAGGAGCAGTGGCCTCAGGGCTGAGCCCTGGGGGCAATTCTGGTTTACTCTTGAAAAACTTCACATACTTGTTTTCATATCTGCATGAAACAGAGGATGTCAACAGTTTCAGAAAATCACTGACTTGTTGATCCCTTTTCTTAAAACTTCCAAACACTTCATCCTCATTACATTCTTGCTTCCTTTTTTGTTGTTGGTGTTGTTTTTGTGGGCTTTTGTCTGTTTTTTTTTCTTTTTGAGACAGAGTCTCACCCTGTCGCCAGGCTGGAGCCTCAGCTCACTGCAACATCTGCCTCCTGGGTTCAAGCAATTCTCCTGCCTCAGCTTCCCGAGTAGCTGGGACCACAGGCGCGCACCACCACGCCCAGCTAATTTTTTCTATTTTTAGTAGAGACGGGGTTTCACCATGTTGGCCAGGATGGTCTCGATCTCTTGACCTCGTGATCCGTCCGCCTCGGCCTCCCAAAGTGCTGGGATTACAGGCATGAGCCACCAAGCCCGGCCTGTCTGTTTTTGAGATGGAGTCTCGCTCTGTTGCCCAGGCCAGAGTACAGTGGTGCAGTCTTGGCTTACTGCAACCGAACCTGCTGGGTTCAAGCAGTTCTCATGCCTCAGCCTCCTGAGTACCTGGAATTACAGGCTTGTGCCACAACGCCTGGCTAATTTGTATTCTTAATAGAGATGGGGTTTCACCACATTAGCAAGGCTGCTCTTGAACTCCTGACCTCAGGTGATCCACCCACCTGGGCCTCCCAAAGTGCTCGGATTACAGATGTACACCACAGTGCCCAGCCACTTTTCTCTATTTATGTTCCCTCCCCAGCTTTCCTCTGCTCTGCAGGAGAGGTGCAGCGAAGTCCCTAGAACCTAAAGCTTTGGAGGTTCTGATGAACAGAGGTCAAAAGCATAGGACTACTGATCTGTAACACCCACTCATCCCTGAACCCCAGCCCCTTCCTCTCCTTTCTCAGATAGCTGTTCCTCCTTCCATTTCCTTGGGGCTTAGAAGAGTCCTCCCTGAACTTGCAGGCATAAGGATATTCTATCCTTCTGTAGGGACCCCATCAGAAAACCCCTCCTCAAGCCTAACCACGCACACTGGGACCTCCTCCTGGGGAACGTAGCCTTCTTTCACCCTCCGCTGCTTGCGCCAGGTTCCGTCAGGTCGCTGTGTTGAGGCGATATACTTGCCTAAAATAAGAAAGTTTAAGAATTACTCTTATTTTCAAAAATTTTACAAGATGAGACAAGAATGTATAAATGTACACGCCTTCTTTCAACACCCATTCATCCAAATGCAACCATTAAGGCTCCTTTTCTCATACCAACAGTCAGGCTCTCATCACTGAGTGCCTATACACTATACAACGAGCCATCCTTGCCATCAAAAAGCTTCTATTTGCATAATTTAGTAGGTAAGACAGGACAAGGACAGAGGAAGAATTATTTGAAAAAACCAAGGCAGTCAGGCATTGTGGTATGTGCCTGTAATCCCAGCTACTCCGGAGGCTGAGGCTGGAGGATCTCTTGAGTTCAGGAGTTCTGGGCTGTAATGTGCTATGCCAATTGGGTGTCTGCAGTAAGTTCAGCATCAATATGGTGACCTCCCAGGAGCGGGGGACCACCAGGTTGTCTAAGGAGGGAGCAGGGGACCACCAGGTTTCTGGCCCAGGTCGGAAACAGAGCAGATTGAGCCACTGCACTCCAGCCTGGTGACAGAGCAAGACTGTCTCAAAAAAAAAAAAAAAAAGAATACAAAAACCAAAAACCTAAGGCAACTGCGTGGGAAAATGAAAGGCGGTAAATGAATAAGAGGCTAAAAAGGGGCAAAAACCATAGGGAGGAGAAATGACAACAGCAGATGTTGTAAAGAAGGAGACATTTTTTAGATGGACCTTGAAAAATAGGTCAACTTTTAGGATTTCATTCTACAGATATGTAAACACTGGTATACAAAGGATATATTTAAAGGATATTTGGGGTTTCTTTTTTGTTTTGAAAAGGAGTTTTACTCTGTCACCCAGCCTGGAGTGGTGCAATCTTGGCTTACTGCAACCTCCACCTCCCAGGTTCAAGTGATTCTCTTGCCTCAGCCTCCCGAGTAGCTGGGATTACAGGCCCCTGCCACCATGCCCGGCTAATTTTTGTATTATTGGTAGAGACGGGGTTTTGCCATGTCAGACAGGCTAGTCTCAAACTCCTGACCTCAGGTGATCCACCTGCCTCAGCCTCCCAAATTGCTGAAATTATAGGCACTAGCCACTGCACCTGGCCTTTAAAGGGTATACGTTGATGCATAATTTAAATTAGCAAAAAGCTGAAAGCAACTTAAATGGCCATCAATAAATGAATAATTCGCCAGCACTTTAGGAGGCAGAGGCTGGTGGATCCCTTTAAAGCAGGTGTCCCCAAACTACGGCCAGCGGGCCACATGCGGCCCCCTGAAGCCATTTATCCAGCCCCTCGCCGCACTTCAGGAAGGGGCACCTCCTTCATTGGTGGTCAGTGAGAGGAGCACAGTATGTGGCGGCCCTCCAACGGTCTGAGGGACAGTGAACTGGCCCCCTGTGTAAAAAGTTTGGGGATGCCTGCTTTAAAGGAATACACTTTAAGGCTGGGTGCAGTGGCTCATGCCTATAATTCCAGCAATTTGGGAGGCCAAGGCGGGTTGGATCACCTGAGGTCAGGAGTTTGAGACTACTAGCCTGTCTGACATGGGGAAACCCCATCTTTACTACTAATATAAAAATTAGCCAGGCATGATGGCACACGTCTGTAATCCCAAATACTGGGAGGCTAAGGCACGAGAATCACCTGAACCTGGGAGGCGGAGGTTACAGAGTCTCAAAAAACCAAAGATGTTCTACACTGCATAGTGTTATGATATACTAAGTGAAAAAGTAAGCTGCAGGATATCGCGTGGAGTAGTCATCCTCAAACTTTATTTCAGAACCCCCTTTATAAACTGTTCTGTGGTAATATGGATATCATTATATAATATTTAAGAGATTATATTCATTAAGCTCATCTCCAAAGTATTTAAGTACATGGAAGCTATCAAGCTCAGAGTGGGAGATAAAAGTTTTCCAAAATTCTTGGCCAGGTGAGGTGGACATGTCTATAATCCCAGCACTTTTAGAGGCCAAGGTGGGCGGATCATCTGAGGTCAGGAGTCTGAGACCAGCCTGGTCAACATAGCAAAACCCCGTCTCTACTAAAAATACAAAAATTAGCTGGGCATGGTGGCACACGCCTATAGTCCCAGATACTCAGAAGCCTGTGGCAGGAAGAACTTCTTGAACCCGGGAGACAAAGGTTGCAGTGACCAGAGATTGCACCACTGCACTCCAGCTTGGGTGACAGAGTGAGACTCCATCTCGGAAAAATAATAAGTTTTCCAAAATTCTAATTTTCATTTGAGCATTTAAATTTTATCATTGGCAACAAATACCATCAGTTATTTTCCTTCATTTTCAGGAAAATGGCCATCAGATACTCAGGTCTGAATTACCATAGTTTGTCATATTCTTTTTCAAGTAAAAAAAAAAAGTTTTCCATGAAAAGAAAGTTTGTTCAGCTCGCAAATCAGACAACCATCCTACTTCTTTATGCAGCAGAAGTGTTTCATGCTTACTTCCCATTAGTCACAGAGAACACTAAAAAGATGTTTATTCAAGGGCTGGGCTTAATACAATTAATCCTTTTTTATTGTATCATCAATGATATCCTTAGGTGAAACTGGCATTTACAGCAAGTGTGTGGCAGGGAAGAACACAATGATTAGTATAGTTTGGTGCCACTGCCATGACAAAGGCATGCTTAGCTTACAGGGCCAGCAGTTTCAGCAACCATGTCTTTTTGTACCACTGGTAAAAAGTTAACCCCGTGAAAAAGACAAATCTTAGTATGATTGTGAGAATAGTTCTGCTTGCAGACCTCCCAAAAATCTTAGAGACCCCCTAAAAGGTCCTGGACCACACTTTGAGATAGCTGGTATAGAGTCTGGTACTTTTTTTTTTTTTTTTTTTTTTTTTTGAGATGGAGTTTTGCTCTTGTTGCCCAGCTTGGAGTGCAGCATCATCTTAGCTCACCACAAACTCTGCCTCCTGGGTTCAAGCAATTCTCCTGTCTCAGCCTGGGATTACAGATATGTGCCACCACACCCAGCTAATTTTATATTTTTAGTAGAGACAGGGTTTCTCCATATTGGTCAGGCTGGTCTCGAACTCCCAACCTCAGGTGATCCACCTGCCTCGGCCTCCCAAAGTGCTGAGATTACAGGTGTGAGCCACCACGCCTGACCAGTATGGTACTATTTTTGTTGGAGTAAGGGGCAACACATGTAGTCTGTATACAGGGACAAAGAAAAAAGGTATGCCAGGACACATGATTACCTTAAGAGAGAAACTTAACTTATATACATATATGTTTTGTTGTAGGATCACATGAGGCCAGGATTTCCAGACCAGCCTGGCCAACATGGCAAAACTCTGTCTCTACTAAAAATATAAAAATTGGCCGGGCGCAGTGGCTCAAGTCGGTAATCCCAGCACTTTGGGAGGCCGAGGCAGGTGGATCACGAGGTCAAGAGATCGAGACCATCCTGGTCAACAAGGTGAAACTCCGTCTCTACTAAAAACACAAAGAATTAGCTGGGCATGGTTGTGCATGCCTGTAATCCCAACTACTCAGGAGGCTGAGACAGGAGAATTGCCTGAACCCAGGAGGTGGAGGTTGCGGTGAGCCGAGATCGCACCATTGCACTCCAGCCTGGGTAACAAGGGCGAAACTCCGTCTCAAAAAAAAGAAAAAGAAAAAGAAAAAGAAAAAGAAAAAGAAAAAAAAAATATATATATATATATATATATATAAATTGGAGACTAGTCGAGGTGGTGCATACCTGTAATCCCAGCACTTTGGGAGGCCGAGGCTGGCAGATCAGTTAAGGTCAGCAGTTCAAGACCAGCCTGGCCAACATGGTGAAACCCCCATCTCCATTTAAAATAGAAAAATTAGCTGGGTGTGGTGGCAGGCTCCTGTAGTCTCAGCTACTAGGAAGGCCGAGGCAGGAGAATCTCTTAACTGGGAAAGTGGAGTTGGAGTGAGCCAAGATTGTGCCATTGTATTCCAGCCTGGCCGACAGAGTGAGACTCTATCTCAAAAAAATAAAAAAGTAAGTCTGGGCACAGTGGCTCACACCTGTAATCCCAGCACTTTGGGAGGCCAAGGTGGGTGGATTACTTGAGGTTAGGAGTTTGAGATCAGCCTGGGCGACATGATGAAATCCTGTCTCTACAAAAATACAAAAAACAGCCAGGTATGGGGGCAGGCACCTGTAATCCCAGATACTTGGGAAGGTGAGGCAGAAGAATTGCTTGAACTTGGGTGGCGGAGCTTGCAGTGAGCTGAGATCGCACCACTGCACTCTAGCCTGGGTGACAGAGTGAGACTCCATCTCAAAAAATAAAAATAAGTAAAAGAGGGCCGGGCGCGGTGGCTCAAGCCTGTAATCCCAGCACTTTGGGAGGCCGAGGCGGGTGGATCATGAGGTCAAGAGATCGAGACCATCCTGGTCAACATGGTGAAACCCCGTCTCTACTAAAAATACGAAACATTAGCTGGGCATGGTGGCGCGTGCCTGTAATCCCAGCTACTCAGGAGGCTGAGGCAGGAGAATTGCCTGAACCCAGGAGGCGGAGGTTGCGGTGAGCCGAGATCGTGCCATTGCACTCCAGCCTGGGTAACAAGAGCGAAACTCCGTCTCAAAAAAATAAAAATAAAAAATAAGTAAAAGAAATAAAAATACAAAAATTAGCTGGGCATGGTGGCACACTGGTAATGACAGCTACTGGGGAGACTGAGGCAAGAGAAGTGATTGAGCCAAGGAGACAGAGGTTGCAGTGAGCCAAGATTGTGCTACTGCACTCCAGCTTGGGTGACAGAGCAAAACTCTTTCTCAAAAAAAAAAAAGTCTAGGGCCTCCTACATGAATTATATATTATTACATGAATTGGTTTTTTGCTCAAAATGCAAATATCATTAATACATTAAAACAAAAAAGGCTGGGCACGGCAGCCCACACCTGTAATCCAGCACTTTGGGAGACCAAGGTGGGCAGATCACCTGAGGTCAGGAGTTTTAGACCAGCCTGACCAATGTGGAGAAACCCCATGTCTACTAAAAAGACAAAATTAGCCAGGCGTGGTGGCACATTCCTGTAATCCCAGCTACTTGGGAGACTGAGACAGAAGAATCACTTGAACCCAGAAGGCAGAGGTTGCGGTGAGCCGAGATCGTGTCGTTGCACTCCAGCCTGGGGAACAAGAGTGAAACTCCATCTCAAAAAAACAAAAAAAACAAAACAGTTCGTTCTCAAACAGAAACTCACACGTGGGAATGTCGATAGCATTTTCAGGCAATGGCAAATAGACCAGTCAGGCTGAGCCAGAGAGAAGGCTGGAATGTTCAGACCCTGAATACCAGTTAAAGAGTTTAATATCTGGCGCATGGCATGCATTCAACAAATATTTGTCCAATGAATGAATCCTTTATGCAAACTATTGTCTTAGGGCTTTGGATAAATGAATGAATACTTTATACAAAGCAGTGTTTTAGGGTATTTAATCTAGCATAATAAGAGGGTGACTCGGAAAAAAAAAAACAAAAAATCAGAGACCATGGAAACTAGTTAGGGAAAAAAATACTGTGATAATCCTGGCATGAAGGGATAGAATCAGCTCAAACAAAGGCACCAGAAAGGAAGAGACTAATGGCAGATACATTATCAAAGAATCAATAACACTTGGTAATTCACTGACTAGCAAAGGAGTAAGAGGGTTAGAAATCAAAGATAATTCAATACACTTTTTCTTTATTTTTATTTTTTAAGACAGATTCTGCTCTGTTGCCCAGGCTAAAGCGCAGTGGCGCAATCTATGTTCACCGCAACCTCCACCTCCTGGGTTCAAGCAATTCTCCTGCCTCAGCCTCCTGTGTAGCTGGGATTACAGGCGTGCACCACCACACCTGGCTAATTTTTATATTTTTAGTAGAGACGGGCTTTCACCATTTTGGTCAGGCTGGTCTCGAACTCCTGACCTCGTGATCTGTCCACCTTGGCCTCCCAACGTGCTGGGATTACAGGTGTGAGCCACCATGGCCAACACTCAATACATTTTTTCTTTTAGTAATCTCAGTCTCAATAATTTAGCATAAAGAAATAGTTAAAACAGGAAAAAATAAAAACAAAAAAAGACAGGAAGAGATAATCATATGAACATTATAGCATTATCAACAAACAGTGAAAGGCCAGGCACAGTGGCTCCTGCCTGTAATCCCAGCACGTTGGGAGGCCAAGATGGGAGGATCCCTTGAGCCCAGGCATTCATGACCAGCCTGGGTAATATAGGGAGACCCCCATCTCTAAGAACCATACAAAAATTGGCTGGGTATAGTTGGTGGCACGCAACTGTGGTATGAGCTACTCAGGAGGCTGACCCGTGTTGACAGAGATTCTGAACCAAATATGAGTAACCATGGCCTGTGACACAGACCTCAGAAGGTCCTGAGAACATGTGCCCTAGGTTCTTAGGGTTACTGCTTGGTTATATATATCATTTTTTTTTTTTTGAGACAGTCTCACTCTGTTGCCCAGGCTGAGTGCAGTGGCATGATCTCGGCTCACTGCAACCACCACCTCCCAGGTTCAAGCGATTCTCCTGCCTCGACCTCCCGAGTATCTGGGATTACAGGTGTGTACCACCACATCCAGCTAATTTTTGTATTTTTTTAGTAGATATAGGGTTTCACCATGCTGGCCAAACTGGTCTCAAACTCGTGACCTCATATGATCCGGCCACCTCGGCCTCCCAAAGTGCTGCCATTACAGGCATGAGCCCAGCCTGTTTTTTGTTTTTGTTTTTTTAGAAGGAGTTTCACTCTTGTTGCCCAAGCTGGAGTGGAGTGGTGGGATCTCAGCTCCCCACAACCTCCACTTCCCAGGTTCAAGGGATTCTCCTGCCTCAGCCTCCTGAGTAGCTAGGATTACAGGAATGTGCCACCATGCCTAGCTAATTTTGTATTTTTAGTAGAGACAGGGTTTTGTCATGTTAGCCAGGCTGGTTTTGAACTCCTGATCTCAGGTGATCCACCCGCCTCCGCCTCCCAAAGTACTAGGATTACAGGCATGAGCCACTGTGCCTGGCAGCCCAGCCTATTAATAGAGTTTTTTTAAACAAATGCAGATTTCCCCCCACAAAGGACTGCTTTTAATATATAGCAAGAAACATGTTTTGGAGTAAAATATTTTTATTTTCTTCCTTGTTATGTCAGAGTCAGATTATAAAGTAAGTAACAAGGCTGGGTATGGCTCACACCTGTAATCGAAGCACTTTGGGAGGCCAAGGTGGGTAGATCACCTGAGGTCAGGAGTTTGAAACCAGCCTGGCCAACATGGTGAAACCCCATCTCTACTGAAAATACAAAAATTAGCTAGGTATGGTAGCAGATGCTTGTAATCTCAGCTACTCACGAGGCTGAGGCAGGAGAATCACTTGAACCCAGGAGGCGGAGGTTGTGGTGAGCTGAGATTGCACCACTGCACTCCAACCAGGGTGACAAGAGCAAAACTCCAGCTCCAAAAAACCCCTCTGATAAGAATGTATGATTTGGAGGGCATGACTCCACAGACCCCTTAGATAAAAATTTTGGCAAGATTAAAAAAAAAAATCAGAGCTTAGTCCTTATGTGGGAGGATCAATTGAGTCTTGAACAACATATCAAGACATGATCTTTATTTTTTTTGAAAATAATGTGCAAGGCCGGTCACAGTGGCTCACGCTTGTAATCCCAACACTTTAGGGAGCTGAGGCAGGTGAGTCACCTGAAGTCAGAAGTTTGAGACCAGCCGGGCCAACATGGTGATACCCTGTCTCAACAAAAATACAAAAAAATTAGCTGAGCATGATGGCGCGTGCCTGTAGTCCCAGCTACTGGGGAGGCTGAGGTGAAAGAGCTGGCTTGAGTCTGGGAAGTGGAGGTTGCAGTGAGCCGAGATCATGCCACTGTGCTCCAGCCTGGGTGATGGAGCAAGACTCCATCTCAAAATAATTAAAAAAAGAAAATAATATGCAATAACGAAAATTATATTGGGGTGATACGATTATAACTTTTCTGTTAAAATTTTCCATTAATTTTGTTATTATATTGTGGGTTTTAAATATATATGATTTTAGCTTTCAAGCCTAAATGGCTTAGAGAATTACATAAAGGTACACAAAGGAGAGCGAAATTACTTTTAACCAGGTAATTCATAAAAGATTTTGTGGAAGACAGTATCTGTTGTGATCCTTGGAAGATGAGCAGGATTTTAGACAGATGGAGGTAGAGGTAGGATTGAGGTAAGAGGAGAAAGGAAGTATTTTAGCCATAGGACTATGAGCAAAATCACAAACAAAACTAGTCTCACCTCTACTTAAAATTCTTCCTGGATTCCTACTGTCCTCAGGATATTTACACAGATGATGGACCTGCACATAAAAGGCCCTCTTGATTTACCTCTTGCTAGTTTTCAGCCTTTTAGCATAAAGCCACTATACGCTCTCCTCTAGAAACAAATATTTGGCCGGTGGCAGTGGCTCATGTCTGTGATCCCAGCACGTTGGGAGGCCAAGGAGGGTGGATCTCCTGAGTTCAGGAGTTCGAGACCAGCCTAGCCAAGATGGTGAAACCGCGTCTCTACTAAAAATATAAAAATTAGCAGGCATTGTGGCAAGCACCTGTAATCCCAGCTACTTGGGAGCCTGAGGCAGAAGAGTCACTTGAACCCAGGAGGCGGAGGTTGCAGTGAGCCAAGATCACGCCATTGCACTCCAGCCTGGGCAACAAGAGGGAAACTATCCCAAAAGGGGAAAAAAAAAACAAAAAAAACCCAGAAACTGAAATACTGACAAATCTCAACCTGACCCATTTCTCTATTCTCTGTGCCTTTTTGCTTTTACTTCCTCTGGCCTGGAATAGACTACATTTGCTTATCTTGGTTCATTCCTATTGGTCTTTAAAGGTCAAATTCAAGTATAAACTCAAGGCAGCCTTCTTGACTTCCTTACCCCAAGCCAGGTTAAAAGTTGCTTTCCGTGCAGTCACAGCACCTGTTTTAGCTTTTATCACGTTCTTATGCTTAACATAATTATTTGCCTGTTTGAAAGCAGAGACTGTCTTTGAACTTCGTAGCAAAGAGCCTGGCCCACAGAAGACACTAAATATGGATTAAATTAATGAATAAATAAATGGGAGTATCTCATTAGGGAATAGCAAGAATCCAGAATGTTCTGGGCAAAAAGCATATATAATATGAAAAGAGACTCAGGGTAAATTAGTGAGACTATGAAAGGTCTCCAACCTCCACTGAGTTTGGACTGAAGCCTTACTTTGTAGAACACTGACGGCCAGTAAGGGAGTACAAGTGATCAGTTCAAAGCAATGCTCTAAGATTAACCTGAAAAATGTGTACCATAAACTAAAAGCAGAGAAAATAAAAGCAACAGCTGCAATGTGAGAGTTGACTTAGATGGTTTCTACAGGTATTGAAAGGAAAATGAAAGAAGTTCATTGTGAAGAATAAACCAACAAGATCCAAAGACTTACCAAGATGTAAATCAGAGAGGAAATAATCAAAACAGTGACACAGTGGATTCAATCTCATGCTTTTCACATGTATTCTTATTTTTCTCAATATACCATAGGGTACATGGTAATCACATTTATTCACACATGGATTTTAAATGTTTATTGAGCACATAACTCTTGTGCTAGACACTATAACAGAAGCTAGAGATACAACAATGAATAAAGCAAGCAAGGTTCTCACCTTTTTATAGTATACATTCTAGTGAGAAAGATAACAAACAAGAACACAAACTATTTTTTTTTTTTTTTTTTTTTTTGAGACGGAGTCTTGCTCTGTCGCCAGGCTGCAGTGCAGTGGCACAATCTCAGCTCACTGCAACCTCCGCCTCCTGGGTTCAAGCGATTCTTCCGCCTCAGCCTTCCGAGTAGCTGGGACCACAGGCGCATGCCACCATGTCCGACTAATTTTTGTATTTTTAGTAGAGATGGGGTTTCACCATGGTGGCCAGGATGGTCTCGATCTCTTGACCTCATGATCCGCCCGCCTCAGCCTCCCAAAGTGCTGGGATTACAGGCATGAGCCACCACGCCCAGCCGAACACAAACTATTTCTAATACCACTCTCGAATTTGGAAAATTGGGAAACTAAAAACTACTGATATAAACAAAGTCCACAAGAGAAAACAACTTTGTGGAAACAGTTCAATTCTAGACAAGCATTTTACATGGAATTTGAGACAAAGAGACAATACTAGAAACATGTATTTAAGTAGACTGCATAGAGATTATAGCTGAAGGCTTAGAAGTAAAGACAGACTGTAATGAAAGGCAGAGCAGAAGCTTCTTGAATGGCCATCCTGTATGGAAGCCCTCAGAGATACAAATAGCCCATTATCACAAAGGAGCACCTATTTTATGTTATCTTGGTTCCATCCTCTGGCCTTGATGGTATCCAAGGGTGAAGTCAAAAAGAAGGCAGAGGTTTGGCGGTTCCCACCCCTAGAAATAAAAACCAAGGGCAGAATATCAGGACTTTAAGATAATATCTTGCAGTCAAAAACTAGAGACTGGGGACTGCTACGATAAGAATTTTTTTAAGCTTTGTCATTTTCCCACATCTGCTGTTTTGTAATTTTCAATCTGTTTCCTTAAGTCGATCAGCAATAAAAACCCTTATACTGAAAGGGTCCTTGTTTCCAGGGGTTGCAGGTAGACAGTGAAAAGACAACAGCAAGGCATGGGAGAACTCCAAAGAGGTAGAGAACATGTTTGCCAAAGATACGAGACCTGCTTCAGATAAGAAAAGAGAGCTAAGTCACAGGTCTAAGCCTACAGATGATCTCAGGGGCAAAATGGTAAGACAGATTTCCAACATAGAGAAAAGATAACAAAGAAGATTAGAGCTGGAGGCATTACCCTGAAATAATGGTCACGATCATTTTCCTCAAGGAATAAAAGGCGCCAGCAACAACAGGAAATGATTCACAGGAAAGGAGGACCAGGACAGCCAGGGAGATCAAAAGTTTTAAGTAAAAGTAGGTGATGGCCGGAAGTGATGGCTAATGCCTGTCATCCCAGCACTTTGGGAGGCCAAGTTGGGCGGATCACAAGGTCAGCAGATGGAGACCATCCTGTAACACGGTGAATCCCCGTCTCTACTAAAAACACAAAAAAATCACCAGGTGGGGTGGCGCGTGCCTGTAGTCCCAGCTACTCGGGAGGCTGAGGTGGGAGGACTGCTTGAGCCCAGGAGTTCTGGGCTATAGTGTGCTATGCCGATCAGGTGTCCGCACTAAGTTCGGCATCAAAATATGGTGACTTCCCAGGAGTGGGAGACCACCAGGTTGCCAAAGGAAGGGTGAACCAGCCCAGGCCGGAAACAAGCAGGTCAAAACTCCCACGCTGATCAGTAGTGGGATTGCGCCTGTAAATGGCCACTGTACTCCAGCCAGGGCAATACAGCGAGACCCGTCTCTAAAAAATAATTAGAAGACGAATAAACAAAAATAAAATAAATACCAAAGTCAGCCGGGCATTGTGGCACGCACCTGTAGTCCCAGTTACTCAGGAGGCTGAGACAAGAGAATCACTCAAACCCAGGAGGCAAAGTTTGGAGTGAGCCGAGATTGCGCCACCACATTCCAGACAGGGCGACAGAACGAGACTGTCTTTAAAAAAAAAAAAAAACAGACCAGGCACAGCTGCTCACGCCTGTAATCCTAGCACTTTGGGAGGTTGAGGTGGGCAGATCACCTAAGGTCGAGAATTCGAGACCAGCCTGACCAACATGGAGAAACCCCATTTCTACTAAAAATACAAAAAATTAGCTAGGCATGATGGCACATGCCTGTAATTCCAGCTACTTAGGAGGCTGAGGCAGGAGAATCACTTGAACCTGGGAGAGAGGTTGCGGTGAGCCGAGACTGTGCCATTGCACTCCAGCCTGGGCAACAAGAGTGAAACTCTGTCTCAAAAAAAAAAAAAAAGTAAAGGTGGGTGAATCAAGAAGTCAGGAGTTCAAGACCAGCTTGGCCAACATGGTGAAACCTCATCTCTACTAAAAATGCAAAAAAAAATAGCCAGGCGCGGTGGCGGGCGCCTCTAATTCCAGCTACTCAGGAGGCTGAGACGGAGAATTGCTTGAACCGAGGAGGCAGAGGTTGCACTGAGCTGAGAGTATGCTACTGCACTCCAGCCTGGGCGATAGAACAAGGCTTCGTTTCAAAAAAAAAAAATTTTTAATGAAACAATTTACATGTTTGGCACCTGAAAAGTGTCCAGAACATTGTTCTGTAATTATTACTATTATGTAAGGGTCATTGTATGGGTTAGAAATTAGTATATATGGCCCGGCGTGGTGGCTCACGCCTGTAATCCAAGCACTTTGGAGGCCAAGGCAGGGGATCATCTGAGGTGGGAGTTCAAGACCAGCCTGACCAACATGGTGAAACCCCATCTTATTAAAAAAAAGAAATTACTAGCCGGGCGCGGTGGCTCAAGCCTGTAATCCCAGCACTTTGGGAGGCTGAGGCGGGTGGATCACGAGGTCGAGAGATCGAGACCATCCTGGTCAACATGGTGAAACCCCGTCTCTACTAAAAATACTAAAAATTAGCTGGGCATGGTGGCGCATGCCTGTAATCCCAGCTACTCAGGAGGCTGAGGCAGGAGAATTGCCTGAGCCCAGGAGGCGGAGGTTGCGGTGAGCCGAGATCGTGCCATTGCACTCCAGCCTGGGTAACAAGAGCGAAACTCCGTCTCAAAAAAAAAAAAAAAAAAAAATTACTATATATGGCCAAGTATCAGGCATAGTACTTGCGCCATTCTAAGTGCCTGCTAAAATTCTAGTTTCTGTTGTCCTGCAAATATTACTGTGAGCTCCTGAACTAGTCATCTTATCTCCAGTCCCTCTAGTTTCATTTCTTCTGATACACTGCTACCAGATTACTGCTTCTTAAGTACAAATTTAGTTATGTAATTTTTGTTCAATATGATTCATCAACCCAGAGTCTGCTGTTATATTTGGCATATATCTTTCTAAACTTTTTTAAACATAGCAGAATCAGATGGTATATACATTTTTATATCTTGCGTTTTCATTTAGCCCTATGAGGTAAATGTTTTTCCTTGCTATTAAAAACCTCTATAAACATCTTTATAATATTGGCAGAGTGTTTTATGGTTTGGGTATGCACCCTATTTTACCTTTCTTCTGTTACTGGGCTTTTAAATTATTTTCAGAATTTTTATTAGAACACTATGAATGTTTTAGTGCATGCATCTTGGTCTGCATTTAGGGTTATTTTCCTTTTTTTTTTTTTTTGTTTTTTTTGAGCTGGAGTCTCACTCTGTCGCCAGGCCGGAGTATAGTAGAGTGATCTTGGCTCACTGCAACCTCCGCCTCCTGGGTTCAAGCAATTCTCTGCCTAGCCTCCCAAGTAGCTGGAATTAGAGGTGCCCGCCACCACGCCTGGCTAATTTTTTTGTATTTTTAGTAGAGACAGGGTTTCACCATGTTGGCCAAGCTGGTCTTGAACTCCTGACCCCTCGTGATTCACCCACCTCGGCCTCCCAAAGTGCTGGAATTACAGGCGTGAACCACTGAGCTGGGCCTATTTCATTTAAATTTTAATTGTCATAATAATCCTGTGTTGCAGGAGTTATTCCAATTTCATTAATGAGAAAACTAAGGCTTAGATTCCCAAGGCCATATAGCTCACACGTACTGAAGATGGGATAAGGGTAACAGCAGTAGGAATAAAATAATATTTTGATAACTGATATATGTGAGGGCAAGAGAAAAATACAAGATGATGCAAAAATAATACTCCCAGCTGGGCATGGTGGCTCAAGCCTGTAATCCCAGCACTTTGGGAGGCCGAGGCGGGTGGATCACAAGGTCAAAAGATCGAGATCATCCTGGTCAACATGGTGAAACCCCATCTCTACTAAAAATACAAAAAATTAGCTGGGCGTGGTGGCACGTGCCTGTAATCCCAGCTACTCAGGAGGCTGAGGCAGGAGAATTGCCTGAACCCAGGAGGCAGAGGTTGCGGTGAGCCGAGATCATGCCATTGCACTCCAGACTGGGTAACAAGAGCGAAACTCCGTCTCAAAAAAAAAAAAAATTATAATAATAATAATACTCCCATATAAATAAAAACACCTAGTGATTAGATCTTAGTTTCTAACATTATTCTTCAGTAAAAAGAACAAGGACTTCATAGAGAAATGGCAGACCGTGGGACTGGAGCAGAGAACAAAATCATACCTGCAATGATGGTGAATGTCAAAGGGAGATGGGTCAAGTAAAAAACTAAGAGTTCCCAATGTTCAAAACTTGAACATTTAAGCAATAAAGCAAGTAAAATAGTACTGGATTATAATCTAACATATAAAATAAACATCTGTAAGTCCATACTGATATAAATGAATAAATAAACAAAGGAGAAGAGAAAAATCTCCTGGGCAGAATGCCAAATAATGTGGTTTTTTTGTGTTTTTTTTTTTTTTTTTTTTCCTCTTTTTTTTTTTATTGCATTTTAGGTTTTGGGGTACATGTGATGAACATGCAAGATTGTTGCATAGGTACACACATGGCAGTGTGCTTTGCTGCCTTCCGTCCCCTCACCTGTATCTGTCATTTCTCCCCATGCTATCTCTTCCCATTTTTTGTGTTTTTTTTTGTTTTGTTTTTTGTTTTTGTTTTTTTGAGACGGAGTTTCGCTCGTTACCCAGGCTGGAGTGCAATGGCGCGATCTCGGCTCACCGCAACCTCCACCCCCTGGGTTCAGGCAATTCTCCTGCCTCAGCCTCCTGAGTAGCTGGGATTGCAGGCATGTGCCACCATGCCCAGCTAATTTTTTGTATTTTTAGTAGAGACGGGGTTTCACCATGTTGACCAGGATGGTCTTGATCTCTTGACCTTGCGATCCGCCCGCCTCGGCCTCCCAAAGTGCTGGGATTACAGGCTTGAGCCACCGTGCCCGGCTAATAATGTGTTTTTTTTTTTTTTTTTTTTTTTTTAATTGCTTTTTTGAGACAGGGTATCACTCTCACAAGGGCTGGAGTGCAGTGCCACAATCACAGCTCAATGCAGCCTCAACCTCCCTGGCTCAAACAATCCTCCCCTCTCAGCCTCTCTGAGTAGCTGGGACCACAGGTGTATGCCACCTTACCCAGCTCATTTTTTTAAAAAATCTTTTTGTAGACACAAGGTCTCGCTATGTTGCTTAGGATGGCCTCAAGCAAGCCTCCAGCCTCAGCCTCCCAAAGGGCTGGGATTACAGGCATAAACCACCATGCCTAGCCCTTAATCTGTTTTTATGAAGAACACAACTCTCTATTCCTTATGTATAGGCTAGGAATAGTGACTTCCCTACAGTATGGAAAGGAAGGGGGTAAAGAGTAACTTCACAGTGAAGCCTTACAAACAGTATCTCTGCCAGATGATCATGGTCAATACTAACAGGCTGAGCATAGTGGCTCATGCCTATAATCCCAGAATTTTGGTAGGCCAAAAGGGAAAAACACCTTGAGTCCAGGAGTTCAAGACCAGCCCAGGCAACATAGTGAGATCTCAGCTTTTCCAAAAAAAAAAAAAAAAAAAAAAAAAAAAAAAAAAAATTAGCCAGTCATGATAGCATACGCCCGTGGTCCTAGATACTCAGGAGGCTGAGGTGGGAGAATCGATTGAGCCTGGGAGGTCAAAGCTTCAGTGAGCCATGATGGTGTCACCACACTCCAGCCAGGGCAATAGAGCAAGACCCTGTCTCAAAATAACAAACAAAAAAATTAACAGTAAAAAATCATTGTGATGCTATGTACCCTGATATGATGTGATAAAAATGTCACTTTACCTCTGTGGTCTTCCTCCCCAAAACACAAAACCAAGTCTGTGAATCATGAGAAACATATCAGACAATATCCAACAGAAGGACATCCTACAAAATACCTGATCAGGGCAAAGTGTGGTGGCTGATGCCTGTAATCCCAGCACTTTGGGAGGCCGAGGTGGGCAGATCACGACGTCAAGAGATCGAGACCATCCTGGCCAACATGGTGAAACCCCATCTCTACTAAAAATACAAAAATTAGCCGGGAGTGACAACATGTGCCTACAGTCCCAGCTACTCAGGAGGCTGAGGTAGGAGAATCACTTGAACCCAGAAGGTGGAGGTTGCAGTGAGCTGAGATCAGGCCACTGCACTCCAGCCTGGTGACAGAGCAAGACTCAGATTTAAAAAAAAAAAAAAAATACCTGGTCGGGCACAGTGGCTCACGCCTGTAATCCCAGCACTTTGGGAGGCCGAGGCAGGTGGATCACAAGGTCAAGAGATCGAGACCATCCTGGCCAACACGGTGAAACCCTGTTTCTACCAAAAAATAAAAAAATTAGCTGGGCATGGTGGCACACACCTGTAGTCCCAACTACTTGGGAGGCTGAGGCAGGAGAATTGCTTGAACCTGGGAGGCGGAGGTTGCAGTGAGCCAAAGTTGCACCACTGCACTCCAGCCTGGTACCTGATGACAGTGCGAGACTCTGTCTCAAAAAAAAAAAAAACATGACCAGTACTCCTCTCAAAACTCAAGGTCATTGAAAACAAGGAAAGCCTGAGAAAATGTTAAAGCCAAGAGGAACTTAAGCAGACATGAAAACTAAATGTAATGTAGTACCCTGTGTAAGATCCTGGAACAACAACAAAAATTAGGTAAAAAGGTCAGATGCGATGGCTCATGCCTGTAATCCCAACACTTTGGGAAGCAGAAGTGGCGGATCACCTGAGGCCAGGGATTTGAGACCAGCCCAACCAATATGGTGAAACTCCATCTCTACTAAAAATATAAAAATTAGCCAAGCGTGTAGGCACATGCCTCTAGTCCCAGCTACTCAGGAGGTTGAAGCAAAAGAATCGCTTGAACCTGGGAGGCACAGAGGTTGCAGTGAGCCAAGATCGTGCCACTGCACTACAGCCTGGATGGCAGAGCCAGATTCGGTCTCAAAAATAATAATAATAATAATAATTAGAAGCCATGATCTTGGCAAAAGTTAACATTAAGTTATATTGAATCTGCTACCTTCTTTGCTTTTTCTTCAGCAACATGCTGTGGCCTAGAAGCAGAAGATGAGAAAATAGTTGATGGGTATGATCAGAGATAACAGAAGTGACTGCTTAGTATAGAAAATCAAAATGAATAAAGAAAGCGGGCCGGGCGCGGTGGCTCAAGCCTGTAATCCCAGCACTTTGGGAGGCCGAGGCGGGTGGATCACGAGGTCAAGAGATCGAGACCATCCTGGTCAACATGGTGAAACCCCGTCTCTACTAAAAATACAAAAAATTAGCTGGGCATGGTGGCACGTGCCTGTAATTCCAGCTACTCAGGAGGCTGAGGCAGGAGAATTGTCTGAACCCAGGAGGCAGAGGTTGCGGTGAGCCGAGATCGCGCCACTGCACTCCAGCCTGGGTAACAAGAGCGAAACTCCGTCTCAAAAAAAAAAAAAAAAAAGAAAGCAATGAGGATATTATCAAAGTGGTTGGTCACAGAGGTCTAGCTGGGCAGCACCAAAGGCCATAAGGTCTGACAGATCCAATGGAATGGGAAGGTCAGGAACCAGAGAACGTCAGGACGAAAAGCTGACGCTGTGGGTTTAAGATAGTGAAACAGTTGACTGGTAAGGAGGCTAAAGTGATGGGGAGCGCCTGAAGAAAAACCAGTGTCCTAGATGAGGTCCATGTTGTAGTGATTCTGATGTGCAAATGGTTTGAAAATACATAGGAAAGTCAACCATCTCATGCTGAGGAACTATGAGATCAGAGTCTCCATCCAATGGTGCTGAAGACACTGAAAATGACAGCAAGAAAAAGAGGAGAGAAAAAAATATGATGCAATAGGTGTGGGTCCTTGTGGGCAGTAAATGATGGCACTAAAGTTTTACAGAAACTGCTATCATTGCATGGCAACACCTTCCATGAGAATTAGAGTGACAGTGGTAGATCAATGATCTGGACATAGTTAAGGAAAACAAAAAAGCAGTTTATTCCTTCTTCTCTTCCACATAGTCACGGAGAACAAAAACCAGCTTTTAGTGGCAAGGTAGGGTGAGATGTGATACCTGGATTTTCACTGAGTCAGGGTAAAGAAAATGATTAAGAGTAAAGAGAAGTTGGCCAGGCGCGGTGGCTCACACGCCTGTAATCCCAGCACTTTGGGAGGCTGAGGTGGGCAGATCATGAGGTCAAGAGATTGAGACCGCCGGGCGCGGTGGCTCAAGCCTGTAATCCCAGCACTTTGGGAGGCCGAGGCGGGTGAATCACGAGGTCGAGAGATCAAGACCATCCTGGTCAACATGGTGAAACCCCGTCTCTACTAAAAATACAAAAAATTAGCTGGGCATGGTGGCGTGTGCCTGTAATCCCAGCTACTCAGGAGGCTGAGGCAGGAGAATTGCCTGAACCCAGGAGGCGGAGGTTGCGGTGAGCCGAGATCGCGCCATTGCACTCCAGCCTGGGTAACAAGAGCGAAACTCTGTCTCAAAAAAAAAAAAAAAAAAAAAAAAAAAGAGATTGAGACCATCCTGGTCAACAGAGTGAAACTCCGTCTCTGCTAAAAATACAAAAATTAGCTGGGTGTGGTGGCGTGTGCCTGTAGTCTCAGCTATTTGGGAGGCTGAGGCAGGAGAATTGCTTGAACCCAGGAGGCGGAGGTTGCAGTGAGCCGAAATCGCGCCATTGCACTCAAGCCTGGGCAACAAGAGGGAAACTCCGTCTCAAAAAAAAAAAAAGAGTAAAGAAAAGTTTATTGGATAAGTAGCATTTTCAAACCACACATTAAAAGTTGGTAATTAATGAAGGAGCTACAGTACTGGGTAGAGAACGGAAGGAAAGAGGTAGTACCACTTTAAATTGTGAGGTTGGAGGTAAGTAGCAGCAACCTGGGTTGTCACCAGGTACCATAAGATAGGTGGGCTGAGGTGTAAGGAACATGGAAAGCAGCAAAGAAGCAAAAATGGCACATTTTAAAACAGACCGTGTGTACCAAGGCACAGGCACAGTGTTGCTTCTACAGACTACACATATGAGGGCTACAAAAACAGAAACACTTTGCACTTGAACAGCGTTTTATAAATTGCTTTCACATATATTATCTTACTTGATTATCACTGGATAGCTATTACCACTATGCACATTTTTCTAAAGATGAGGCCATTAGGAAGGGACAAAACCATGACAAAAGCTGTGATTCTCCGTTTTTAACACATACACCTCACATACACAGCAGACACTTCAGCATCTCAGCCAGCCAGTCTATAAATTCTTCCCTAGCCAGAAGGAAGAGTGAGTTTTATCCACTTGTCAAAGGAGTTGGGAGAAAAGCCACTAGACACTTTCCAGTTTGCCTTCTCCCACCTTAGACCCCCCTCAATTTCTATCACCATCACGGGAGAAGGTAGAGAAGGGTAGTTCTATCAAGGAGAAAACTAAAGCTGAAAGTTATATGAGGATCCTCTTCCCTTCACACCTCTGGACCTCAGTGACCCAACAAATGAAGCTAAGGAAGAGGAAAAAGCACTATGTGGAAACGAGGAGGTCTCCAGCAAATAAAGCTTCGAGAAAAATAATGAAAACGGAGCTGGGGCAGGGCAGAAAGCAAGTATAGCTGAAATGGGGGAGGGGAAAAGGAGGAGGGCAGGAATTGGAGGGAGCTGAGAGTGTAGGAGCCCCCAAGGCTGAAGAACCTAAAGGAGATATGAGTCCTCCAACTGCTGGAGAAAAGCTAAGGACCCGTGAGGGTCCTGAAACAGGGACTAGCACTGAAGGACCCCAGGGTGTGGGTGACCGGAAGCAGAGACCCCCAAACACGAGACCAGAAGGGGGCGCAGGAGACAACCCGTAGGAGAGAATGAATGGGGAAGGCGGTCCAGGGGGCGGGGCAAAGGAGGGGCCCCGGGATGGGCGGGGCACAGACCCCTTTCCAAGTCCGAACCCCTGCCCCGAGAGCCCGGAGAGAAGCGGCTCCGCGCCTCCCGCACTCACCGCCGGTCTCGTCAGTAACATAGGGAGTCGCCATCTTGAAAACGCAAACCACTTCCGGCGTGAGCGGGCTGGGGTCCCGCCCCCCTCCCCACCGGAAGTGGAGTCCCAATCGTAGCAAGCCACCATCTTAGCCTTAAAGGGAGAGTGCACCATTTCATGGGCGGAGGTGGAGGAGGAGGAAGAGGGGAGAAGCTGAAATAGTTAATAAAATAAAGCCTTGGGCTCTTTTACTGCCACCGATACCATTATTGAGCGCTTGCTGCGTATAAAACAGTCCTAGGGGAGCCAAGAGAAGTTCCGAGGCACAGTCCCTCTCATCCCAGGGACTCCTCGTACGTCCAGGACCTGTGAGGGAAAAGGGCGCAAGGCCCACCTGCCCTCAGAAAGAGGGGCTTCTAAATGAAGACAGGAAGAATATCCAGGCTATTCTTCCTGCACCCAGATCCCAGAGCGGCTTGACGTGGGGCAGGCAAACTCCAAGAAGGCACTGGGGCGCGCGAATGTTTCTGGGGACGGTTGGGAGACCCCCTGTAGCCCTCTCTAAGAAGGCGGGGAGGTCGAATTCGCGTGCCGATTGCTACCGGCCGCCCCACTCAACCTCCAGAGACCCGCGGGAGGGGCGCGCAAGGCGGAGGGCGCCGCGGGTCGGTCACCTGTCTCCGTAGCCACAGGGTTGCCGGCAGCTTCCATGGCCGAAGAGGCAGCAGGCCAGGTTGGGCGGGCGGCCCTGGCCTGGCTCTGCCCCGCTGGGCGGCGCCGAGGATTCGGCGGCGAAGTGACGGGGGCCGTAGTTGCTTCTGGCCTCGACCTCCCAGCCCTGAGTGCCTCCTTGGGCTGGGCCCTAGGGTCGGAGGGCAGGGTGAAGGCTTCTGGGCGGACCTACTGAAGTATTCTAATGAACCTCGTCCTACCGCCGGGGAGCTAAAGCCGGGCAGCTCGCCAATAATCCGGTCCCCTAGAGTCACTCCATTTGTGATCCTGCCCTGCCCTGTACCTCCCTATTCTTCCGACGAACCCAAATGCCCTCCCTCCGCCGCCCATTTCATCAACTGTTGTTCCTTCAGGGCTGAGTCCTGTTAAACTTGTTTCCCCCTACAGCCTGGGAGGGGCCGGCTACAGGTTCCTCTCCCCAGGTGTCAACTGTGCCCTCCTCCACCCTCGTAGAGCTTTTTCCTTATCAACTCTTTACCTTTCTGCATATATCCGCACTTTGGCTTAGGTTAATGTCCAGTAGTACCCCTGGAACGAGAGAGGAGGTAAATATTGGTGACTACCTCCAACACTAGGCAGTATGTCCCACTTGAAAAACAAAACTAAAAAACAGCAATGGCTGACTAGGACCTTTATAAGACAAATTAGGCCTCAGGAGTGTTCTGGGGGCCGCAGCTTGCCTTCCTTCCTATCCTCCATCTCCGTGACTTCCACTAGAAGCCAACTCAGAATGTCTGGGGGTGGGAGGCCGGGGCTCATTTAAAAAGTATTTGCAGGCCGGACCTGGTGGCTCACGCCTGTAATCCCAGCACTTTGGGAGGCCAAGGCAGGCGGATCACTTGAGGTCAGGAGTTCAAGACCAGCCTGGACAACATGGTGAAACCCGTCTCTACTAAAAATACAAAAATTAGCTGGGTATGGTGGCTTGTGCCTGTAATCCCAGCTACTCGGGAGGCTGAGGCAGGAGAGTCGCTTGAACCGCCGAGGCAGAGGTTGCAGTGAGCTGAGATGGTGCCACTGCACTCCAGCCTAGGTGACAGAACAAGACTCAGTCTCAAAAAAATAAAAATAAAAAGTATTTGCATAGATAAACAGTTATTGCAAGTTTTCTGACATTGCTCTCTTTAACCCTTGCTCTCCTTTCACCAGTTGTGCTTCAGCACTGCAGGGTCTAACATCTTGTCCTTAACCTTGTTGCTAACGATTAGAAGTGAGACTGTGGGATGAAGCCTCTAAGAACTAATGGGATACGTTGGTCTTGAGTGAACTACCTCAGGTGTGGTCTCTGCAGCTTCCAGAGGCTGCTCAATAGACCTTTGTGCAGGAGGGAAACCTAAAGCGGGCCCTTTGCACCAACCCTAGGCCCCCTTCGCACCCCCAGACATCCTGCCTCAGCTCTGGGGTTGACAGGAAGTGAAACTCAATTGTCTGCTTAGTAGACCTGCCTGGGACCCAACCCTAGGCCCCGGATGTGGCCCCCCACCCTGAGGAGGAACGGGGAAGAAAAGGCCGGGGAGACAGGCTGTTGTTTTTTCCTTTCCCTTTGTTCATTGTGGTTTCTTTCTTTCTGATTTTTATGATGTGGTTGATTAAAGAAATGAGCACCTGGAACCGTAGGCATTAAACGCCTCCTCCTTAGATGTTTCTCGGCTTTTCTTTCCCCACCCACACCCGCTAGTAACTGACTTGGGGTATGATGGAGCACAGATCCTAAAGAAGACACAAAGAAGTCTAGAGTAAGACTGATTCCAACTTATTCCTTACTAGAGAGATAACATTACATCCTACTTTGAAGTACCAAGAACTGTCTTAAAAGGAGTGTCTTCAACTTTATTTTGGGACATATCTAAAGAGGATAGAGTGAGAAACACAGGCAATACATAGGGTGGCATCACTTTGAGCATTCTTTGCAAGGAAAGCTGAGTGCCTTAGAGATTAATATCCTTCCAAGAGTTCTTTTTTTTGTTCCCCAAGAGTTCTAAATAAGAGATCCAGGGACAGAAAACTGATTGGCAGTGGCGTTAGGGGGCCTATTCTTACTTATATTGTATGTTTGTTTAAAGTAGCTCGGAGCAGAGTTTACACACACTGTACCTCTCTTTGGTATAGTCCTTAAACTGAGCTGTCTGCTTGTACTGCAGAACTAAGTGCAGGACTTGGTGTATAGAAGGCCTTCAGAAGAGTTTGCTTACTATGACTAAGGAAGTCAGGGAGGACGGAGAGATGAAGTTCTGTTAACAGTGAAGAAAGTACTGTACTGTAAAGACAAAGGATGGGCAGTGTCAAGGCCCTTGTCTTTTCACGATTAGGGGTGAGAGGGCGAGACCCAGAGGGGCACAGGAGCAGAGAGACAGACCTGCTTCAACCTATGCCTGAAATCTCCGGTTTAAATAGAACAACAAACTCTCAAACCCTATTACTCAGCAGCTATATTTCTGGCAAAGGTGGAGGAGTCTGTTCCAACAAGTCTGTCTTGAAACAATCAAGAACTGCTTAGATTCCCCTGTTTCCACTAGAGGGCCTCATGTCTTCATTCCCTTTTCTCTCCAACGCCCACCAAAAATATGTATATATTATGTGTGTGTGTGTATGCATACACAATACCCACATATGCATATACCCTTCTAGTCAGAGGTCTCCCCTCACCCTCCTTCCCACCCCAGGTGTAAGAAGGACTATTCCAGAAACCTAAGGCTTTGTTACCCTCCCCTGTTTCAATGAAGGGTAGGAGGGAGTTAGATAGGGGTTGGGGGCGGGGCCAGTGAGCAGGATGCCTGGGTCTCCAGTTCCTGCCAGTAAGTCCCTAGGCCTCCATCTCTCTCCCTTGCTGTACCACATTCAGCACCATCCATGCGATCCCGAGAGCCTTGATGACTCTAGAAGAGATTCCAGGCAGGAGAAGCTGAAAGGACCTTTCATTCCCTACTTTTGGCCGGGGTCTTCTGTACCACCTGCCAAGGTCAGCAGGTAAAGTGGGAGGATGAGGGCATGGAGAAAGGGTGGACACAGACCAGAGTGCAAACTTCCACCCTAGAATTAAGGAGAGGACATGAGTCTTGACAGGAGGTGTTCTTAGACTGGGGAAAATAGTTCTAAAAGGGAGGAGAGGAATATGGAGGAGAAGGTGGGTAGATTGTCTCAAGCAGAGTGGAGCCCTCGGTGGGAGGGAGGTGTTTGTTCAGGTCGTGGAGTCTGGGACTCTGGCCTTGCCACCCTGGGATATCCTGAGTGTGAAGTCAGTAGTGGATGGAAGGGAGTTGGGCAGGGAAGTTCAGGATGGCAGCAATCAAGAGAGAGTGAGGAGTTGGTTGGGTGCCCAACTGCCGAGCTGTTCTGTTAGCGGGCACGCCCGGTATCTTGGCCTCCCAGGTTTGGGATGAAGGGAGAGGCTGTGAGTGAGTAGAAAGAAGGAAAAATAGATAGACGCAGAGCTGCCCCTGGTGCGGGAAGATGAGGAGCAGTTAATGGAGAAAATGTGTCCAAAGCCCCGGACATATTCGAGGGAGGGTGGAGCAGGTAATGGTAAAGTGGAAACCTAGAAACGGGCTTCTGCAACTTCGAAGTTCCCAGAGCTGGGGGCGCCGGGCGCGGGCGCGGCGGGCGGGCTGGGATGGGGGGCGGGCAGCTGTGTCGTCAGGAGCGGGGCGGCCCCGCTGCGGCCGCGTCTGCCTGGCCCGTCCCCTCCAGCCCAGCTCGGGCTCCAGCTCCGGCGCCGGCGCTTCAGCTGCCACCGCGAGCCCTCCCAGGCAAGGTAGAGACCCCGCGAGCCCCCCGGCGCCCCGCTCTCTCCCCCGTTGGAACAGGACAGGGGTCGGGGAGCCGAGGACCCACGGGCTGCGTTCGTACTGCTGGGTCGGGAAGGAGGAAGCGTGACAGCTGGAGCGGGAAGCGAGAAGGGTCTGCGCTGGGACGCGGTGGCGGGGGCAGCGGGAGGGCTGGGCCAGAACCCGGTGGGTAACGTTTCCCAGACCTTCTCCTCCATCCCTTCCGCTCACTCGGAGGGATGGTGAAGCCCGGTTCCTGGGGACCCGACTCGGAGGGAAGTCCTTTTCAGAGCCTCCACAGCGCCGCACGGGTGGAGAAGGGTTCTTGTTTGGCCTCCAGGTCCCCAACTTCCCACCCCTATCCTCTCCCGACCTGTCACTGGGAACTTTCTGAAAATACCTGAGTCGGAATCTCACTTTTCACCTTTAGATAGGAGAAATGAGCCTTCCTGAGGAAGAAATGCAAATATTATTGGGCATCTCTTCAGCCTCAGCACAGACAAGCCCACATCCCCCAACCATGCCAGTATCGTAACTTCCTCCTGTACTACGCAATGACACCCTCTACACACACACACACACACACACACACACACACAGACACACACAGACACACACGCCCCTCAGCCAGGGAACACTGCAGTCTTCAATGTTTGTGGAGGCTTACTGAGTTTTGAGGCTTCAAGTAAATGATTCCCTCTTGGGGGCTACCTACCAGCAGCAGGCGTCGGGGAGAGGAAGAGAATACAGTCTGTGATGTGACTCAGGGATTCAGAAGTCCAGGTAATCAGGCCTGGGCCCTCAAATTTGGAGCTCCTGCCCCTCGGGGTTTCTTGTTGGGGCAGCCTCAATATTCTAGGGACATAGCTATTTCCAGAGTAATGGTCGACTTACATGACTTGGAATGTGAGCAATGAATGCTTAAGCGAAAAAAAGGAAACTTCAAATACTAACACAGACTTGGAAATACTTGTCTCTTGGTTAAAATTTTAGTATTTGATGTTTAAAATTAGATCCAGAGAGCAAGAAGCTCTAAGATTTCGTGGAATGGACTAAGGATGGGTGTCTAGGGTCTGACCGTACCCCTAAGAGAGTAATTCTCTCACTATGCCTCAGTTTCCTCCTCTGTAAAATACAAGGGTTGGTGACTCCCGGCTCTGTGGATGTTTTAAGATTCTCTGCCTCCAAGTCAGCTTCTTCCTTTCTCACCCTAAGTGGGTAGGGGAGGGCAGGGAAACCAGAGGAGGGAAGGGAAGGGTGAGTCACAAATAGCTGGCAGGCTGGCAGCAGACCCCACCCTCCCAGCCCTGGCATTGGCCTAGACTAGCCCAGGTTATAGCCTCAGGGTTGGGATGGACCTGGAGGAAAAAACTGGACTTGTTCCAGGTCTTTGAGGCCCTAGGATCTTGCAGTTTGCTGCCTTTCAGCTCCAGGGATAGCTAAACTTTCAGTCAGAGAAGTCAAGAGAACCACTGAAAAGATCCCAGAAGCACTCATGTCCAAAATTCCAGCCCAGGGGTGTCCTTGAACCCTGAGAGTCTAGTTCTAGCCACCACATCATCCTCCCAGAGGCAAAGTTCAGGATCCTGATACTGCATGTTTGCACCTGACAGATACATTAATAACAAGGGGTAACATGTACAACTGGGCTTCACCGATACTGGAAGTCCCTGAAATTTATGCCTTCTTGGCTCAAAGACATCATTTTTCCTAGTCTCCAGAAATGTTTCCCTAGGTACTACCCTTGTGTAATAACGACAATAGCTGATATTTATTGAGTTCTTATTCTATGCCATGATGTTCGCTAAGTACATTACATGTATTATCTTATTTAATGCCCATATTGCACTTGATTTCTGTAGGTGCCCACTTTACTGATGAGAAAACTGAGGTTCAGGGAGATGAAATGACCTCTCAAAGAGCTAGGATTGTGATCCTTGCCTGTCCAATTTACAAGTCCATTCTCTTAACTTCTACTATATACTACTTCTCCAGGCTTTAGAACCAGGGAGCTAGGGAGGGGCTAGAAAGAGTGGGATCATTGTAAAAAGAGAGGCAGAGAAGAAGCCTGTCCTCTCTCCTTTGCATTGTAACTTGTTCACTCCCTCTCTGTCACTTTCTCCCTCAGATTCCATTTCCTAGGACTTTGGAGTCATCTTTGAATCCCCAGGGGAAATCAGAGAGGCTAATTAAGCTAAAGAGGCCCCATTAACCATAAGACTATTAGTCTTCATTACATCTGTTGGCAGCAGAAGTTGGACTATCGTCATTGAAAAGTGTCGCATGGGCCGGGCGCGGTGGCCGGGAGCGGTGGCTCAAGCCTGTAATCCCAGCACTTTGGGAGGCTGAGGCGGGTGGATCACGAGGTTGAGAGATCAAGACCATCCTGGTCAACATGGTGAAACTCCGTCTCTACTAAAAATACAAAAAATTAGCTGGGCATGTTGGCGTGTGCCTGTAATCCCAGCTACTCAGGAGGCTGAGGCAGGAGAATTGCCTGAACCCAGGAGGCGGAGGTTGTGGTGAGCCGAGATCGTGCCATTGCACTCCAGCCTGGGTAACAAGAGCGAAACTCCGTCTCAAAAAAAAAAAAAAAAAAAAAAAAGCAAAGTGTCGGATGGGTACAGTTCTTTCTCTAGGATGTCAGTATCCCAGAACCCTCTTCTAAGTGTTCCCAGAGAGCTGCTGGAACAGGAATCGTGTGCTGCATAAAAGTGGACAGCAGAGATGTCCCAAGGGCAGAGGCTGCAGAGAAGGTTCTTGCACCATCAGAAAGGAAAGGGGTTGGCCTATTCTTGAACACCCAAACTGATTCCCTAACCCAGCAAACCCTAAATGAGTGGGTGGAGATCGGAATATTTGATGGGGTATTCAAGAAGTGCTTTTCAGCATCATTCATTCATTTAACAAATATTTATTTAGCACCTACTCTATGTACTACAAATTATCTCCTTACTGTCAGGTGGATACTCTGGCATCCCATTCCCATGTAACCAGATTTGGATTAATAGCCCCAAATTATGAATCCTCAGCTTTACGCAATCATTTGTACAACCAATATTGAGCACCCACTACATACTGGGAAGGATGTCCCAGACAGACAGAACAACAAGTCTCATAGCCCTGAGCAGGGAAGAGCATGGCATGCCTGAGGAACAGAAAGGAGAGCAGTAAGACCAGATGGCTGGGTGTGAGGAGAGAGTGGAACAAGAGGCCTTGGATTTTCCACCTATCAGCTACCTTAGGAAATCCAAGCTTCTCTGAAGATTGGTTATGCCAATAATTTCCTATGTCTCAGGATTTGATTCAAATTAGGATGTTATTCAAATTGGGTTTTTTTAAGGCCAGGCGCGGTGGCTCAAGCCTGTAATTCCAGCACTTTGGGAGGCCGAGGTGGGTGGATCACGAGGTCAAGAGATCGAGACCGTCCTGGTCAACATGATGAAACCCCGTCTCTACTAAAAATACAAAAAATTAGCTGGGCATGGTGGCGCGTGCCTGTAATCCCAGCTACTCGGAAGGCTGAGGCAGGAGAATTGCCTGAACCCAGGAGGCGGAGGTTGCGGTGAGCCGAGATTGCGCCATTGCACTCCAGCCTGGGTAACAAGAGCGAAACTCCATCTCAAAAAAAAAAAGAAAGCAAATTGGGTTTTTTTGGGTCTCAAAAAAAAAAAAAAAAGAAAGAAACCAAATTGGGTTTTTTTTGGTTTTTTTGGGTCTCAAAAAAAAAAAAAAAAAGAAACCAAATTGGTTTTTTTTGGTTTTTTTGGGTCTCAAAAAAAAAAAAAAGAAAGAAAAAAGAAACCAAATTGGTTTTTTTTGGTTTTTTTGGTTTTTTTTTTTTTGAGACGGAGTTTCGCTCTTGTTACCCAGGCTGGAGTGCAATGGCGCATCTCGGCTCACCGCAACCTCCGCCTCCTGGGTTCAGGCAATTCTCCTGCCTCAGCCTCCCGAGTAGCTGGGATTACAGGCACGCGCCACCATGCCCAGCTAATTTTTTGTATTTTTTTTTTAGTAGAGATGAGGTTTCACCATGTTGACCAGGACGATCTCGATCTCTTGACCTCGTGATCCACCTGCCTCGGCCTTCCAAAGTGCTGAGATTACAGGCGTGAGCCACTGCGCCCAGCTGTTATTCTAATTGTTAATACAATAATAGCTACCATTTCTTGTAGGCCTCCTAAATGTCAGGCATTGTACGAGCCACTTTTCATATATTTTTTTTTCTTTTAACTTTGAGCACAAATTTTTCTGATCATATATTATTTTATTTAAGCCACACAACAGTGAAAGATGGGTTCTCAGGCCAGGCCTGGTGGCTCACTCCTGTAATCCCAGCACTTTGGGAGGCCAAGGTCGACAGATCACAAGGCCAGGAGTTTGAAACCAGCCTGGCCAACACAGTGAAACCCCATCTCAACTAAAAAAACAAACAAACAAACAAATACACATACACACACAAAAAGATGGATTCTCATTCTCCCCATTTTGCAGATATAACAGTGGTGTCAGAGCTAAGAATGAAACCCAGATATGACAGATCCTAGCTCTGTTCCAAAACCGTGCTATATTGTGTTAACGTAAGACATATTACTGTTCTTGAATCATCAAGGGAAGTCTCCCACTGCACCTTGTTCCCTGGGCAGGATCCACGAGACGGCTCCTCCTTGGTACCTGGGTCCAGTAGCCAAAACTTGGGGCTCCCTAAGCACTGCTGGCCTATAGGGGTGGAAGAAAGTTCCCAGTAGCCGAGACTCCAGCGCTCGACTCCACCGTCCTGGGCTGGGAAACCACGCGGATGCCCAGAGCCTCTTCCCCTGCCTTCTCCCTACCCCGCGCGCCCGGGTCCCCGCCCTTCCCCAGTGGAGCTCCGCGGAACGCAGGCCAGGCGGGGCTGGGGCTAGGGACCTTGCCAGAGCTGGTTCTGTGTCGCGCGTCAGAAGCGCTAGAGGTCGTTGCGGGGCGTGGGTGGCTCGGGGAGTGGGTGGCTGAGCCGAGCTGGGGTACGGCGCCAGAGGCGGAACACGATGGGGTTATGCTCAGGAAGACGCGCTAACGCAGTAAGAGTCACCCAGAGGGCCGCGACTGCCGAGGACCCAAGATGGGGGAGAGCACAGGCTGGGGAGGGTCTGCAGAAGCTGACGACGGCGGGAGAAAGTGCAGAAACAGACACGGGACACACCCACAGAAACATACAGACTGAGAAAGCCGGGTGCGGGTGGGAAGGTGAGGGTGGTAGGACGAATCAAGATAGGTTGGGGGGAAAGGATTCAGAAGTGGAGAAACAGACGGAGGACAGACACTGTCAGGGAGGGTAGAGGCATAGGGAAGAGGGACACCGGGAAAGGAAGATGTTTAGGGAGGGACTCGGAGACAAGGAAAGAACAAAAATAACTGCGAGTAGAAACAGAATGGAGCAGACAGAAGAAAAGACACCCAGACAGCTGGCTTTTCCCACTGTACATTCTGTCACCTTTCCCCAGGCCTACCCTCTGAAAAGGTCCAAACATCGGAAGTACTACTACCAAGCTGCCTTTCTGGCCATCCTTGAGAAAAACAGACAGATGGCCAAGGAGAGGGGCCTAATGAGCCCCAGTGATTTTGCCCAGCTGCAAAAATACATGGAATGTGAGTCTTCCTGTCAGGCCTTCAGTTCTGGAAACCTTTCCCCAGAGAATCCCTCCTCCCCCTCATTACACCCCCTACCCTCCAGCTTCCCTGGTGGCTTTGAGCGGTGTGCTGCTCAGAGATGCCCGTGACTGGGAATGGGAGGAGAGGGAGATAGGGAGATGCCCAAGGCCTTGGCTCTTTACACACCCTCACTATACCTGGACTGCTTGCTCCAGCTCTCAGAGAAGAGGAGTAAAGAGTGGTACTGTTTGGAGGATCTGAAATGTTTTTCCTTCTGTATTTCTGTGTTCCTTCCTGGAATTTCTTCATCTCATTTGAATCTTTTTTCCTGCTGGATTTCTCTGGCAGGAGAGCTCAGCTGGACTAACAATGCTGTTCTCTTACTCTCTCCACACCCTAGACTCCACCAAAAAGGTCAGTGATGTCCTAAAGCTCTTTGAGGATGGCGAGATGGCTAAATATGTCCAAGGAGATGTGAGTAGCAGCTGGGAGATCCTCTCCCTGACCAACTCTTCCCATCTTTGTTTTTGATCCCCAACTTCCAGGAGTGATTCTGGGCCTGTCCCTCACTGTCCCCTCTAGAGATACCCAAGCATCCACTGTCACTGCGACTATTGCTTTAGGACAAAATGAAAGATTCTCTTAACTCAGGGCTTAGTCAGAGAAACCACACTCCCGCCTCAGATGCTTCTCAGCTCTTCACTTATTATCTCTGTCCCCACTACTCCCAGTTCTTCAGTCCCAGCTCCCACCTTGAAGACTCCCCAGGGTAATGCTCACTCTCATTATAGGCCATTGGGTATGAAGGATTCCAACAATTCCTGAAAATCTATCTGGAAGTGGATGATGTTCCCAGTCACCTAAGCCTGGCACTGTTTCAATCCTTTGAGACTGGTCACTGCTTAAATGAGACAAATGTGACAAAAGGTATGATCAAGCAGGTAGCACTGGGCTAAGCCTCTAGAAGAAAAATCAAACTAGTGTGGATTTGGGGATGAGAGTTGACTGAGTCACATATCGTGCAGTTTGGGGGAAATTGGTGGAGAATAGTCAGGCTGGTCTAGGAGTTAAAGGGAGGAAAGTTAACAGGGAGAGGTAGGCCGGGGGCAGTGGCTCACGACTGTAGTCCCAGCACTTTGGGAGGCTGAGGTGGGAGGGTTGCTTAAGGCCAGGAGTTCAAGACCAGCCTGGTTAACAAAGTAAGGCCCTATCTCTACAGAAAAAAAAAAAAAGTAAAAATTAGACCAGGCATGGTGATCTCCAGCTACTCAGGAGGCTGAAATGGGAGGATTGCTTGAACCTGGAAGCTCAAGATGCAGTGACCAAGGCCGGGTGCGGTGGCTCAAGCCTGTAATCCCAGCACTTTGGGAGGCCGAGGTGGGTGGATCACGAGGTCGAGAGATCGAGACCATCCCGGTCAACATGGTGAAACCCCGTCTCTACTAAAAATACAAAAAATTAGCTGGGCATGGTGGCGCGTGCCTGTAATCCCAGCAACTCAGGAGGCTGAGGCAGGAGAATTGCCTGAACCCAGGAGGCGGAGGTTGCGGTGAGCCGAGATCGCGCCATTGCACTCCAGCCTGGGTAACAAGAGCAAAACTCCGTCTCAAAAAAAAAAAAAAAAAGATGCAGTGACCAGTAATCACGCCACTACACTCCAGCCTCAGTGACAGAGTGTGACCCTGTATCTTAAAAAATGTAGTAAAGAATTTTTTTTAAAAAGGGAGAGGTGGAACAAACAAAAGCTAAAAGATGAGCCAAAGTGGAGAGAGTCCTGACCTCAGATCTACTTTTTTGTAACCAGACGTGGTGTGTCTCAGTGATGTCTCTTGCTACTTTTCCCTTCTGGAGGGTGGCCGGCCAGAAGACAAGTTAGAATGTGAGTTGCCCTTCCGGAATGAGCTGGTGGGACAGTGAAGGGAGAGAGAGGTGTTTCCCAGCCTCCTTTCCCTCATTCCTTCAGGATTCCTAAAGGCTGACAGGGCTAGACAAAGGTGTGGCCAGAGAATGAGCCCATTTCCCCTGTTCTCCCAGACTGTGTATACCTAATAGCCTTCACCATAGCCACCCCAGTTCTCTTGTCTTGTGCATTCCCATGTAGGTGGCCTAGGATGTCCTTGGGATATGGATTGTTTACTGTCTCCCCTGACACATTCACTGACGGTGGAATCCATGCCTATTTTCCCTTCCTTTTTGTCTCTTTCTCAGTCCCATCCCAGGCTCTAGGCTTCTCACCCAAAAGCTCTCTCCCTGTCTCTTTGTTTCCCCTATATTCTGGTATGAATTCTTGGGGTATCTCTTTCACAAACTGACCCTAGCCCCCTGCAACACCCCACAGTCACCTTCAAGCTGTACGACACGGACAGAAATGGGATCCTGGACAGCTCAGTGAGTTGGGGACCCTGTATGCTGGGCAAGGGAATATGTGTTCATTTGTCTGCACCCTCCCACCCCAACTCTTCCAGGGTCTTAAGCAGAAGAGGATGGGGGTAGAGGTTGAGTCCTCTAGGACTGAATTTGAAAGTGAGTCCCAAGCTCTTGATCCCTCAGAGAGAATGCTGGAGACATGAACTGGGGACTGCCTTACAAACATACAAACACATTTATTTACTTGGCAGACGTACCTGAGAATGAGAGGTGTAAATCTGGGGTGGAGCCCAGGAACACTGATTTCTGGAAAAGGGTTTGGGTGGTGATAGTAAGGGGGATATGGCTGTGGTTCTTGCCCTTTTTGCTCCAGGAAGTGGAAAAAATTATCCTACAGATGATGCGAGTGGCTGAATACCTAGATTGGGATGTGTCTGAGCTGAGGCCGGTAAGCAGCTCTTCCTTCATGTCCCTTCTTGTATCTTCTTCCTTGGTGAGTCCTGCATCTGCTTTACCTCATCTCTGACGGACAACCTGGTTGCCTTGGCTAGGACAGCTGGGCTGGGTATCCTAAGAGGCAGTGGAGAGGTGCTGGGTCTGAAGACCCATTTATACCGAAAGTTCCTTTCCACTCTGTGCTCAGATTCTTCAGGAGATGATGAAACAGATTGACTATGATGGCAGTGGCTCTGTCTCTCAAGCTGAGTGGGTCCGGGCTGGGGCCACCACCGTACCACTGCTAGTGCTGCTGGGCCTGGAAATGGTGAGTAGGAGAGACTTTGGAGGATGAGTAAGATAGCTGCCTTGGGTTGTGCTTGCCAGGGTTGGCCCTGTAAGATCTGTGACACTCCCTAGCATCTGCTGTGCCTTCCTAGACTCTGAAGGATGATGGACAGCACATGTGGCGGCCCAAGAGGTTCCCCAGACCAGTCTACTGCAATCTGTGCGAGTCCAGCATTGGTCTTGGCAAACAGGGGCTGAGCTGTAACCGTGAGTAATGGGACCTGAGAGATGCAGGAAAAGGGTCAGCCCAGCAATCTGCGGGAGCTCTGCGCGCCGAACTTAGAAAGACCTAGGTTTGAGTCCTGGAATCTGCCAGTGACTAGTTATGTGACTTTGGGAAAGCCACATAATTTCTTTAAGCCTTAGTTTCCTCAACTAAAAATGAGGTAATTGTGAGCATTTAAAAAGCTGATGCTCCCGAGATGTTTAATCAGGAAAAAAAAAAAAAAAAAAAAGCTGATGCAAGAAAATGCTTTGGATGGTGCATGCACATACTGTAAGATGCAATAAAAAATTATCTCTTATGATTACTGTTGCTGTTAGACCTGGGCATCCCATGCATCACCCAGCTCAGTTCCTGCCTGGTATATGGATGATGTGGGGCAGGCATGGGGAAGCAGCTTCTCTTTTAGGAGGAAGAGTAAGGAAAAGGTGTGGATTTTGGAGGTGGGCCCCTCACTCCAAACTTTAATTCTCTATTACACCCTCCAGCAAGAGATCATATCTGATCCTGCCTCACCCCCAGGTAAAGAGGAAATAGTGGGAGGGGCTGCAGCTAAGCCTTCCAACTTCTTCCTTCTCCCTCAGTCTGTAAGTACACTGTTCACGACCAGTGTGCCATGAAAGCTCTGCCTTGTGAAGTCAGCACCTATGCCAAGTCTCGGAAGGACATTGGTGTGAGTGACCTCAAGCTCCCCACATTACCTCCGTCCTGGCCCTGGCCCCGGCCCTTGACCCATCGCTGCCCTCAGCCCCTCCGTGCCCCAGGTCCTGCTCAGACCCTCCCAGACAAGGGACTGCCTTTCTCCGCAAGGTCCAATCACATGTGTGGGTGCGAGGAGGCTGTGCGTCCGGGCGCTGCGACCGCTGTCAGAAAAAGATCCGAATCTACCACAGTCTAACCGGGGTGCACTGTGTATGGTGCCACCTAGAGGTCAGTTTGGGAGCCATCCCTCCTGGCTGCCTCTTAGGGCCCTGCAGAGCTGCGCTCTCCACGGGCCTCCCAGCCTTCCCTCCCTTAAGCCACAGTTGCCCCTGCTCTCAAGGGCTCTTTCCAGCCCAGACTGCCAGGTTGAGAGAAGGCAGGGTCCCCTTCGTGATCTCTCTGTGCCCACCCTTCAGATCCACGATGACTGCCTGCAAGCGGTGGGCCAGGAGTGTGACTGTGGGCTGCTCCGGGATCACATCCTGCCTCCATCTTCCATCTATCCCAGTGTCCTGGTGAGACCCTCGGCAGCAGCAGTGGGGAGGGGACAGGAGTGCCTCCCCGATTTCCCACACGCACAGAATGGCATTTAGAATAGAGAACTCATACTTTTAGGATTCAAGTCAGATCCCTCTATTTAGAGAGTCATGCACAATCCAGCTTTCCTTCCCTCTGCTTTCCTCCCCTCTCAGGCCACTGGATCGGATCGTAAAAATAGCAAAACAAGCCAGAAGACCATGGATGATTCGAGCACCTCTGAGGCTCTGCGGGTACAGGGCTGAGAGTCTTGGGCTTCACGGTGGGGGTTGGTTTTTCACTGGAGCCCTCATAAGTGGGAATGAAATGGGAGAGCCTGGTGGAGTGCGGTTGATGCTCACTCTCCAGAAACTCCACCGTGGTAGGGAGGGAAAGGAAGGGAAACAGGAGGGAGGGGGAATATCTTGGCGGAATGGCAGCTCTCTGCCCCTGTCTCCAGGGCCCACCTTAACTCTGACAAAATCCTGCTTTCTTTATCCTTACTTTCTTCCCCCAATGCAGATTGACCCTGTTCCTAACACCCACCCGCTTCTTGTCTTTGTCAATCCTAAGAGTGGCGGGAAGCAGGGGCAGAGGTGAGGAGAGATATATTGGGCCTTCTAAGATGAGAGGGGAGGGCTTGCCTGCAGCACTTGGAAGGTGGAAGGGGATGTGTGTGTCTGGAGGGGCATACCTTGAGGAAAACATCAAGAGGGTGAGGTTCAGAGGATCACCCTCCCTCGCTCCTGCGATGAGCTTTCCTTTTTCCCACACACAGGGTGCTCTGGAAGTTCCAGTATATCCTAAACCCTCGACAGGTGTTCAACCTCCTAAAGGATGGTCCTGAGATAGGGTGAGCACAGGTTAGGGGCTGTGCTCCTAACACACAGTGTTTTGTCTGTGTATCTGTATATGTTAAAAGAGTTCAGGAAAGAGTGCAGGTTGGGAGAGGAGGGCTAGAGGTCCCCAAGAGGCCAGAATTCAGAATGTTTCTTTCCCTAGGGTCACTGGGTATCCCATCCTCCAAGCTCTCTGGCCCATCTTTGTCCTGCTCTCAAAGAATGAAGATATCTGCCAGGCACATTGGCTCATGCCTGTAGTCCCAGCACTTTGGGAGGCTGAGGCGGGTGGATCATTTGAGGTCAGGAGTTCAAGACCAGCCTGACCAATATAGAGAAACCTCGACTCTACTAAAAATACAAAAAAAATAGCCGGGTGTGGTGATGTGTTCCTGTAATCCCAGCTACTCCTCAGGAGGCTGAGACATGAGAATTGCTTGAACTGGTAGGCGGAGGTTGCAGTGAACTAAGATCATGCCACTATACTCCAGCCTGGGCGACAGAGCAAGACTCTGTCCCCCCAAAAAAAGGATGGAGATACCAATTTTTCCCTAACCACTGAAGAGTGGCTATAAGTTTTCCTGTTGTTCTTTTCTCTGCCCTTCATAGAAACTCAAATCTTTTGACAAAGTGGGAGAGGGTCCTAAGGAATGAGAGACAAGAAGCAATCTGCCTGCCCAGGAGTTGGGTAGCCTCAGTCCTGTTATTCATCTTCTTTCTCCCCTTTGTCTCAGGCTCCGATTGTTCAAGGATGTTCCTGATAGCCGGATTTTGGTGTGTGGTGGAGATGGCACAGTAGGCTGGATTCTAGAGACCATTGGTCAGTGCAGGGAGGGGCTCTGGGAAGGGATTGGGGTTGTAGTGCTGCAGAGCTAACTCTTTCCATCCTTCTCTTCACCTGCCTCCACAGACAAAGCTAACCTGCCAGTTTTGCCTCCTGTTGCTGTGTTGCCCCTGGGTACTGGCAATGATCTGGCACGATGCCTAAGATGGGGAGGAGGTAAGTGGTTAGAAATTGTTTTGCTGTGGGCTGGGTGAAGTTGTATAGGAAGGGAAAGGCACTTAGAGAAGAATCTAGGCATCTGGTGTAGAAAGAGGACTAGGGAAGAAGAGGAGCACAGACAGGTGGTTACAAAAGTGGAATGTCCAAAAAGAAGAGAGCTTTGGAAGAATCAGGGACCACAGTCTGAACCTAGGAGGGTCAAGGGTGATAGTCCCCTTCCCCGTAAATATATATATATATATATATATGTATATATATATATATATATATATATATTTTTTTTTTTTTTTTTTTTTTTTGAGACGGAGTTTCGCTCTTGTTACCCAGGCTGGAGTGCAATGGCACGATCTCGGCTCACAGCAACCTCCGCCTCCTGGGTTCAGGCAATTCTCCTGTCTCAGCCTCCTGAGTAGCTGGGATTACAGGCACGTGCCACCATGCCCAGCTAATTTTTTGTATTTTTCGTAGAGACGGGGTTTCACCATGTTGACCAGGATGGTCTCAATCTCTTGACCTTGTGATCCACCCACCTCAGCCTCCCAAAATGCTGGGATTACAGGCTTGAGCCACCGCGCCCAGCTATTTTTTTTTTTTTTTTTTTTTTTTGAGACGGAGTTTCACTCTTGTTACCCAGGCTGGAGTGCAATGGTGCGATCTCTGCTCACTGCAACCTCCGCCTCCTGGGTTCAAGCAATTCTCCTGCCTCAGCCTCCTGGGTAGCTGGGATTACAGGAACGTGCCACCATGCCCAGCTAATTTTTTGTATCTTTAGTAGAGACGGGGTTTCACCATGTTGACCAGGATGGTCTCGATCTCTTGACCTCGTGATCCACCCGTCTCAGCCTCCCAAAGTGCTGGGATTACAGGCTTGAGCCACCGTGCCCGGCCTCCCCGTAAATATTTTTATGCTTCTCCCAACCAACTATATGGCTCAGAGAATCAAGGAATATGGGGGTGGGGATCAATGTGAGAATAAGGAAGGTTGTATAAGAGCTAAGCCAGATGCTGAGTGATGGAGCTAGCAGGGAGCTTGGTCATGACTCATTCACTCTTTCAAACAATTAACCAGGTAGTTAATTAATTCACTATCACTTATTTTCAAGTATTGCAATAGTCTCCTAACTGCTCTCCCACTTCTAATCTCTTACTCCTTTCAAAGAGAAAGAGTTTGAGGGATGGTATTGGTAGATAAGGAGGCCAATGTAGGGCAGATTGTGTTTGAGGAGTCTTGGAGTTGAGGTTATTGGGTTCAGAGTCCAGCTCTAAGATCCTGCTGGAGATCTTAGGGAATAGAAGTCTGCTAAGGGGAGCAGAGGGCTAGCTGGAGGAGGTAGTGTAAGGCCAGAGGAGCCACCTAACATGGTGGTGCACTGGGGGAACCATAAGTCATTTGTCATGATTGGGACATAGGGTGCAAGGTGGAAAATGTGAAGAAGGAAGACTAGCCGAGCAGAGTCCAGATTATGGAGGGTTACGAATACTGTGCCGGGGAGTTTTTAACTTTATCCTGCCAGAGATTACAAGCTGCCAGCCCACAGTAATTATTTTGTGTTGTTTTGTATCGTTTACCTTGCAGTGTTTTCAATTTCTTTGTACTTGATTATTTCCTTTTTTTTTTTTTTTTTTTTTTTGAGACAGAGTCTTGCTCTGTTGCCCAGGCTGGAGTACAGTGGTGTGATCTTAGCTCACGGCAACCTCTGCCTCCCAGGTTCAAGCATTTCTCCTGCCTTAGCCTCCCGAGTAGCTGGGATTACAGGTGCCTACCACCACGCCCAGCTAATTTTTGTATTTTTAGTAGAGACGGGGTTTCACCATGTTGGCCAGGCTGGTCTTGAACTCCTGACTTCGTGATCCACCAGCCTCGGCCTTCCAGAGTGCTGGGATTATAGGCGTGAACCACTGCACCCGGCCTAGACATTTTGAAATTACATATTTTGTATCTTCTCTGTATTCAGCAAACAAGAATCAACTTAGCAAAATCAAGCAAAAACGTCACGGTTTTCTGCTAACTCAACCTGAATTGTGACAGTAAGGATATATATATATATAGCACTGATGAGAATGTATGTTGGGCTGGGCACAGTGGCTCATGCCTGTATTCCCAGCATTTTGGGAGGCCGAGGTCAGAGGATCACTTTAAGGGAGGATCCCTTTAAGCCAGGAGCTGGAGACCATCCTGGACAACCAAGTGAGACCAAGTCTCTACAAAAGATTTTTTAAAAAATTAGCTGGGCATGATGGCACGTGCCTGTAATCCCAACAACTCAGGAGGTAGAGGCTGGAGGATTGCTTGAGCCCAGGACTTTCAGGCTGCAAGGAGCTACGATTGAGCCACTGCACTCAATCCTGGGTGAGATAGTGAGATCCCATCAATAAAAATAAACAAACAAATAGCCAGGTGTGGTGGCACATGCCTATAGTTCCAGCTGAGGCTGAGGTGGGAGGATTGCTTCAGCTGGAGAGATGGAGACTACAGTAAGCCATGATTGCACCACTGCACTCCAGCCTGGCAACAGTGTGAGATCCTATCTCAAAAATTAAAATTAAAATTAAAAAATAAAAAGGAAAACATGTTGACAGTGAAAAAAATCATAAGGTTTGAAGAGGGGCATTGAAAGGAGTATCACTATGGGAGCTCCGTGGAAGATGGAATGGAGGAAGGAGACAGAATAGAAAATTACCTGTTTTGCAGTAGTCCAGACAAGATGGGATGAACACAGAAGCCAAGGCAGCAGCAATGGAGTTAATGAGGTAGAAGCCACAGCTCTTGATAACTGATGGGTTATGGAGGAGGAGGTAGAGAGAAGTCTAGGCTATTTCCTACGTTTGTGGACTGAGCAGATGGGGGTGGCACTTATTTATTCATTTATTTATTTTTTATTATTATTATTTTGAGATGGAGTCTCACTTCCTCACGCAGGCTGGAGTGCAGTGGCACAATCTCAGCTCACTGCAACCTCTACCTCCCAGATTCAAGCGATTCTCCTGCCTCAGCCTCCCAAGTAGCTGGGATTACAGGAGTCTCCCACCACACCCAGATAATTTTTACATTTTAAGTGGAGACGAAGTTTCACTATGCTGGCCAGGCTGTTCTCAAACTCCTGACCTCAGGTGATCCGCCTGCCTTGGCCACCCAAAGTGCTGGGATCGCAGGTGTGAGCCACCGCGCCTGGCCTCGGAGTGGGGTTTATTGAGATTGGGAATACAGGAGGAAGACTAGTTTAAGGAAGAAAGATTCCATTTGGGGCAGGTGGAGATGTTGTGGTGGGTAGTTAGAAATATATGTCAGGAGGCCGGGCGCGGTGGCTCAAGCCTGTAATCCCAGCACTTTGGGAGGCCGAGGCGGGTGGATCACGAGGTCGAGAGATCGAGACCATCCTGGTCAACATAGTGAAACCCCGTCTCTACTAAAAATACAAAAAACTAGCTGGGCATGGTGGCGCATGCCTGTAATCCCAGCTACTCAGGAGGCTGAGGCAGGAGAATTGCCTGAACCCAGGAGGCGGAGGTTGCGGTGAGCCGAGATCGCGCCATTGCACTCCAGCCTGGGTAACAAGAGCGAAACTCCGTCTCAAAAAAAAAAAAAGAAAAAAAAAAAACATATATATATGTCAGGAATTTAGGAGAGAAGTCACATATTTTAGGAGATGTGTGTTTGAGAGTCATCTGCTCCTAGGTGGTAATTGACATTCTGAGAATAGCTAAGATTACTCAGGGTAAGATGTAAGAGAAAGTGAACAAGGACAGCAAGATCTTGGTAAACACCCTATTTCCGTTGAGCAGAGAAAGAGGAGTTAGTATCCCATGGCTGCTGTAACCAATGACCACAAACAGTAGCTTAAAGCAACACAAATTTATTATCTGATAGTTCTGGATGCGAGAAGTCCAAAATGGGTCTCACTAGGCTAAAATCAAGGTGTTGGCAGGGTCGAGTTCTTTTCTAGAGGCTCTAGGTGAGAATCCCTGGCCTTTTCTTGTTTCTACAGGCTGTCTGCATTCCTTGGCTCAAGGTCCCCCTTCCAACCAGTGGTCACTCCAAGCCCTGCTTCCATGGTCATATCTCCTTTTACAACTCTTTTCTGCTGCCTTTCTCTTTTATTTATAAGGAACGCTGTGATTACATTGGTACCACCCAGATAATCCAGTGTGATCTCACACCTCAAAATCCTCTTTTTTTTTTTTTTTTTTTTTTTTTTTTTGAGACGGAGTTTCGCTCTTGTTACCCAGGCTGGAGTGCAATGGCACGATCTTGGCTCACTGCAACCTCCGCCTCCTGGTTCAGACAATTCTTCTGCCTCAGCCTCCTGAGTAGCTGGGATTACAGGCACGCACCACCATGCCCAGCTAATTTTTGTATTTTAGTAGAGACGGGGTTTCACTATGTTGACCAGGATGGCCTTGATCTCTTGACCTCGTGATCCACCCGCCTCGGCCTCCCAAAGTGCTGGGATTACAGGCTTGAGCCATCGCGCCCGGCCCCTCTTTTTTTTTTTTTAAGACAGAGTCTACCTCTCTTGCCCAGGCTGGAGTGCAGTGGCTTGATCTCAGCTTATTGCAACCTCCACCTCCCTGATTCAAGCGATTCTCATGTCTCAGACTCCCAGGTAGCTGGGATCACAAGCATGCACCAAAATGCCTGGCTAATTTTTGTAGTTTTAGCAGAGATGAGTTTCACCATGTTGCCCATGCCGGTCTTGGGACTCCTGACCTCAAGTGAACCACCCACCTTGGCCTCCCAAAGTGCTGGGATTACAGGCATGAGCCACCATCCCTGGCCCCAAATCCTCTATTTAATTGTATCTGCAAAGTCTCTTTTTCCATTTAAGGTAACAACATGTTCATGGTTTCTTTTTTTCTTTTCTTCTCTTTTTTTCTTTTTGTTTTGTTTTTTCAAATGGAGTTTTGCTCTTGTTGCCCAGGCTGGAGTGCAATGGCACGGACTGGGCTCATTAAAACCTCCACCTCCAGGGTTCAAGCAATTCTTCTACCTTAGCCTCTCAAATAGCTGGGATTATAGGCATGTGCCACCATACCCAGCTAATTTTGTTGTTGTTGTTGTTGTTGTTGTTATTTTTTGAGATGGAGTCTCTCTCCATTGTGCAGGCTGGAGCGCAGTGGTGCTATCTCAGCTTACTGCAACCTCTGCCTCTTGGGTTCAAGTGATTCTCCTGCCTCAGCCTCCCGAGTACCTGGGATTACAGGTGTGCACCACCACAACTGGCTAATTTTGAGACGGGTTTCACCCTGTTGGCCAGGCTGGTCTTGAACTCCTGACCTCAAGTGATCACCGGCCTCGGCCTCCCAAAGTGTTGGGATTACAGTCATGAGCCACTGCGCCCAGAAATATTCACAGTTTCTTGAGATTAAGATGTGGACATCTTTGGGAAGCTAGTATTCTGCCTACCACAAAGACTAAAAAGGAATACTCACAGAGGTCCTCTGTAACCGAGTGATATTTCAGAGGTTAAGTGAAGGCTTTCAAGAGTTAAAATGAGAACGAAAGATACACAGTTGGCAGGAGTCATTGGCAATCTTTGCCAAAAATGTTTCAGCAGGGTGGGATGGGTAACAGGCAAATTACAGTGGATTGAACCCTCAATGGAATGTGAGGAATTGGAGACTTTTTTTTTTTTTTTTTTGAGACAGTTTTGCTCTTGCTGCCCAGGCTGGAGTGCAATGGCGCGATCTCGGCTCACAACAACCTCTGCCTCCCGTGTTCAAGTGATTCTCCTGCCTCAGCCTCCCAAGTAGCTGGGGTTACAGGCGCGTGCCACCATGCCCTGCTAATTTTGTATTTTTAGTAGAGACGGGGATTCTCCATGTTGGTCAGGCTGGTCTTGAACTCCAAACCTCAGGTGATCCATCTGCCTCAGGGTGCCGAGCCAAAGTGCTAGTATTATAGGCACGAGACACTGCACTCAGCTGTGGAAATATTTTTAAAATCCTTTTTCTCCCTGACTACAAATGTAATACATGCTGGTGGTAAAAAAAAAAAAAAAAATAACTCAAACACTTCATATATATGTGCCAAGAAAGTAAAAGTTCCCTGTAATCTATGCCCTACAGTTTTCAGGGATGTTCCTCCATGTTTTACTTTTGAGATTTTTTTTTTTTTTTTTTTTTTTGAGGCGGAGTTTCACTCTTGTTACCCAGGCTGGAGTGCAATGGCGCAATCTCGGCTCACCGCAACCTCCGCCTCCTGGGTTCAAGCAATTCTCCTGCCTCAGCCTCCTGAGTAGCTGGGATTACAGGCACATGCCACCATGCCCAGCTTATTTTTTGTGTTTTTAGTAGAGACGGGGTTTCACCATGTTGACCAGGATGGTCTCGATCTCTTGACCTCGTGATCCACCCTCCTCGGCCTCCCAAAGTGCTGGGATTACAGGCTTGAGCCACCGCACCTGGCCTCTAGGAGAGAATTCTAAAAGTAAATTGCTGACTCAGAGAATCTGAACTTTTTTTTAAGTTTATTTTTTATTTTTTATTTTTTGAGATGGAGTTTCACTTTTGTTGCCCAGTCTGGAGTGCAATAGCACAATCTCAGCTCACTGCAACCTCCGCCTCCTGGGTTCAACTGATTCTTGTGCTTCAGCCTACTGATTAGCTGGTACTACAGGTGTGCAGCACCACACCTGGCTAATTTTTTGTATTTTTAGTAGAGACAAATTTTCACCATGTTGGCCAGGCTAATCTCGAACTCCTGACCTCAGGTGATTCTCCCACCTTGGCCTCCCAAAGTGCTAGGATTACAGGTGTGAGCCACCACACCCGGCATGAATATTTTACTATTAATACTTTTTTTTTTTTTTAGTAAAAGACATTTCAACATTATACTTTTTTTTTTTTTTTTTAAAGATGGGGTTTCACCATGTTGGCCAGGCTGGTCTTGAGCTCCTGACCTGAGGTGATCCACCCACCTCGGCCTCCCAAAGTGCTAGGATTACAGGCGTGAGCCACCGCACCTGGCTAATACTTATTTTCTTTTTAAAAAAATTACACAAATAGCTGAACACAGTGGTTCACACCTGTAATCCCAGCACTTTGGGAGGCCAAGGCTGGAGGATCGCTTGAGCCCAGGAGTTTGAGACCAGCCTGGGCTACATAGTGAGACTTAGTCTCTATGAAAAATAAAATAATTAGCCAGGCATTGTAGCACATGCTTGTGGTTCCAGATACTCAGGAGGCTGAGGCAGGAGGATAGCTTGAGCCTGGCAGGTTGAGGCTGTAGTGAGCCAGTGCACTCTAGCTTAGGCAAGAGAGCAAGACCGTTCTCAAAAAAAAATTACACAAATCAATCATCAGTACATTGTAATTGTAAAAGACTTAAAGACTCCTTTTTTTTTTTTTTGAGACGGAGTTTCGCTCTTGTTACCCAGGCTGGAGTGCAATGGCGCGATCTCGGCTCACCGAAACCTCCGCCTCCTGGGTTCAGGCAATTCTCCTGCCTCAGCCTCCTGAGTAGCTGGGATTACAGGCACGAGCCACCATGCCCAGCTAATTTTTTGTATTTTTAGTAGAGACGGGGTTTCACCATGTTGACCAGGATGGTCTCAATCTCTCGACCTCGTGATCCACCCGCCTCGGCCTCCCAAAGTGCTGGGATTACAGGCTTGAGCCACCGCGCCCGGCTTAAAGACTCTTAATATAACATAAAGTCTTTACATACAGGACTCCTCTTTCTTGTCCCCCACCAAATTCCATGTACCTTCTCAGAGATAAACACTGTTTCCTATTTACACTCATTTTTCTGTTTTTACATTCATGCACACATACACATATGCATACACACATGCTTTTTTTTTTTTTTTTTTTTTGAGACAAAGTCTCACTGTGCCACCCAGACTGGAGTACAGTAATGCAATCTCGGCTCACTGCAACCTCTGTCTCCTGGGTTCAAGCGATTCTCCTGCCTTCGCCTCTTGAGTAGCTGGGATTACAGGTGCCTGCCACCATGCCCAGCTAATTTTTGTATTTTTTGTAGTGACAGGGTTTCACCATGTTTGCCAGGCTAGTCTCAAACTCCTGACCTTAGGTGATTTGCCCACCTTGGCCTCCCAAAGTGCTGGGGTTATAGGTGTGAGCCACTGCTCCCAGCAAAAAATATTTTATGATAAGATTTGATAAAATTTTGATAAAAATTGCCAAAATGCTTTCCAAAAATGAGTTATCAAGTTATGCTGCAGCTAACAGCAAATGAAAATGCCAATTATTCATAAACTCATTAACACTTAATTTTCCCAATCTCTCTATACTTTACCAGCCTGATAGACAACAAAAGTTAGCTAATTGTTTTAATTATGGTTCTTGAAATTTTTAGTAATACTGAGCACCTATCCTATGCATATTGGCCATTTGTATTTTTCCTTCTATGGTAGACTTGTTTGTATTATTTGCCCATTTTTCCTTTTTGTTTCTTTCTTTGTTTTGAGATAGAGTCTTGCTCTGTTGCCCATGCTGGAGTACAGTGGTGAGATCACAGCTCACCGCAGCCTCAAACTCCCAGGCCCATGCAATCCTCCATCTCAGAGTAGCTAGGACTACTGTCACATGCCACCATACATGGCTAAGGTTTTTTTTTTTTTTTTTTTTTTTTTTTTTTTTTTTTTTTTTTTGAGACAGAGTTTTGCTCTTGTTACCCAGGCTGGAGTGCAATGGCGCGATCTCGGCTCATCGCAACCTCCGCCTCCTGGGTTCAGGCAATTCTCCTGCCTCAGCCTCCTGAGTAGCTGGGATTACAGGCACGTGCCACCATGCCCAGCTAATTTTTTGTATTTTTAGTAGAGACGGGGTTTCACTGTGTTGACCGGGATGGTCTCGATCTCTTGACCTCGTGATCCACCCGCCTCGGCCTCCCAAAGTGCTGGGATTACAGGCTTGAGCCACCGCGCCCGGCTTTTTTTTTTTTTTTTTTTTTTTTTTTTTTTTTTTTGAGGCAGAGTTTTACTCTTGTTCTCCAGGCTGGAGTGCAGTGGTGCGATTTTGGCTCACTGCAACCTCTGCCTCCTGGGTTCAAGCGATTCTCCTGCCTCAGCCTCCCGAGTACCTGGGATTACAGGTGTCTGCCACCATGCCCAGCTAATTTTTGTATTTTTAGTAGAGATGGGGTTTCACCATGTTGACCAGGCTGGTCTCAAACTCCTGAACTTGTGATCTGCCTGCTCACTGCAACCCAGCATTTTCAGCCTCCCAAAGTGCTGGGATTACACGGAGCACTGTGAGCCACCGTGCCTGGCCTATACTTGGCTAAGTTTTACATTTTTTGTAGAGATTAGGTTTTGCCATGTTTTCCAGGCTGGTCTCGAACGCCTGGCCTCAAGTGATCACCTGCCTCATCCTCCCAAAGCGCTGGTATTACAGGAGTGAGCCACTGCACCTGGCCTTGTTTGTTTGTTTTTTGAGATTGGGTCTCACTATGCTGGCCAGTCTAGTCTTGAACTCCTGGGTTTGAGCAATCCTCCTGCCATGTAGCAGGGATTATAGGCACTACCATGTCTGTCTAGTTTAAATTTGTTTTTGTTTTTGTTTTTGTTTTTGAGACGGAGTTTCGCTCTTGTTACCCAGGCTGGAGTGCAATGGCGCGATCTCGGCTCACCGCAACCTCTGCCTCCTGGGCTCAGGCAATTCTCCTGCCTCAGCCTCCTAAGTAGCTGGGATTACAGGCATGCGCCACCACGCCCAGCTAGTTTTTTGTATTTTTAGTAGAGACAGGGTTTCACCATATTGACCAGGATGGTCTCGATCTCTCGACCTCGTGATCCACCCGCCTCGGCCTCCCAAAGTGCTGGGATTACAGGCTTGAGCCACCACGCCTGGCCTTTAAATATTAATATAATTATATTTGTCTATCTTTTTTCTTTTGGGCCTCTAGTTTTGTATCCATTCAAAGATTATAAAAACATGTACTAATGTTTTCTTCTAGTACAAATTCTGGCCAGGCACAGTGGCTCGCAGCTGTAATCCCAGCACTTCGGGAGGCCAAGGCGGGCAGATTGCCCATCTCTACAAAAAAATACAAAAGTTAGCTGGGTGTGGTGGTATGGGCCTGTGGTCCCAGCTACTCAAGAGGGTAAGGTGGGAGGATCCCTAGAGCCCAGGAGGTCAAGGCTTCAGGGACTATGGTCACAACACTGCACTCCAGCCTGGGCAACAGACTGAGATTCTGTCTCAAAAGAAAACCAAACAAATTCTGCTTCTTTTTTTTACATTTAAAGTATTTGATCTATTTGAGTTCATTTTAGTATAAGGAGTGACTTCTACATTTAGCACTATTTGTTTTTCTGATTTTGGATTCAGGGGATATTATGTGCAGGTTTGTAACATGGGTATATTGTGTGATACTGAGATTTGGGTTATGAATGATCACGTCATGCAGGTAGTGAGCATAGAACCCAGTAGGTATTTTTTCGTGCTGCTCCTCCCTTCCCCCAGCACCATTTATTGAATAATCTTTCTTTTCCCCATTTATTTGAAATGATATCATAGACTAAATTTCCACATATACTTGAGTCTATTTGGGCACTCTATTCTTTTTTTTTTTTTTTTTTTTTTTTTTGACAGAGTCTCGCTCTGTCGCCAGGCTGGAGTGCAGTGGCATGATCTCAACTCACTGCAACCTCTGCCTCCTGAGTTCAAGCGATTCTCCTGCCTCAGCCTCCCAGATAACTGGGACTGCAGGTGCGCACCAGCACACCCAGCTAATTTTTGTATTTTTAGTAGAGATGGGGTTTCACCACGTCGGCCAGGATGGTCTGGATCTCTTGACTTCGTGATCCACCCACCTCAGCCTCTCAAAGGGCTAGGATTACAGACGTGAGTCACCCTGCTGGGCCACACTCTATTCTTTACTATTGAACCTTTTATTCCATTCACTCTGCCAGTATAACACTGTTTAGACATGATTGCTTTATACTGTGGTCTGTCTGAATGGGGATTGAAAGCATCAGGTGTCGAGGGTGAGAAAGGATTACCCCATTTGTTACCCATCTTTTTATCATTCTCCTGGCTATTCTCTCCAACCTTCCAGATGATTTTTGGCACCATCTTTGCATGTGCACACACATTGGAAATGTTCACCCTCCACACAGTGTGGAGGAAAGGTCCATGGGAGCTGTGACCATGCACCATGTCCTGTCACTGGAAAGGGCTGAGAGGCTCTGCAGAAACAGGGCAGTAGGTCCCCGGGAATTTGTGGAGCTGGGAGCTGAGAAGAGGCCTTTCTGGGACCCTGAGCTTAGTGCTAACCTGTCTTCTCCACTCCTAGGGTATGAAGGACAGAATCTGGCAAAGATCCTCAAGGATTTAGAGATGAGTAAGGTGGTACATATGGATCGATGGTCCGTAGAGGTGATACCCCAACAAACTGAAGAGAAGAGTGACCCGGTCCCCTTTCAAATCATCAACAACTACTTCTCCATTGGTGTGGTAAGTGGAATGGGGCCTGGGGAGAAGGGAGAAAGTGGGGGCCAAGCAGGCAGTGGCTGGAGGAGAGCAGAAAGGGAAGGGGGAGGTTAAGTGACCTGTGACACAGGGAAATCCAGAGTGCAGTACAGTGGTGTGAGTTGCAAGAGAAGATCTTGGGACATGCCAGCAGGGAGCAGCATGGGGACTTGGGAGAGAGGGGAGATGGGGAGGGCGAGAGCGAGCTCTGGACTGAGAGGGAAGGCAGGCCCCTGACCTTCATGTCCTGAACTCTCCAGGATGCCTCTATTGCTCATCGATTTCACATCATGCGAGAGAAATATCCTGAGAAGTTCAACAGCAGGTGAGGGAAAGGAGAGGGGGGTGTGGGCATACACAGTGTCAGGAGCCACAGGTTGTGACCAAGTTTGACTCAGATTGCTTAGAAGAGCAGTAACACCGCTAGGATATCCCCCAACCAAAGCTACCCTTATTCCCCATGGGACTGAAGTTAGGAGGTTGATGCCCTTCCCTGTCACTTACCACCCCTGCCAGCACTGTGTAACCTGTCCCTCCCTGCTGGGCCTTGTGTTGGGGCTGGCACAGAATGAAGAACAAGCTATGGTACTTCGAATTTGCCACATCTGAATCCATCTTCTCAACATGCAAAAAGCTGGAGGAGTCTTTGACAGTTGAGGTTTGTGTAGTAAGACTCAACCCTACATCCTTTTCACTTTTTTTAAAAAAAACTTTTTGAACTTTTTATTTCAGGTATGTCTCAGTACATTTTTATTTTATTTCACACTTAGTGAAACCTTTTCACTTCTTAATAGCCAAGTTTGTCCCTCCATGGCACCCTTAGGAATTTCCCATTTTCTTTCACCTACACTTCTTTGACCTCCCAGCTCTCCCACTCCAGTTCTCCAAATCCTCAAGATACAATAGTCCCTATTTCCATCCCTTGGACACCTCCAAATCCTGCCCTCCCCAGTTTGTCATCTGGTGGAAGAAGTGGTCACATCTATGATTGTGCCATGAGGTAAGGATCTGTGCCCTCCCCAACTGGGACTGTGCCTCCCTCCCCTTAGATCTGTGGGAAACCGCTGGATCTTAGCAACCTGTCCCTAGAAGGCATCGCAGTGCTGAACATCCCTAGCATGCATGGTGGCTCCAACCTCTGGGGTGATACCAAGAGACCCCATGGGGATATCTGTGGGATCAACCAGGCCTTAGGTGTTACAGCTAAAGTCATCACTGATCCTGATATCCTGAAAACCTGTGTACCAGGTGAGAGGAGCAGCCTTGGGAGCTGAGTGGGCAGGACCAAGGGAAGGTGTGACTCCCTTTGGGGACAACGTGTTTATGTAAAACTTATCTCCCTACTTCATCCCCAGACCTAAGTGACAAGCGACTGGAAGTAGTGGGGCTGGAGGGCGCAATTGAGATGGGCCAGATCTATACCAAGCTCAAAAATGCTGGACGTCGGCTGGCCAAATGCTCTGAGATCACCTTCCAGTAAGGAAGACTCCACCAGGGTCCCTGAGGGAAGATGTGGGGCCTGGACAGCAGAAGGGTCATGGGAATGGTGGGGAGGGGATTTACTAGATCTCCCTCAGTGACAAAAGGTCTCTAAGCCAACCTGAGAAGCAGAGTTTTGATATTCGATTGGTAAGGAAATCAATGTTCCTTGGCCTCCCATAGCACCACAAAAACCCTTCCCATGCAAATTGACGGAGAACCATGGATGCAGACGCCCTGTACAGTGAGTATTGTCTATGCCAGCCAAAAGCTGAACCCCTCCCATGGCTCCGTGTATCCTAAATCCCCATTCCACAGCTTCTTTACACCCTTCTGTTGCCTGAACTTCCCCTTCACATCATTCATCCTAAACTCTGATTTCTCAACCCCTGGCTTCCCTGTTGTGGCCTCTCTGGGGACCTAGCAACTTACCCCAAACACCACAGATTTCCCTCCAAATTTCTGAAGTTGCAGCCCCAAAGCACCAGGTCTTGCCTCTGAATGTGCTCCCTTCCCTTCCAGATCAAGATCACCCACAAGAACCAAATGCCCATGCTCATGGGCCCACCCCCCCGCTCCACCAATTTCTTTGGCTTCTTGAGCTAAGGGGGACACCCTTGGCCTCCAAACCAGCCTTGAACCCACCTCCCTGTCCCTGGACTGGACTCCCGAAGCTCTGTACATTGCTGCCACACACTCCTGCCAGCTTAGGGGAGTGTTCCTTCACCCTCACAGTATTTATTATCCTGCACCACCTCACTGTTCCTTATGCGCACACATGTACACACACCCCAAAACACATACACTGAAAGTGCCTCATCTGAATAAAATGACTTGTGTTTTCCCATTGGAATCGGCTAAGTAAGTGCTACACTTCCTTCTTTTATACCTTCACTCCTTAAATGACATAGATTCTCCCAAGAAACAAAAAGAAAAAAAAACCAGCATCAGGTTCTGAGTATTTATTTCAGGTGATGGTAGTCTCCCAGGGAAGATGGGGGGGGGGAAATATAGGTGTTTCTGTCAACCCCAGGAAAATCATGGCATCATACAGGAGTACTCAGACCTGCTGCCCATTGAGGAGTGGGCTGTTCTCACCAATGGGACAAGTGCGGAAGATGCGGGGTAGACGCAGCCAGTGAGTGCTGCTATGTGACAGCTGGGGAACGGAGAAGGCTGACCCTTGCTTCATAAGTCTGCGCCTGATATTGGGAGAAGGGGTAAACCTGTTAGCAATGGACAAAAGTAGCCTGTCTGTGCTTCTCCAAAGAAGGAAACACACCCATATCCCAGTCTGAGTAGCCTTGATCCTAGCTCCTTCCCCTTCTCCTCACCTCCAGTGTTTACCCTCTCTTATTTCTGTAGTAACCTCTGTCTATTCCTCCCTCACCCCATAAGCTTTCCTGGCTGAGGACTATGCTACCCCAGGCCTAGGGGATCTGCCCATCTTGCTGGTAGAAAACTCAGTTCACCCAAACTGCCCCCATTCTCAATATTATTAACAACAGTCATTAATATCAATTATTACACTCTTGCTTCAGAGTCAGGTATTTTACTCACATTGTTTCTAATCTTTGTAACAGCCCCACAGGGCAAGTATTGGTTTACCTACTTTTCAGAGGCTTAGACAGGTTAAGCTACTCCCCCTAGGTCCCACAAGCAAGATGGCAGCCCAAGTCTGTCTAACTTACAAGCCTGGGCTCTTTTCCTGGACACCATGCTTCCTCAAAGGGAGAGGTGTTCCTTCTCCCATTGAGGAAGAGTGAATGGTGATAACAAGGTATAAGGGGGTCTGAAACTGTGTGGTGAGGCCCTTACCTATATATCAGAGATGCAAGGACCACAGCCATCAACACCAGCAAGATGCCCACGGACAGGGGAGCCTGCCCAAGGCCTGCTTCTTGACCTGTGAGCAGAATCCCAGGCACTGCTTCAGTCAGTGTCTGCTCCTTGCCAGCTGGCCTCTACACACTCCCTTTCTCATCTTAGCTCTTGTCCAAGGACCTACCAGGCATGACAAGCTGGGTGCTGACCACTGCCAGGCTGTTGGCATCAGCCAGAGACACATTGAGGCAGTATGTCCCAGAGCCACCATTCAGTATCTGGTGCAAAACCAGCTGGCAGGCTGGACTGGGTGGCACAGGCTGGCACAGCCGCTGGGCAGGGGGATTGCACCCTGGTGATGAGATCTCCATGCAGGCTTCCTTGGGCAGCCTGAAAGAGGTGTCAGGATATATAAGGGGATCTGGGAAGGGACAATGAATGCCAGAGAGCAGAGAAAGAAACAGTCAACCCGGCCAGACGTGGTGGCTCACACCTGTAATCCCAGCTCTTTGGGAGGCCGAGGCAGGTGGATTACCTGAGGTCAGGAGTTCAAAACCAGTCTGACCAACATGGTGAAACCCCGTCTCAAATAAAAAAAAAAAAAAGAAACAGTCAACCCACGAGTTATCGGTGCAACTAGTGGAACACTCACCCGCCTTGGCAGGACACAGTCAGCTCAAATGCATCCCCGTCACTGGATGGCACAGCCTGCAGGATCTCAGCATTTTCAATACCCTCTGTAGAGTTGTTGCAGGAGTATCAAGTTAGGATTCCTCTACCAGGCCTCCTCAAAAGCCCATAGACAGGAAAGCCCCAGGGCTGCTCCACCAATCCCATCCCTGTGCCTTCACATGAGGATTCTGGCATTTGAGTATTCTTCCTATCTAGGTGAGTAATTCTTCCCAAGGTATGCTTCCACTGACCAGCCCTAGGCAGCACATAGCTGCCTCCATCAGCCCCCAGAGTAGGCAAGACTCACGGACAATGTCCAGGGTGACGGAAAAGGAACCATATCGATACAGAACACAATCCAGGGGGACTTGTCTCTTCACCAGTCTTAACATGGCTGTACCATCCAGCAGGGGGCTGAGGGAACCTGGCAGGAGAGGATTGAGGAGGTAAGATCAAGAGACAGATGACTCATCTGGAGGCAGAGGCCAACCAGGCATTTTGTCAGGTTGAACCAGAGTTACTGCATTCTGGAGTCACTGGCTTGGAATCAGATAAGAACAGAATCTCATTCTATAGATAAGGAAATTGAGGCCCAGAAGAAGAAAATGACTCCTCCAGAGTCACACAGTTAGGTGGTGTTGGAGTTTTAAAAAGTCCTCAAATGTTTATCATGCTCCACACTATGCCAGGTACTAGGCTAGGCATTCAACATATGTTAACTCATTTAAGCATCACTATTTCATTCCTCCCTTTTTGCTTTGGGATGGGAATCCAGGGGTAGGAAATGGAAAGATCAGGATCTCAGAATCTGGGAAGGTTTCCCGTGCATTTATGCTTGAACAGAAAATGAGCTATAAATATTATGTAAATGATCACAGTCTGTTCCCTGGCCTTACCAACCATTCTCAGCAGTAGAGAATCAATAAGCTCCTCTCTCATGGCCTAGGGGAAGACCTTGGTTTCCTGAACTCCAGATCTATTCCGTGTCATTAAGAGATACTAGAGGGCTTCGGGCCGGGTATGGTGGCTCACACCTGTAATCCCAGCACTTTGGGAGGCCAAGGTGGGTGGATCACTTGAGGTCAGGAGTTTGAGACCAGTCTGGCCAACATGGCAAAAACCCATCTGTACTTAAATAGAAAAAAGAAAAAACGATACCAGAGGGCTTTATAGCCAGGCCAGTGAGAGCTCTGAGGGGACCATAGTGCTAAGCAAAGGATTGAGTAACATCTGAGTCCTGGGTGAGACTTTCAGAGTACAGTAAGGTACCCCACATCCATGAACTTCATTCACACTGGTCCTCTTACCTGTAATAGCTTCTGTAGGCATGATTGAGCTGGCATCTGGACCCTCAGGCTCAGGGGTAGGTAGCTCTCCAGCTGTGGTCTCTACCAACTCTGTAGTTGTTACCTGTGCAGCTGTGGTTCCAGAAGGCTCTACAATTGACTCCTCTGCAAGTGTCATACCTGTAGCCTCTGGAGTTGACATCTCTGCCAGTGTGATACCCATGACCTCTGAAACTGGCACCTTCGCAGGTGTCGTACCTGTGCTTTCTGCAGTTGGCATCTGCACAGATGCAGTGCTTATGACTTCACTGGTTGGCACCTGCACAGCTGTGGTTCCAGAGGGCTCTGCAGTTGGCACCTGACCAGGTGTAGTACCCATGACTTCTGTAGTAGGCACTTGGCCAGCTGTGGTGTTAGGGGCTTCTGCAGTTGGCCTGTACCCATCTGTGGTGCCTGGAACTGGGGAGGAGCCACAGGAGGTGAGAGGAATGGCAGCCTGCAGGACCACCTGGGCAGTGACTGGGCCAGGCTCCAGGTAAGTGTGGGTGACCACAAGTGCCCGAGAGATCAGGGTTCCACTACTGTCTCCAAAGTCCCAAGTGTAGGAGAGGTCAGCTTCAGCCAGATAGCCGCTGGGGTCATGGAGCTGGAGGGCAAATGTCAGAGGCTGATTTCTCAAGAAGTGCTTGTTCCCTCCATCCAAGGCCCGCAGCTGGGACACGCTCACGGAGAAAGGCACCTGGTCTGGGATTGAAGCCAGAAAAGGTGAGAACCAGGCCTGAGCCACAGCTTCTCCTTTAACAGCCACACCCTCCAACCCCAAGCTGACTGGCTGGCCCTTCACTGGTGCTAAGCCTCATATTTCTCTGCCTAGGTCTTCCTAGCCCTGCCCCTTTAAGTTTGCACACCATTTCACCTTTCCCCTTTCCAGTTCATTCAAGCCTCCCTGCCTTCTCTTGCCCTACAACTGGCCTCACCCCTTCCTAAACCCTTACCAGTAATGGTGAAGGCCAGGCTGGAATGAGCAAGAGGTACATAGCTCCGGGATCCCCGGCGATGGTAGACAGTCACTTCCATGGTGTGTGTGCCCAGCATTGCCCTGCCTGTCCCAATGCTCAGCCCGGACACTGGGCCCCCTAGAACTTGCCAGTATTGACCTGAAGTTTTTGGAATGAAAAGCAAGGAAGAGAACATTATTAGTCAAAGGGAACTGAAGGGCAGGCTTAGAAACGGCACTGGAGATGGGAGGTCAGAAGGTATGATTACTTCTGAGGGTGTTTAGAAGGTGGTGATATGGGGGGACAGGGAAGGGGTCCTAATGGGGCATTGCATGGGGTAGGACCACAATTGAGGAAGAGGATTCCTCTACTAGGCCTCTGGCACATTTCATAATGCCAGAAAGAATTATGTTAGAGTTGAAGGGGGCTAGGTGCTATGGAAGAGAAAGGATCCCAGAGGAAAATAAAGATTAGAGAAAATCACAGAAGTTAAGGGGAAAGGGGCAGTCAAAAGAAAGGTGATTAGGTAGAAAGAAGTGAACACAAGTATAGATGACAGACCAAGAAGGAAGTCCCTCACCCCAGGTCTTCCAGACATAAACAAAGCTTCTCTTCTGAAACCAAGGGCCAGATGGGCAAGGTCCATCATCAGGGAAGATGCAGGCTCCTGGGGCATCGTCAGGCTCCTGGGGATACACTGGCTGTCCTCCCCACACCTGGCTCCCTGAAAGGTAAATACAGAGTCACTCTTAAATCCTGGCATTCTTTTTTATATACCAAAACCCCTTAAGTTGCTCCCAGGGTATCAGAGAGGGACTCTGGGAGTATTCCATTGCTAGAAAATACATTCTTCGCCCGGCGCAGTGGCTCAAGCCTGTAATCCCAGCACTTTGGGAGGCCGAGGCGGGCGGATCACGAGGTCAAGAGATCGAGACCAACCTGGTCATCATGGTGAAAACCCGTCTCTACTAAAAATACAAAAAAATTAGCTGGGCATGGTGGCGCGTGCCTGTAATCCCAGCTACTCAGGAGACTGAGGCAGGAGAATTGCCTGAACCCAGGAGGCGAAAGTTGCGGTGAGCCGAGATCGCGCCATGGCACTCTAGCCTGGGTAACAAGAGCGAAACTCTGTCTCAAAAAAAAAAAAAGAAAATACATTCTTCATGGTATAACCATTTGGGGTGGTCGTTGGGGACTGAGGGTATGGAGACTCCCTTTTTTTTTTCTTTTTTTTTGAAGACAGGGTGTTACTCTGATGCCCAGACTGGAGGGCGTGGCACAATCACAGCTCACTGCAGTGTCGCCCTCCCAGGGTCAAGCAGTCCTCCCCCTTCATACTCCCAAGTAGCTTGGACTAAAGGTGTGTGCCACCATATTCAGATAATTTTATTTATTTTTTGTAGAGACAGGGTCTTGATATGTTTCCAGAGCTGGTCTCGAACTCCTGGGCTTAAGCAATCCTCCCACCTCAGCCTCCCAAAGTGCTGGGTTTACAGGCATGAGCCACCATACCTGGCCAGAAGCTATAATTTAATTGGCCAGGTGGGTGGCTCATGGCTGTAAATCCAGCACTTCAGGAAGGTGAGGTGGGAGGATTGCTTGAGGCTAGGAATGCAAGACCAGCCTGATCAACATAGTAAGACCCTGTGTCTACAAAACACATTTTTAAAAAATTAGCCAGGTGAGAAGATATGCACCTGAAGTTCCAGCTACTCCAGGTGCTGAGGAAGGAGGATCACTTCAGCTCAGGTTGAAGTACCAATTAGCTATGATCCTGCCACTGTACTCCAGCCTGGGAGACAGAAAAAGACCCTGACTCTAAAAAAATATAAATAAATAAAATAAGAAGAAGGAAAAGAAAAGTATATATGTATATATACACACATACACACACACACACATATCTATATATACACATATCAAAATATGTAGAGTGATTTTCTCTAACTAGTGGAATAAAAATAACAGCACTAGGGGGCCGGACGCAGTGGCTTACTCCTGTAATCCCAGCACTTTGGGAGGCCAAGGCGGGTAGATCACAAGGTCAGGAGATCAAGACCATCCTGGCCAATATGGTGAAACCCTGTCTCTACTGAAAATACAAAAATTAGTTGAGTGTGGTAGCACGTGCCTGTAATCCCAGCTACTTGGAAGGCTGAGGCAGAATCCCTTGAACCAGGGAGTAGGAAGCTGCAGTGAGCCGCAATTGCACCACTGCACTGCAGCCTGGGTGACAGAGGGAGACTCCGTCTCAAACTAAATAAATAACAGCACTAGATAACATTTATTTAGCCTTTACTGTAGGCTAGAGCAGACGCTATATTAAGTACTTTACACATATTATCACATTCTAATCCTTACAACAATCTTTTTTGCTTCAGAAATGGAAACACAATGAGGTAGGCAGATCACTTGAGCTCAGGAGTTCAAGAGCAGCCTGGGTAACATGGTGAAACCCTATCTTTACTAAAAATACAAAAGAATTAGCCGGGCATGGTAGCACACACCTGTACTCCTGAGGCTGAGGCGGGAGGATCACTTGAACTGGGGAGGCAGAGGTTGCAGTGAGCAAGATCCTGCCACTGCATTCCAGCCAGGGCAACACAGCCAGAGCCTGACTCTGTCTCAAAAAAGGGGAAATGGAGGCCAGGTGCAGTGGCTCACGCCTGTAATCCCAGCATTTTGGGAGGCCAAAGTGGCTGGATCATGAGGTCAGGAGATTGAGACCATCCTGGTTAACATGGTGAAACTCCATCTCTACTAAAATAGAAAAAATTAGCCAGGCATGGTGGCAGGCACCTGTAGTCCCAGCTACTCCAGAGGCTGAGGCAGGAGAATCGCTTGGACCCAGGAGGCGGAGTTTGCAGTGAGCCAGTATCACACCACTACACTCCAGCCTGGCAACAGAGCAAGACTCTGTCTCAAAAAAAAAAAAAAAGAAAGAAAGAAATGGAAAAACAAAATAAGTAACTTGCCCAAGGTCACATATCAAAGACAAGTTTAAATATAGGTCTTTTCAACTTCTAGGTCCCCTGAATTCTGCTGTCCTTTACTTTAGAAACTGCAATTTTATTTTCTGCTTGCTTTTTGAGACAGGGTCTTACTCTGTCACCCTGGCTGGAGTGCAGTGGCATGATCATGCAGCCTCAGCCTCCCAGGCTCATGATCCTACCTCAGACTCCTGAGTAGCAGGGACTACAACTGTAATTTTCTTTTTCTGTGTTTTCTTTCCTTTTCTTTTTGTTTTTTGAAACAGAGTCTTGCTTTGTTGCCAGGCTGGAGTGCCGTGGCTCGATCTCGGCTCACTGCAACCTCTACCTCCTGGGTTCAAGCAATTCTCCTGCTTCAGCTTCCTGAGTAGCTGGGATTACAGGCACGCACAACCATGCCCAGCTAATGTTTTGTATTTTTAGTAGAGATGGGGTTTCACCATGTTGGGCAGGATAGGCTTGAACTCCTGATCTCAGGTGATCCACGGGCCTCAGCCTCCCAAAGTGTTGAGATTATAGGTGTAAGCCACCACACCTGGCTTTTTATCTGTGTTTTCTAACTATAATGAGTATATATTACACATACAACTTGTTTTAAAAAGTAGAGGAGGAAGGGGCATTCCTTGGGCTCATTGGGCATACCAGGGAAACTGAGCCTAAGGAATAAGGACCTAGAATAGAGAAGTACTCACCATTGATGATAGTATTGTTGACCCAGATAACCTGCCCATCTGGCAGTACCTTTTGGCTTTCAGGGAAGTTCAAGGCAATAGAGAAGGAGGCATTTGCACCAATCAGTGTAGGCCCATCATTACTGACCTTGAGGGACACTTGACCACCTGGGAAAGAAAGCTACATTAGCTAGGACTCCTGGGCTTCCCCTCCCTGTATACATTTCCCCTCCTTATCTTCCCAAGCTACACTCAGTGCAGGTCATCTTGCTTTTTTTCCTCACCATGCCCTCCCCTGGAACTTCCAAGTTCCTACCTCTCCAGCAGTCAAGTCTCTGGGCTTCTGTCCACTCTGGATACAGCTGCCTATTCCAGGCTTTGGTTCTGAGTTGCCTAGAGACAGCAAGCCTGTCCTGGTTTCTAGGTCCTAAAAGGAATGTGCCATGAGGACTCTAAGATCCTTTCAGTTCCTTCTCAGGGATAACACTCTATTCATGTCACCCCATTCATTCTCACATTCAAAGTGCATTTTAAAAACTCATTTATTTGGCCAGGCACAGTGGCTCACGCCTATAATCCCAGCACTTTGGGAGGCCGAGGCAGGTGGATCACCTGAGGTCAGGAGTTCGAGCCTATCCTGCCCAACATGGTGAAACCCTGTCTCTACTAAAAATACAAAACATTAACCAGGCATGGTGACACGCACCTGTAGTCCCAGCTACTCGGAAGGCTGAGGCAGGAGAATCACTTGAACTCAGGAGGCAGAGGTTGCATTGAGCAGACAACACGCCACTGCACTCCAGCCTGGCAACAGAGGGAGACTCCAACTCAAAAACAAAAACAAAAAACACAAAAAAGCCCTCATTTATTTATTAATTTATTATTAGTAGTAATAGTAGTAGTAGCATTGAGATGGGAGTCTCACTCTGCCACCCAGGCTGGAATGCAGTGGCATGATCTCAGCTCACTGCAGCTTCTGCTTCCCGGGCTCAAGCAATTCTTGTGCCTCAGCTTCCCAAGTAGCTGGGACTACAGGTGCCCACCACCACACCCAATTAATTTTTGTATTTTTAGTAGAGACAGAGTTTTGCCATGTTGGCCAGGCTAGTCTCGAACTCCTGAACTCAAGTGCTCCATCTGCCTCAGACTCCCAAAGTGCTGGGATTACAGGCATGAGCCGCTGTGCCTGGCCTGTTTTGTTTTAAATTGAGACATAATTCAGATACCATAAAATTTACTTTTGAATATGATCAAATTTGCATTTTAAAAAGATCACAATGGCAAGCAGTGAAAAGGATGGATTAGAGGCAGGCAGAGATTGGGGATGGGGACAGGGAAGACAAAAATTATTGTAACTGACCAAGAGAGGTCTGAGAAAAAAAGGATATGCTAGACCTCCGTTTGCCCCACCCGGGTCCAACAACTATCAACATCCTGCCACATTTGCTTTCTTTATCCTTACTAGTTGTTTTTGTTTTGGCTAAAGTACTTAAAAGCAAATTCCAAACATCTTGTGATTTTAACCCTACAAATTTAGTATGTATCTATAACAAATATGAGTATTTTCTTGCATAAGCACAATGTCATTTCATGCTAGACAAAATTATCAAACCCAGTCCATATAAACTTTCATGAATATCTAGAAAAATGTTGGCCGGGCGCGGTGGCTCAAGCCTGTAATCCCAGCACTTTGGGAGGCCGAGGCGGGTGGATCACGAGGTCAAGAGATCAAGACCATCCTGGTCAACATGGTGAAACCCTGTCTCTACTAAAAATACAAAAAATTAGCTGGGCATGATGGCATGTGTCTGTAATCCCAGCTACTCAGGAGGCTCAGGCACAGAGTTGCCTGAACCCAGGAGGCGGAGGTTGCGGTGAGCCCAGATCGCGCCATTGCACTCCAACCTGGGTAACAAGAGTGAAACTCCGTCTCAAAAAAAAAAAAAAAAATAGCTGGGCATGGTGGCATGTGTCTGTAATTCCAGCTACTCAGGAGGCTGAGGCAGGAGAGTTGCCTGAACCCAGGAGGCGGAGGTTGCGGTGAGCCGAGATCGCGCCATTGCACTCCAGCCTGGGTAACAGGAGCAAAACTCCATCTCAAAAAAAAAAAAAAAAAAAAATGATATTTATGGGAGGATGATTTGAGCTAGCACAGAAGTGAAAAAAGACTGACAAGGGTGTACAGCTGCCATGACTTGTCCCTTGGTTATTTCCAGGATCTTAGGCTTAAGGCCTACTTTTCACAGGAACTGGATGCAAGGTACCACAACTCCTTTATCAGGAGGAGAGGCTCTTGCTCCAAGCCTGCCATACAGCATATGCCCTTTCAGGCAGGGATGCCACCACCTGGGTCTTTGGTTCTTGTCCTTGTCTGGCTGTTTTCCCATGTACTGCTTCTGCTTTGTAACTGCTCTAGGCATTCCTCTTACCACAAACTACTATATGGTTATATAGAAGAATTACATAAATCAGCACTAAATGTGTCGGTACAGCTCCAACTACAACACCTACATAATTATATAGAAAGATTATATGGAACTAAGTATAATTGTATATATAAGCTAAATATAGCAAGCAGTAAGTTATACTTCAGGCATTAATTGTGCCTGGGGTCTGCACAGTTCTCCTTCCTCGGTAACCATGGTGGGTGTTACCCACACAGAGTCTTGCTCTGTTGCCCAGGCTGGAATGCAGTAGCACAATCTTGGCTCCCTACAACCTCCGCCTCCCAGGTTCAAGGTTCAAGTTTCAAGCGATTCCTGTGCCTCAGCCTCCTGAGTAGTTGGGATTACAGGCATGCACCACCATGCTAGCTAATTTTTATATTTTTAGTAGAGATGGGGTTTCATCATATTGGCCAGGCTGGTCTTGAACTCCTGACCTCAAGTGATCCACCCGCCTCAGCCTCCCAAAGTGCTAGAATTACAGGTGTGAGCCACTGCGCCAGGACTCATCCCCTTTCTAATGTGTGCTGTAACCCTAGGTGACTCTGCTGGGGGAGGATCTGGATCATCTCATTGAGCATCCCACCACTAAAGCAGAAGTCATAAAATACCCCATTCTTTCTCCACTTCCAACTCTCCCTCCTCAGAGCCTCACGAGACATTCCAGACCCTCTCACCACCACCACCCCCGCCCCTTGCTCCTGTCACGAGGCCCAATTCCCCAGAGCCTTTTCATGTGATGCTCAGCTGAGACCCCTTTGCCTATCTCTCTCCGAGCCCCAGAACAAAATTTCTGGGCTGTGTTCCCCCATACCCATCCCAAGGGGAGAAGACTGTATCTCCTTAGTCTTCTTACCCAATACCACATTTTCTGACTCCTCGCTTTCAATCCCCCACCCCGAGGGACATTTCCTAAAAGAGTCTCCTACACATTTCATCCCTTTGGAGCCCCTGCTCCAGCTCACTGCCAAGGAAGCCTCAGAATCAGTGCCACAGAGACCTTCTATCCTTCGCCCCTCCAAGCATATGAGATTATTTTCAGGCTCAATCCGAAATTTCCATGTAGGGAGGGAGCCCAGGTGCCCACAACCTCACAAGTCAAATAAGTGGGAGAAGCCTGAAATATTGCCGGTATCTCCCAATAGGAGGAGAGAAACCAGAGCAGGGGAATTCATCCCCAAGTTCACACCTGCTCATGTCCACATATCCACACATACCTTTTGTAGCCCCCACAGCCAGCAAAGCACCTATCACAGCCAAATGGAGAAGGCACCTTTTCAGCAACAGATGCATTGTGTTCTTCCCTCCAGCAACCAAAGACACTGAGGGGCTGGGATAGGCCCCTATATAAGAAAAGGGTGCTCATTTGCATAGCCCTTCCTCTTCTCCCTCAGAGAAGGGAGGGGGGAGCGGAGGAGAGGAAAAAGAAAAAAAAATGACAAAGGGAACCTAGGCCCTAGACATTGCTTTCCCATCCTGCTATTCAATGACAGTTTCTGGTTTCACTGGGTCATTCTCATCTTTTTTTTTTTTTTTTTTTTTTTTTTTTTGAGACGGAGTTTCGCTCTTGTTACCCAGGCTGGAGTGCAATGGCGCGATCTCGGCTCACCGCAACCTCCGCCTCCTGGGTTCAGGCAATTCTCCTGCCTCAGCCTCCTCAGTAGCTGGGATTATAGGCACGCGCCACCATGCCCAGCTAACTTTTTGTATTTTTAGTAGAGACGGGGTTTCACCATGTTGACCAGGTTGGTCTCGATCTCTCGACCTCGTGATCCACCCGCCTCGGCCTCCCAAAGTGCTGGGATTACAGGCTTGAGCCACTGCGCCCGGCCGGGTCATTCTCATCTTGATACACTCTCGGGCAAGAGCTGACTGAAAGGCAGCTGCATAACACATCATGGGAGAGTGAATTAAACCAGGAACTTCTCAAATAGAAACAAGGGCGGGTGTGGTGGCTCGCGCCTGTAATCCCAGCACTTTGGGAGGCTGAGGCGGGTGGGTCACGAGGTCAGGAGTTCAAGACCAGCCTGGCCAACATGGAGAAACACCGTCTCTAATAAAAATACAAAATTAGCCGGGCATGGTGGCACATGCCTGTAACCCTAGCTACTTGGGAGGCTGAGGCAGGAGAATCGCTAGAACTCGGGAGGCAGAGGTTGCGGTGAGCCGAGATCACGTCATTGCACTACGGCCTGGGCAACAAGAGCGAAACCCTGCCTCAATAAAAAGGACAGAAACAGAACCCTGCACCCCAAAACACAGACAGCGTCGGGATAGACTATGAGGCAGAGGCAACGACTCTTCTGAGGCCAAGGAATCCTTTACAAAGAGAACCCTGACTTCCTGCTTTTCAAAGGAGGCTCCTGGGCCAGGTGGAATTTAACCTTAGGTCGATACACATTTTCCCCAGGAGTGGTGGAAATAGTGAGTTAGAAATCAAGAAATCCCTACAGACTAGAAACACAGAAACTCGGACCCTAAGCAGGTACTTGGGAAGGGTGTGCAGCCGCCCCACCAGGGAAGAAACTTGTCTAGCCCCCAAGAACCAAACTTGCCGGGGGCGGGGTCGTTTGCGGGGAGGAGCTCTGGGCTCGCCCCCCGGCTCTGACGTTGACCAATAAGAAGGTCTGGGGGCGGAGCCAGGGAAACGCGGGAAGGTGGGGCGGGGCCTCTGGTGGCGGTCGGGAACTCGGGGGGAGGCGGCAACATTGTTTCAAGTTGGCCAAATTGACAAGAGCGAGAGGTATACTGCGTTCCATCCCGACCCGGGGCCACGGTACTGGGCCCTGTTTCCCCTCCTCGGCCTCCGAGAGCTAGGGACCGCCTTCTGCAGGGTTCCCAGGCCCCCGCTCCAGGGCCGGGCAGACCCGACTCGCTGGCGCTTCATGGAGAACTTCCAAAAGGTGGAAAAGATCGGAGAGGGCACGTACGGAGTTGTGTACAAAGCCAGAAACAAGTTGACGGGAGAAGTGGTGGCGCTTAAGAAAATCCGCCTGGACACGTGAGTGGCCTCTGTCCCCGGGACTCCTAAGGAGACCTCCTTGACTGTGCCCCCCAACCCCCCCACGGGCGGGTAGCGGTCCAGGGACCGGAAGAGAGCAAGGAGGGACTTCTTTAGACGTAGAGGGGTGGGTTGGGGGCCTGTAGAAGATGGAGAGTATAGGGTGGTGTAGAATCTATGGAAAACTTTCTTCTCAATCTGAGCCCGATGGTGCCCCCAAATTGTGCGACCACAGAGACTCGGGGAGAGAAAGGAGGCCTCTGAGATGAAGTCCAAGACTCTCCATGGAGTTGAGTTATGTGGGAACCGAAGAGGAGCGCCTTTCTGAATGAAGAGCCCTCCTCACTGCCCCACCCTCACCTAAGAATTCTCTCCTCTTTCCAAAGAATGGCAGTTGAACCTCACTGGCCCCTCTGGGGAGGCTGGGTGCTACTCCTGCATTTTAAATTTTATTGTTTATTTTTCTCCCCCGTTACAGTCTCCCTGCTTTACCTTCACCAGGCAGCTTTACTTACCTACCCTTGGGAAAAGAGGAGAAAATGACCCTAATATATCCAAAAGCCACACCCTGACTACCCAGGAATTACCTCCTTCCAGCACCCTTTCTCTTCTCTCACTTTCCTAGGGGGTGCTGGGTGGTGCCTCGTTGGGGGAAAGAAATGACTGGGTGGGGGAAAAAGGAGTATTTGTAACCATATTCCCATCTCTGCTTTCCCAACCTCTCCAAGTGAGACTGAGGGTGTGCCCAGTACTGCCATCCGAGAGATCTCTCTGCTTAAGGAGCTTAACCATCCTAATATTGTCAAGTAAGTATGTGTCTGAGAGGCGATCCCGTTGGAAAGAAGGATGAGTTCTGTCTGTACAGTGTGGCCATTTCTCTCTCTCGCACCTCCATTTCCTTGACCTTTCCTTCTCTAGGCTGCTGGATGTCATTCACACAGAAAATAAACTCTACCTGGTTTTTGAATTTCTGCACCAAGATCTCAAGAAATTCATGGATGCCTCTGCTCTCACTGGCATTCCTCTTCCCCTCATCAAGGTAATGCTTCTCATCAGCTCCTCCCTATCATGGACATGTCTTGGGGGACTGATGGCAGGCAAATCCGGGTGATATTTTATGATCTTGGCCTTCTTCTGAGCCCTCATCTACTACACACACACACTCCCCTTCTTTTTGTGTCTCCTTCCCTGCTCATTATACTCATTAACCCTAGGGTTGGACTGAAGAATCAAAGTTGAAACTCTAGTGAGTCAACCTAGCAACTCAGGTGGGAGGTCAGATGAAACTCAGATAAATGGGATTTGAGAGCACCTGGTAAATTCCTCCAAAAAGCCCTTCTGTTTGGTGGAATAACTAGCCAATGAGTCTCTATTATCTATTTTAGGGCTGGATTCTTCACTCCCAGAGCTACTTTCAAATCTATTAACAAACATTTATTCAATGCACAGCATATAGAAAAGGAATGCAAAAGGCCGGGCGCGGTGGCTCAAGCCTGTAATCCCAGCACTTTGGGAGGCCGAGGCGGGTTGATCACGGGGTTGAGAGATCGAGACCATCCTGGTCAACATGGTGAAACCCCGTCTCTACTAAAAATAAAAATAAAAAAATAGCTGGGCATGGTGGCACGTGCCTGTAATCCCAGCCACTCAGGAGGCTGAGGCAGGAGAATTGCTTGAACCCAGGAGGCGGAGGTTGCGGTGAGCCGAGATCGTGCCATTGCACTCCAGCCTGGGTAACAAGAGCAAAACTCCGTCTCAAAAAAAAAAAAAGAAAGAAAGAAAAGGAATGCAGGGTTGAGTAAGACTTGGTCCTTATCCTCTCTAGGCTGACAGTTTAATGGGAGAAATAAATACCTTGTAAATATGTAACTATAATCCAACATAGTAAAGGCCTTAGAACTTTGGGGGCACAGAGCAAACCTAATCTGCTCATTGTGGTAAAGAAACACAGTCCTCTCTTTCTCCTTTGTCAGAGCTATCTGTTCCAGCTGCTCCAGGGCCTAGCTTTCTGCCATTCTCATCGGGTCCTACACCGAGACCTTAAGCCTCAGAATCTGCTTATAAATACAGAGGGCTCCATCAAGCTAGCAGACTTTGGACTAGCCAGAGCTTTTGGAGTCCCTGTTCGTACTTACACTCATGAGGTGAGTCTCTTTTTTGCCTTTCTTCTCTGAGTTTCCCAAGAGGTGTTAACTAGGGCATTCATAAAGTTCCTAAAAATATCTGGCCAACAGTTTCTTACTAGGTAGAAGTAATCTCTTGACATCCTAAAGAGTCTTAGGGTATGCATGGAATTCACACTGTGTTGCTAACTGGGCTCACGCCTGTAATACCAACACTTTGGGAGGCTGAGGTGGGATAATCACTTGAGCTCAGGAGTTTGAGACCATCATGGGCAACATAGCAAGACCCCATCTCTACAGAAATAAAAAATCAAATAAAATTATGATGACTATTTGTCTCAAGTTTTTCCAGGAAGATCTCAAATTGGGCGTTCAGAAAATATGGTCTCCAGAACTATGGACTGGAAATCAGTGGGAGGGCAAAGATGGAGGGAAGGAAACTGCTTGTTAAGAGGCCAAGAGTTGGCCGGGCGCGGTGGCTCAAGCCTGTAATCCCAGCACTTTGGGAGGCCGAGGTGGGTGGATCACGAGGTCAAGAGATCGAGACCATCCTGGTCAACATGGTGAAACCCCGTCTCTACTAAAAATACAAAAAATTAGCTGGGCATGGTGGCACGTGCCTGTAATCCCAGCTACTCAGGAGGCTGAGGCAGGAGAATTGCCTGAACCCAGGAGGCGGAGGTTGCGGTGAGCCGAGATCGCGCCATTGCACTCCAGCCTGGGCAACAAGAGCGAAACTCCGTCTCAAAAAAAAAAAAAAAAAAAAAAAGAGGCCAAGAGTTAGCAGAGTAGCGCTGAGGAACTGAGATGTGGGACTCCCTGTACCCTATAAACCACCCACCCTCCCTATTCTTGTCCCTCAGGTGGTCACCCTGTGGTACCGAGCTCCTGAAATCCTCCTGGGCTGCAAATACTACTCCACAGCTGTGGACATCTGGAGCCTGGGCTGCATCTTTGCTGAGATGGTATGGAGGCTTGCCTAAGTTCCACCCAGCCCCCTTCTCCCCACATCCAAGAACAACAGAACTGTTTCTTGGCCCAGACCTATGATGCTTCTATCACAGGGTTCTCTTTCTAAAGTGGCACCAAGGGGAATGGTGGGGAAAGGATGCAACTGTTGGCCCAATATCAACTACAATGTTAGGATATCCAACAACAGCCTTAGTACCTAGTATACATCTCTATCCCTGAAATGAGGTAAAACATTTCTGCAGCTGTTTTCACCGCAGTCTGCATATACTTGGGAGAATGATTCCATTCAGTGCCTCTTTTATTTCAGGGCTTCACTTCAAGGACTGTAGACCTTGTTGTATGGGTGCCAGGAATGTAGTGAAGCCAGTTGTGGTCCCTTTGTTCACACCCTTCATTTAAACTGCAGATTTAGACAGGGTGCAGCGGTTCATGCCTGTAATTCCAGCACTTTGGGAGGCTGAGGTGGGTGGGTCACCAGAGGACAGGAGTTCAAGACCAGCCTGGCTAACATGCTGAAACCTCATCTCTACAAAAAAATATAAAAATTAGCCAGGTGCGGTGGCACAAACACCTGTAATCCCGGCTATTTGGGAGGCTGAGGCAGGAGAACTGCTTAAACCTGGGAGATGGAGGTTGCAGTGAGATGAAATAGCGCCACTGCACTCTAGCCCAGGTGACAGAGTGAGACTCCATCTCAAAAAAAAGAAAGATTGGCCGGGCATGGTGGCTCATGCCTGTAATCCAAGCACTTTGGAGGCCAAGGTGGGCGGATCACCTGAGGTCGGGAGTTCAAGACCAGCCTGACCAACATGGTGAAACCCTGTCTTTATTAAAAAAAAAAAAAGATTTAGATCATGTCCCCCTTCAACCTCTGGCTTTCCAGACTGAAGGATCCTTGAGGCCTGGCCTTATGTAGAAGCTCCCATCTCCTTTAATACAACAGTGCAGTGCAGTAGGCTGAGCCTTCAAATCAGCAATATGTTTTATGGTCCTTTATCTGGGTTGTAACCAAGAGCTTAAAGACCCTTAGCCTATACATATGTATTATGCATTTATCACCCAGTGCATTACCTTACAATTGCCCATATTCCTCTCTCAATTCATCAAAAAATATTTGTTAAGCACCTAGTGTGTACCCAGCACCATGCTAGGTGCTGTGGGGAACACAGAAGAAATGGAAGACAGAGTCTCTGCCCGCTGTGCTCCTATCTAGAAGTGGCTGCATCACAAGGTTGGGGGATGACCGCAGTGTCTACCCCACACCCCGTGAGTGGCTTGGGATCCCTTTGCTACATGTCAGTGGCACCCCAGACATTCACCCCCTCCCAGCCCCACCCAGCCTTGGGGATCTGCAAAGTCATGGTTGGGGGAAGGAAGGAGGGGGCAAGGAGACAGATGAAGGGACTTCTTTGTCTCAGGTTCTGTGTGACCGACCCCATGAAAGGCCCTGGGGAGGGAGTCATGGGGCCCTGCTGACCTTTCACCGCCTGTGGGAACTCCTTTATATAGAGGACAGTTTTGACTGACGTCAATGTGGGTCTTGGTATTTCCTCTTTCCCCATTTTCAGGTGACTCGCCGGGCCCTATTCCCTGGAGATTCTGAGATTGACCAGCTCTTCCGGATCTTTCGGACTCTGGGGACCCCAGATGAGGTGGTGTGGCCAGGAGTTACTTCTATGCCTGATTACAAACCAAGTTTCCCCAAGTGGGCCCGACAAGATTTTAGTAAAGTTGTACCTCCCCTGGATGAAGATGGACGGAGCTTGTTATCGGTGAGAGTGGGCACCTGCTTCCCCTCATTCATTTCTCCCAGGGGAGAGATTTTACAGGATGAAGGAAGGATGAGACCCTGAACTCTGGGCCTCAGTATTTCATTTCCCCCGATTCCTTCTTTCCCTGTTGGCATGCTGATTCAGATACAGGAGGATGGAAGTGAGAATTCTGCCTTAGGTAGAAAGAGTTCTGGTTTCCTGATTTCTGGGAACACTTACTGCCCATTTAGTCCACCATCACATCATTGAAGTCAACATGCATCTCTCCCCTCTCCCTCTAGCAAATGCTGCACTATGACCCCAACAAGCGGATTTCGGCAAAGGCAGCCCTGGCTCACCCTTTCTTCCAGGATGTAACCAAGCCCGTACCCCATCTTCGACTCTGATGGCCTTCTCAAAGCCCCCAGCCCTAATTTCACCCTCTCCTCCAGTGTGGGCTTGACCTGGCTTGGCCTTGGGCTATTTGGACTCAGGTGGGCCCTCTGATCTTGCCTTAAACACTCACCTTCCAGTCTTAGCCAGCCAACTCCGGGAATACAGGGGTGAAAGAGAGGAACTGGTAAAAATGAAAGGAAGTTTCAGTATTAGATGCACTTAAGTTAGCCTCCACTATCCTTTCTCCCTTCTCCTAATTATTGCTAAAGAGGGTTGGTATTTAAAAAAAAAAAAAAAAAAAAAAAAAAAAAAAAAAGCCTCCCTACACATTAGATTTGCCGTACCAATCTTTGAATGCCCCATAATTACTATTTCCAGTGTTTGGGATGACCAGGATCCCCAGCCTCCTGCTGCCACAATTTTTGTAAAGGCTAAACGATAGCAGGGGCCTAAGTTGGAGCTTTTGAGAACCAAGTAAAACAAAACCACAGAGAGGAGTCTATTTTAAAGAATTCCTTTGAAAAAAATAGATGCAATCAGTTTATATCCTAGTGTTTTGCCTCACCTAATAGGCTGGGAGACTCAAGACTCAGCCCCGATGGGGCTGCAGAAGAAATGATTGGCCCCAGTCCCCATGTTTGTCCCTTCTACCGTCATGAGGAGTCTGGGAGGCCCTGGGACAGATATTGTGCTTCTTTCCAATCTATTATTTCACCGCGGCCTTATGAGGCAGGTGAAAGATGTTTCCATTTTTCTCTTCCTTTTAGTATTCTTAGTTCTTTAGTTGCCAGGGATTCCTGATCCCAATTTCCTCTGAAGTCCACCTTCTACCCCATAGGAGTGGAAGTTAGGGTTTAGGCATTTTGAGAATGCCGACACTTTTACAGGGCTGTGATTGAGTGAAGGCATTGGATAAAAATATTTCTTTAAAAGAAGGATGAACAATTATATTTATACTTCAGGTTTTATCCAATAGTAGGGTTGGCTTTTTTTTTTCTTTTTCCTTTTTTTTTTTTTTTTGTCAGAGTGGGTGGATTTGTTGCCATGTGCACCTTGGGGTTTTGTAATGACAGCGCTAAAAGAAAAAAACATTTTTTCTTTTATGATTTTGTCTCTGCCACCCTTGTCCTTGCGTGCTCCTGCTATTAACGTTACTTGTAATTTAGTTTGTAGTTCATTAAAAAAATGTACCTAGTTTTATAGTTCATCTCTTTCCTCATCTTATTTACTAAAAGAATGGTGGGAGACAGAATGTGACTATGTATATGTGATCATTGATTCCAGACCCCTTTTCCTAATCTCTCTGTGGATGTCTACCCACCCTGCCCCATTTTGGCTAGTGCTGGTGATAAACAAAGCGGTTATTATTGTCCCTATTTATGGCTGGGGAATCTGAAACCTATATACTTCCTACTTCACTTTCTCCACACACCAACAAACCTTTCCCCCAGCCAACATATCACACACACACACACACACACACACCACACATACAACATACCATACACACATCACACACACACACACACCGCATATGCATATACCACACACACACCACATACACACACACCACACACCACATACACACATACACACATACACACACCACATACACAGACACACACACGCACATACAAAACGGCAAGAGGGCTCCCGGGGAATTTGCCTCGCGACACTGCATTTCCCGGTAAGCTCGCCGTTTTTCTCCTTTCTGTTTCATATCACAAAACAGCACAGTTTTCCAAAGATTCTTTTATTTACATATACATACGATTCTGAAAAAGCGTCTCCAAGCTACCACTGCTTGTAGTTGCCATTGACTCAGTCCACCAAAAACCATCTCAGGCCGCCCGCGGGCCACCCCAAATACTCCTGTCCCCTGAAGCCTCCCTAAAAGGAGGAAGCGCTGATGTCAGGGTTCCTTAAATTCCGAGGCTCCAGATCCCTAGGAGAGGTATTTCCTTTTACGCCGGCGAATTTGTCATAGAAGGCGGGACACTGGAGCCAGCCCCGCCAAGTCCGGGGAGGGGCGAAGGTCAGCAGCGGCCTTCCTAAGGCTTCCTTCAACCCTGCCTTGCTGCCAGTCAAATCCTGTATTTTCGCAGTACTGGTTAAAGTTTCGCTTTGGCCCGCCTCCATCACTCACCTGATTAGATGTTTATGAGTCAAAAGGCGGGGTCATGGGTTGTCGAGGTTTTACTGGTGGATACATGCGCCTGTCGGCAGTGTACCGCCCCACTGTCTTCAGGAGCTTGCTTTTTAATGGCTCCTTACCTCGTCCATCTTCGAGGTTTCTCCGTCGCTATTGGTTTGTGGCCCCGCCTGTCGAGTCCCTTGCTCGTACTTGTCGTTGACTGCACCCAAAGAGACCCGCCTTTCTCCGAGGATTGGTGGATGAGTGCACATATAGCCCACCCTCGATGGTAGGCGGGTAATCGAGCTATTGGCTGGAGTCCCCGCCCCAGGGCGAGGAGGAGAAGGAGGGGCAGGAGGGTTTGGTTGAGCTGCAGCTGTTTGTCTGTTCGACACAGGCTTGGGGCCGACGGGGGAGACGGAGCCCCAGGTACCGAGCTGATGGAACCCAAAGGGCAAGGGCGGAAGCGCCCGGGAAATGAGCGCAGCCTGGCCTGAGAGCCGAGGCGGGTCTGGGCCTAAGTGAGGGGTTAGAGTGGCCCACCGGAGAAGGGAGAAGGGGGCCGGGCCCCGGCAGGCCTAATAGGGGCTCAGAGAGGGGGACTGGGCGGGCTGGGACCCCAAAGTTGGTGAGTCGGGGAGGCGGCTGGGCTGTGGCGGCGGCCGGGCCGGGGGCCGGGCACTGGAGGCCCGGAGCTTGAGTGAGGGCAGGGGCAGGCCTCATTAAGCAGCTCTGAAGAGGGAGGAGCTGGGGAAAGGGACAGGGCAGCGGGCGAGGTAAGCCCATCTGCCGGGAGCTGAGGAGGGGTCAGACCTGTCGCTTGAGCCCGAAGGCTGACTGGGGCTGGGTCCCTCCAGAGAGGTTCATTGGAAGAGCCTGAGAAGGGTTCTTAGTTGGATAAGAAGCGTTCTTTTCAGGGAAAGTGCCTATTGTAGAAAGAACTGAGGGTGTTGTGGTGTTGGGCTGAGAGATTTGGGTCCAGTGAGGGAGGACTGGGGAAAATGAAGAAGGCTCTGTGAATCTAGAAGACTAAGTTAGTTGAGGAAATGGAAGCAGGGCCTGGGGTCAGTTACGGGAGCTTCTGGGTATGCTGAAGTGGGGCTGGAGGCTCTGGGTCCTGGGAGTACCCACGCTTTTGTTCCTTTCAGTGTTTAGATGTGGTCATTTGAAGCTCTTTAGAACTCCCAGGGTAGGGATGAAGATGAAGGTAATTTTTTTTTTTCCTATGACTGTTGGCTGCTCCATACTCAGCTCCTACACTTTCTCCTGGCTTCATACCTGGTCTATACTGCAGTCTGTTTCTTAATCTACTGTTTCATGTCCTATGAAAGAGCTAAGAAGTTGGATTGGGGGCTTGTTTTGTCCACTTCTTTCATACTTAATAATGTGGTCTATAGTGAATACCATGTCTCCCAGAACTGAGAATCTATTTCGTATCTTATTATTTATGTGGGAAAGGGGCTTAGAGATCCTCAGCTATCAGGAGATCTTCTGATCATAGTTGGTGAAAGTTTTGTGGGACTTAGACTTGACTTGGGTATTTCCCTGGCAGGTAACGGAGTTAGCAGGTCCGAAACTATGAGGTGATATTACTGAGGAAGAGATTTGGGGAAAAGTGAGAAATTCCATTTCAAAAGCTTGGCATCACCCCTTGTTCTTTGTCTACTTCTTCAAAAGCCCAGATTTCTGTGCTGTTAGAAAGTTGGGTCAAACTATGAAGTATCTGGGGAAGATGGTGAGTAGAGAAAAAGGTGCAGTAGTTTACACCTGTAATCCCAGCACTTTGGGAAGCTGAGGCAGGAGGATCGCTTGAGGCCAGGAGTTTGAGACCAGCCTGAGCAACATAGTGAGATGCTGTCTCTACAAGAAATTTTACTTTATTATTATTATTATTATTATGAGACCAGGAGTTTGAGACTAGCCTGGGCAACATAGTGAGATGCTGTCGCTACAAGAAATTTTACTTTATTATTATTATTATTCGCTACGAGAAATTTTACTTTATTATTATTATTGAGACCAGCCTGGGCAACATAGTGAGATGCTGTCGCTACAGGAAATTTTACTTTATTATTATTATTATTCGCTACGAGAAATTTTACTTTATTATTATTATTATTATTGAGACCAGCCTGGGCAACATAGTGAGATGCTGTCACTACAAGAAGTTTTACTTTATTATCATTATTATTATTCACTACGAGAAATTTTACTTTATTATTATTATTATTATTATTGAGACCAGCCTGGGCAACATAGTGAGATGCTGTCACTACAAGAAATTTTACTTTATTATTATTATTCACTACGAGAAATTTTACTTTATTATTATTTATTATTTTTTTTGAGACAGAGTCTCACTCCATCACCAGGCGCCAGGCCGGAGTGCAGTGGCACGACCTTGACTCACTGCAACCTCCGCCTCCTGGGTTCAAGCAATTCTCCTGCCTCAGCCTCCTGAGTAGCTGGGACTACAGGCGCCCGCCACCGCGCCCAGCTAATTTTTTTGTATTTTTAGTAGAGACGGGGTTTCACCATGTTGGCCAGGATGGTCTCGATCTGTTGACCTCATGATTCAGGTCTCGATCTGTTGACCTCATGATTCGCCCGCCTCGGCCTCCCAAAGGGCTGGGATTACAGGCGTGAGCCACTGCGCCCAGCCTATTTTATTATTTTTATTTTTATTTTTATTTTTAAGATGGGGTTTTACCATATTGGTCAGGCTGGTCTCAAACTCCTGATCTCAGGTGATCCGCCCACCTCAGCCTCCCAAAGTGCTGGGATTACAGGCGTGAGTCACCGCGCCCGGCTAGAAATTTTTAAAATTAGCTGAGCTAATTTTTAAAATTAGTGTCATGAGCCTGTAGTCTGAGCTACTTGGGAGGCTGAGGCAAGAGGATCACTTGAGCCCAGGAGTTCGAGGGTGCAGTGAGCCATGATCTTGCCACTGCATTTCAGCCTGGGCAACAGAATGAGATCCTCTCTCCGAAAAAAAAAAAAAGGAAAAGATTGCCAAGGCAGAGGAGTGGAGTACCCTCTTCCCCACGTATTTTTAACGGTCTGCCAACCTTTGTCATCCCTCATAGATTGGAACCTATTGGATTTTTACCCTACTGTACTTCCTTCTTTTCCCCTTCTTTACCAATATATTTTATTACTACATTTCTTAATTACAAAAGTAATATGTACATATTTTAAAATATGTAAGCTGTACAGCAACTTAAGAAGTATAATTCCTCCCACACATACCTCACTCATTTCATTTAGGAAGGTCAAGAATCAGAGACGGCAAATCAGACTAATCTTGCTTTGCTTTGGAGGATGTGCCACAAAAGTCAATTCTGTTTTCATGTTCTCACCAAACGCTAGTCTCATTCTTTCTACAGTTTTCCCTTCTGGGATGATACTCTGTTATTTATTGTGCTCCTTTCACAGTTCATTTTGTCTTCTACCAAGTCAGACAAGCAGAGGTCTGTACTGTGTGTTATCATTCACCTTCAGCACACACACACCAAGTTATGTGGTGGGTGTCCTAGGAAATGCCCAAATAGATGAAATAAAACTTTTTTTTAGATAGAGTTTCGCTCTTGTCGCCCAGGCTGGAATGCAGTAGCACTTGGCTAACTGCAACCACCGCCTCCCAGATTCAAGCGATTCTCCTGCCTCAGCCTCCAGACCAACTGGGACTACAGGTGCGCACCACCACGCCTGGCTAATTTTTGTATTTTTAGTACAGATGGGGTTTCACCATGTTGGCCAAGTTGTTCTTTATCTCCTGACCTTGTGATACACCTGCATCAGCCTCCCAAAATGCTGATATTGCAGGCATGAGCCACTCTGCCTGGCCAGAACAAAACTTTATGGGGAGAAAGGATCATTTTGGGGGGCGATAATTGTTGGTATCTTTGCTAAAGAGAGGAATTTCAGACCTTTATCTCAAATTTGTGGTCTCTGCATGTTCATGGCCTCTGCATGTTCACATTACTTGACTGTTTCTTTCTTATCCATGATGATGATGGTTCTCCTAAGAGGCTCCTGTATTTGTCTTTCTTTTCTTTTCTTCTATTTTTAGAGACAGGGTCTTGCTCTGTTGCCCAGGCTAGAGTACAGTGTGTGTCTTTCTATAGTGATGTGAGAAGCTCCAAGCTTCTCTGGATTTGAAATCAGTTTTCCTCTGAATCTCAGAGTCAGAGTACAGCTAGGGCATTTCATACTACCACGTTATTAATTGAATTTGTCCTTTCTGGCTTTAAAAGCCCTCTATTATACCCAGCCTTTATATAGTGCCCATCGGAAACCTCAGTTGTCTCCCCCAAGGAACTTTTCTCAACTGCAAGCCAGTTCTAGAGACAGTTGTATGGGGGTGGGGGGTGTATGTGTGTTTTGTTGTTGTTGTTGTTGTTCTTGTTGTTGTTTTGTTTTGAGACTGAGTTTTTCTCTTGTCGCCCAGGCTGGAGTGCAATGGCACAATCTCAACTCACTGCAACCTCTGTCTCCCAGGTTCAAGCGATTCTCCTGCCTCAGCCTCCAGAGTAGCTGGGATTACAGGTGTGTGCCACCATGCCCAGCGAATTTTTGTATTATTAGTAGAGACAGAGTTTCACCATGTTGGCCAGGCTGGTCTCGAACTCTTGACCTCAGGTGATCCACCCACCTCAGCCTCCCAGAGTGCTGGGATTACGGGTGTAAGCCACCATGCCCGGCCGTGTGTGTGTGTGTGTGTGTGTGTGTGTGTGTGTTTTAATCCCATCTAGTCTTTGCCATTTCCTAAACCCTGGTCATATCCTGTCCCTTTCTTCTGTGCATCCCTTTATGGATTTGGTTGGTTGGTTGGGTTTTTTTGTTTGTTTGTTTGTTTTGTTTTGTTTTGTTTTGTTTTGTTTTTTGAGACAGAGTCTAGCTCTGTTGTCCAGGCTGAACTGCAGTGATGCTATGTCAGCTTATTGCAACCTCTGGCTTCCAGGTGCAAGTGATTCACCTGCCTCAGCCTCCCATGTAGCTGGGATTATAGGCGCATGCCACCATGCCTGTCTAATTTTTGTGTTTTTAGGGGAGATGGGGTTTCACCATGTTGGCCAGGCTGGCCTCTAACTCCTGACCTGAAGTGCTGGGATTACAGGCATGAGCCACCACAGCTGGCCTCCCTTGGTGTTTTCTTGTCTTCCCCTTAATCAAAGCTTACTTTCAAGAAAGGATCTGGAATTGCTGTTATTAAGATGTAAATAACACAGTCACTTAAACTATTAATTTTTTCAACAGTTTTTTGCATCTTAAGAGGGAGTTTAGGAGTAGAATTACAATAAGGAATTTCATACATAGATCTGGAGTTGCAAAAATATATTTGTAGAAGAGGGGTTTCCTTATTGCCCTTCAAGTCATACCTCATATCTTTCTAAATTAAAAATTTTTTTTTTCCTGTGGCCGGGCGCGGTGGCTCAAGCCTGTAATCCCAGCACTTTGGGAGGCCGAGGCGGGTGGATCACGAGGTCGAGAGATCGAGACCATCCTGGTCAACATGGTGAAACCCCGTCTCTACTAAAAATACAAAAAACTAGCTGGGCGTGGTGGCGCGTGCCTGTAATCCCAGCTACTCAGGAAGCTGAGGCAGGAGAATTGCCTGAGCCCAGGAGGCGGAGGTTGCGGTGAGCCGAGATCGCGCCATTGCACTCCAGCCTGGGTAACAAGAGCGAAACTCTGTCTCAAAAAAAAAAAAAAAAAAAAATTTTTTTTTTTTCTGGACAGTCCCTTCTGTAGAACATACCTCATATCATCTTTTATTTTCTCTTCTTTTTTCTTTTTTTTTTCTTTTGAGATGGAGTTTCACTCTTGTTGCCCAGGCTGGAGTGCAGTGGCTTGATCTCAGCTCACCACAACCTCCTCCTCCCAGGTTCAAGCGATTCTCCTGCCTCAGCCTTTCGAGTAGCTGGGATTACAGGCATGAGCCACCATGCCTGGCTAATTTTGTATTTTTAATAGAGAGAGGGTTTCTCCATGTTGGTCAGATGATCCGCCTGCCTCAGCCTCCCAAAATGCTGGGATTACAGGTGTGAGCCAACACACCTAGCCAGAATATAACTCATATCTTTTAACTCTTATATTACTTGGGAGCAAATATTGCTCATTGGTATGAATTTTACTTCTGAGAAGGAGGCACAGGGTAGACGAAGGAGGCATGTAGTTTGCTCCCTAATCCTAAAGCATTTCAGATTGGAAAGTAACCAAAGTGTGAGACAATGAACTTATAATAAGGAAATACAGCAGCCCTCTTGGAGGATGGATACCATAAAACCCTACATGGTATACTTCCACTTCTTACAAGCGTTTTGGGAAAGATTTAGTCATTGACTGAAGAGTAACAACTGAATAAGGAGCTACCCAGATGAACAAAGTGTGTGTACATTTCTGGGCAAGCTTGTAGCTTGTTTAGGGACAGTACCTTCTCGGCAAGCTTGTAGCTTCTGTTTAGGGACAGCTTCTGTTTAGGGACAGAAAAGGTACCATAGAACCCCTGGTTCTATGGTGTTATGACTTCTTTTTTTTTTTTTTAACTCGTGTTTCTCAAGTCAGTAATTAATAGAGAGACAGTGGCCCAAAGCTTTTGACCACTCAACATCAACTGAGAAGTCGGGAAACTTTGTTTTTAGCTACAGTTGCCTCAGTGTTTGGGTGGGAGGGCCACATATTGGGTGTGATTAGGCCATCTGACGCATAGTAACGGGTGACAGGAAAAGCAGTTAGCCCATGTGAGTTGCAATAGTACCTTGTGGGCACCATCCCAGGGGGGCCTCTATCCAGAGAGATCATGAGGGACCAGGAAGAGAACTGGTTTTCTAAGGCCTATTAAAAACATTCCTAAATGGAACTGAGTAAGATCTGTGCAGATGGTACAGAAAGGGAGGAGCTGATTGAGGGAAAGAAGTAGAGTTACTTGGCCTGAATTTAGGGAGCATTTAATGAGCACCTACTAGGGATCAGGCAGCATGCTGTGCTCTGAAGACTTAAGATAACATAAGGATACTCCCACTTTTTAAGAACTTCACAGTTTAGCAGAACAGACAGACACAATTAATTCACATACTGTGGTAATGTGATACATACAAATATAGAAATACAGTTTTCTTTCTTTTTTTTTTTTTTTTGAGGCAGAGTCTCACTTTATCACCCAGGCTAGAGTGCAGTGGCACAATCCTGGCTCACTGCAACCTCTGCCTCCCAGGTTTAAGCAATTTTCCCACCTCAGCCTCCTGAGTAGCTGGGACTACAGGTGTGTGCCACCACGCCTGGCTGATTTTTTGTATTTTTGGTAGAGACGGGGTTTCACTTTGTTAGCCAGGATGGTCTCAATCTCCTGACCTCATGATCTGCCCTCCTCAGCCTCCCAAAGTGCTGGGATTGCAGGCATGAGCCACTGGGCCCAGCTTTGCTTTCTTTCTTTCTTTTTTTTTTTTGAGATGGAGTCTCACTCTGTTGCCTAGGCTGGAGTGCAGTGACGCAATCTGTGCTCACTGCAACCTCCACCTTCTGGGTTCAAAGCAATTCTCTTGTCTCAGCCTCCTGGGTAATTGGGATTACAAGCCTGCACCAACATACCCAGCTAATTTTTGTATTTTTAGTAGAGTCGGGGTTTCACCATGTTTGCCATGCTGGTCTTACTCCTGATCTCAAGTGATTCACCTGACTTGGCCTCTAAAAGTGTTGAGATTATAGGCGTGAGCCACCACGCCCAGCCAGAAATACAGTCTTAATACTGTGGGACCCTACTGGCCTCTAGAGAAGCAATGATGAATTCTGCTAGAGGAGAGGGTGATTATGCAATTTCACTGAAGTAACATTTGAGCTTGGTCTTATGAGATACATAGAATTTTGCTAGGCAGACAAGTAGGGACGAGCATTCCAACCTTACCTAGATCAATAATAGGGAGTTTGTACTACCATGCTGATAAGCAGTAATATGCTTTTTGCCTCTTGGAGAAATATAAGGGAAGGGGTGGGGATGTGGAAGGAATCTCTCATTTAATCTAGTGACTCATTGGTAACATTGGATCAACAAAATGAAGAGCTGAGCCAAGTGGTAGGATTCTCATTTCAGGATTTTGGTTACTTCAGTTTAAACAAAGTTGGAGAGGAAGATGAAGGTAGTTACTGGTTTCTGCTCTACCTTCCCTACTTGGTAAACCTCTCACATTAATCACAAGGCCCACCAAATCCGCAAAAGTTACTGCTTGTTTTCCTATTGCCTCCCATTGAATTGCTTCTATTTCAACTGCCCTGGCAGGGGTTGGTCAAAGAGCTTCTAGAAAAGAGTAGTGATGAGGCTGGGCGCGGTGGCTCAAGCCTGTAATCCCAGCACTTTGGGAGGCCGAGGCGGGTGGATCACGAGGTCAAGAGATCAAGACCATCCTGGTCAACATGGTGAAACCCCGTCTCTACTAAAAATACAAAAAATTAGCTGGGCATGGTGGCGCGTGCCTGTAATCCCAGCTACTCAGGAGGCTGAGGCAGGAAAATTGCCTGAACCCAGGAGGCGGAGGTTGCGGTGAGCCGAGATCGCGCCATTGCACTCCAGCCTGGGTAACAAGAGCGAAACTCTGTCTCAAAAAAAAAAAAAAAAAAAAAAAAGAGTAGTGATGAATTAATTCTGTCAGAAGGCTATGAGACTGGATCCCCATTGCCAGGGAAGGCCTGGGTCTTCTTAATTTGTTTTTAGTCCCAAAGCAAGTACTTACCTAAACTGAATAGTGGCAGAAACCCTATCCAGTCTAAGCTCTTGATCCTGTCCTGGTGCTCTCTTCAGAGTTCAGCATTTCCTGCTTCTTTAAAAAGTATAGTGGTATAAAAGAGGCAGGAGTACCTGACTAGGAATCCTACATTTACTTCTTAGCAATTGGCTGTATGGTAACACTTGACAAGTTGACTAATTTTATTTTATTTTTATTTATTTGTTTTTGAGACGGAATCTCACTCTGTTCCCCAGGCTGGAGTGCAGTGACGTGATCTCGGCTCACTGCACCTCTGCTTTCCAAGTTCAAGTGATTCTCCTGCTTCCGCCTCTTGAGTAGCTGGGATTACAGGTGGGTGCCACCATATCCAGCTAATTTTTGTATTTTTAGTAGAGACAGGGTTTTACCATGTTGGCCAGGCTGGTCTCGAACTCCTGACCTCAGGTGATCCACCCACCTCAGCCTCCCAAAATTCTGGGATTACAGGTGTGAGCTACCGCATCCAGCCCAAGTTGACTAATTTTATGTGTCTCAGTTTCCTCACCTGTAAACTATAGAGACTGGACTAAACGACCTCTAGACTGGCTCTGATTTGCCTGACTGACCTGAAGGCTGATAGTTGGTACTGGGTTGGACTCCAGTGACTTGGTCTCCATTGGTAGGTAGTAGACTTCTGGAGGTGTCATAGGTATTTGGTTTAGGGACTCAAAGCTAGCAAGTGGAAGAGGGCTTGAGGAATGGAGTCTTACTCTAGCTGGGACTACTAAGACACCTTTACTATTATGCTTGCTTTCCTGCACTGCTTGGGAGATCTATGTTAAAGAACATCCTCCACCCCCATCCCCTGTCCCCAGTTGGCTAACCCATGGTCAGGCTTCAGTCCTCCCTAGTTAATGGATCATTTGATAAGCCATTCTTGTGGAGTCGCACTTCTCAGGGAAGTTAAATCTGATTTCTTCTCTTCTGAGCTAACAGGTTGAAAGGAAGAAAAACCTGCCCCATTTCCCTTTTTCTGAAGTTAATAATCATCATACCACTTGCTGGTTTACCAAAACATAAAAATTAGTATTGTGGGAAAAAATCAGAATAGTAAATAAATCAATTGAATCTTATATGTATTATTTCATTTCTGTACCATTGATCTTTTGAGAGTCCAGCTATTACATTTTTTAAATGATACCCTTATAAACATGATGAGATTAAAAATCAAAACTTAGGGCCAGGTGCAGTGGTTCATGCCTGTAATCCCAGCACTTTGGTAGGCTGAGGTGGGCGGATCATGAAGTCAGGAGATCGAGACCATCCTGGCTAACATGGTGAAACCTCGTCTCTACTAAAAATACAAAAAATTAGCCAGGTGTGCTGGCACAGGCTTGCAGTCCCAGCTACTCGGGAGGTTGAGGCAGGAGAATCGCTTGAACCTGGGAGGCGGAGATTGCAGTGAACCGAGATCGTGGCATTGCACTCCAGCCTGGGCAACAGAGCAAGACTCTTCTCAAAAAAAAAAAAAAAAAAAAATCAAAACATAGAGATGGCCCATCAATTGCTGTCAACAGGGAAGAAGGCAGGACATACTATTTCTTTTTTAGAGGCGGGGTCTCGTTATGTTGCCCAGGCTGGTCTCAAACTCCTGGGCTTAAATGATCCTCCCGCCTTGGCCTCCCAAAGTGCTGGGATTACAAGCGTGAACCCCATGTCCAGTCAGAACATATTCTTGAGGTTACGTATTAGGGTTTGAGGTAGTCTTTTCTAAGTCAGTAGTTACTGATCTCTGAGAATCCAAGGTTGCTTAGTAGCAAGAAAGCTTGCTGACCACGTCTGGGATCTGGCTTGACTTCCCATCTCTGGGAGTTAGTGACTGGGACTTTGCAACTGAACTGTGTCTGCAACTGTTTCCTGTCTTTACACTACCCTAGAGCTCAAGTATACGTTTAGCTATGAGAATTCAGTCTGTTGTAACTCCCACATTTTCCCATATTGTAGAGTAGTAACATTGAGGCTTAATATTCTACCCCTTGAATCACATGCTTTGAAATACATTAAAATGTGGGGGAGTAAGTTGAAAAAACTAGTAACGTGTTCTATTGTTTCTTGAGAGTATAGCATATATATGTGACCTGAAGGAAATCTGATCAGCTTATCTGTTCTTTTTTTAAAATTGTGTCATTTGTCTTGTCTTTTATTTATTTATTTTTGAGAGACCGAGTCTTGCTCTGTTGCCCAGGCTGGAATACAGTGGCACGATCTCAGCTTACTGCAACCTCTGTCTCCTAGCTTTAAGCAATTCTCCTGCCTCAGCTTCCCAAGTATTTGGGACTACAGGCGTGCACCACCACGCCCAGCTAATTTTGGTATTTTTTATAGAGATAGGGTTTCACTATATGTTGTCCAGGCTGGTCTCAAACACCTGACCTCAGGTGATCCACCTGCCTTGACCATCCCAAAGTGCTGGGATTACAGGCGAGAGCCACCACGCCTGGTCTATTTATTTATTATTTTGAGACAGAGTCTCACTTTGTGGTCCATGCTGGAATGCAGTGGCATGCACTGCAGCCTCAACCTCCTGGGCTCAAGTGATTCTCCCATCTCAGCCTCCTGAGTAGCCAGGATGACAAGCATACACCACTATGCCCGGCTAATTTTTTTTTTTTTTTTAATTTTTGTAGAGACAAGGTCTCACTATGTTCCTTACACTTGTCTTGAACTCCTGGCCTCAAGCAATCCTCCCACCTCAGCCTTTCAAAGTGCCAGTATTACAGGTGTGAGCCACCAAGCCTAAACTCTTAAAGTTTAGCATTCTGCTAGTCTGTCCTCTTTTTCTTATGAGACAGTGTGTATGAATACCACATAAATATAAGATGTTTTAGAAGTAATTCATCCTCAGTAACTTAAGCATATCCTGAGAGTGACAGAAAAAAAAAAAAAAGTAATTTATCCTCACAGATACCTTAGCAGTAAGTTTCTTAAATGTACGCAAAACTTTGGAAGTGAATTCAAATTCTGCTCTTTGCCACTTTCCCCAATTCCATTCTGCCCCAAAGATCCTAATAGATAAGGAAACTGAGGATCAGAAAAACAAAAGGAATGAGTAGCCTCAGCTCACTGTGGGTTGTGGCAAAGCAGAGAACAGAACTCAGACTTGTCTGATTCTAAAAACTTTACCAGCTCTACATGACTGCCTCTAAGTTGGCTCTCCCCACTTTCATGATTGTGCTACAACTTTAGTGGCAGGGTTGGAGAATTCTCTGACCCCTGGAAGGCCCATCATTGAGTCCTCATCTGAATTTCATCCAGAAGTGCTTGAGTAGTAACCATAGCTATAGACTGTTCAGAAACTGAATTTATTTCCATCCCTACTAACCCATCTTTCAGCGTCAGCTCTCTCCAAAGCAATGTTTTTAAAACTTTTTTCTTAAATAACCCATAGTTTGAAAAAAATGAATAGTTTAAAAAATAACTGATTGCCGGGCATAGTAGCTCATGCCCATAATCCCAGCACTTTGGGAGGCCAAGGCAGGTAGATGACGAGGTCAGGCGTTCAAGACCAGCCTGACCAACATGTTGAAACTCCATCTCTACTAAAAATACAAAAATTAGCCAGGCATGGTGGTGCATGCCTGTAATCCCAGCTATTTGGGAGGCTGAGGCAGGAGAATCACTTGAACCCAGGAGGTGGAGGTTGCAGTGAGCCGAGATAATATACATACATACATACATATTTATTTATTTAGAGACAGAGTCTTGCTCTGTCGCCCAAGCTGGGGTGCAGTGGTGCAATCATAGCTTACTACAACCTTCAACTCCAGGGCTCAGGTGATTCATCACAGCCTCTGGAGTAGCTGGAATTACAGGCATGTAACACCATGCCCAGCTAATTTTTAAAAATGTTTTGTAGGCGGGGCATAGTGGCTCACACCTGTAATCTCAGCACTTTGGGAGGCTGAGGCGGGTGAATCACGATGTCAGGAGATTGAGACCATCTTGGCCAACATGGTGAAATCCCGTCTCTGCTAAATAAAAAAAATTAGCCAGGCATGATGGTGGACGCCTATAATCCCAGCTACTTGGGAGGCTGAGGCAGGAGAATCACTTGAACGTGGGAGGCGGAGGTTGCAGTGAGCCGAAATTGCGCCACCGTACTCCAGCCTGGTGACAGAGCGAGACTCCAGCTCAAAAAAAAAAAAAAAAAGTTGTATAGACACTCAGTCTTGCTGTGTTGCCCAGGCTGGTCTCAAACTCCTCACCTCAAGCAACCCTTCCACTTTTATCTCCCAACCCCTGGGATTAGAGGCATGAGCTGCTGTGCCAGGCCTGTTTTTTCTTTTTCTTTCTCTGTACCACTTTCATTTTGTAGCTGCTGCCCCCACCCCCAGAAAGAGTCTTGCTCTGTTACCCAGGTTGGAGTACAATGACAGGATCTTGGCTCACAGCAGCCTCCACCTCCCAGGTTCAAGCAGTTCCCCTGCTTCAGCCTCCCTAGTAGCTGGGATTACAGGCGCCTGCCACCACACCTGGCTAAATTTTTTTTTTCCTTTTTTTTGAGACGAAGTCTTGCTTTGTCACCAGGCTGGAGTGCAGTTTCATGATCTCAGCTCACTGCAACCTCTGTCTCCTGGGATCAAATGAGTCTCTTGCCTCAGCCTCCCAGGTAGCTGGGACTACAGGCGTGTGCTACCACACCCAGCTAATTTTTGTATTTTTAGTAGAGACAGGGTTTCACCATGTTGGTCAGGCTAGTCTCTGACTCCTAACCTCTTGATCCACTCGCCTCAGCCTCCCAAAGTGCTGGGATTACAGGCATGAGCCACCATGCCCGGTGTTTTGTTTTGTTTTTCTTTTTTTGAGACAGAGCCTTGCTCTGTTGTCCAGGCTGGAATTCAGTGGCTCAGTCTCAGCTCACTGAACCTTCTGCCTCCTGGGTTAAGGTTCCTCCTGCTTTAGCCTTTGGAGTAGATGGGATTACAGACATGCACCACCATGTACAAGTAATTTTTTGTATTTTTAGTAGAGATGGGGTTTCACCACGTTGACCAGGTTGGTCTCGGTGATCCACCTGCCTCAGCCTCCCAAAGTGCTTGGATTACAGATGTGAGCTTTTTAGGAATATACTGATAAAAACTACTATTGAGATATATTTTAATAGCTATTATTATTAGAACTATGCTAAACACATCTTTCACTTAATTTTTGTAGCTATGAGGATGGTATTTTTTCCATTTTACAAAGATAGAAGGTAAGGCTTAAGTAGAGAAATTTTCTTTATGCATGATCTCATGTAATCTTTACAATACCTTTATGAAGTAGGTGCTTATAAGGCTGTTAACTGATTTTACAGATGAGGAAACGAATGCACACATATGTTTAGTGACTTACCCAAGGTTCATAGCTAGTAAGTAAAATTGGAAAACAAACCCAGAGAACTGGACTCCAGAACCTTTGTTCCTCTGCATTGCCTCCTGTATGATTTTCTGTCTTTACTATCTAGTCAGTGGGATTACTGAAAATTTTTAACCCCAGTTTAACTCCAGACCCACTAATTGTGACAAAATAATAATGTTTCCCCACATGCCATAGAGTATGATGTCTGTTAAGTCACAAGGATCAGCTTTGGAAAAGGGAAAGATTAATTTGAACAAGCAAAGTACAACTGTCAAGCAGTGCTTACCTTTGGGAGAGAGATTTTTGCATGCTCTGCCCATGCTAACTCCCCTTTGAATTTTATAGCTCCTTTCCGTTCAGAGTCATGATGATGAAATATATTCAGATTTAGATGATTAGAATCTCCAAGTCCCAACTCTTCTCTCTGTTTCCTGCCCCACCAGCAGCTTTCTTAGCCCTCTTAGAAGACAGAGGAGTTGATTCAGTATATTCTTTCATCAAATATTGATTGCTTGCAGACTTAGCCCCTATACCATCCTCTGGAGACTCCTGCATGTGTTTAGAAAGTATACCTTTCTCTGCCTCTAGTTTGGAGGGCTACAGCTGTTAGGCCTCTTTGGTGTGGAGGGTAATCTAATCCCTAGGCACCAGCAAGACAGCTGCAAGTTGACAGTAGGTCAAGCTTACTGACTCTCAGACTTGATAGTCTTTCAGATTTGAAAAGAGGGCAAAAACAAAGTGAAAAAAGTGTTGTTAATGAAACAGAGTTGATAATGAAATAGGACGATCAGTTGGTTGTATTTATTTCTTTACCTTCAACAAAAAATGAGAAAGTATAGATTTTCTGTCAATGGGACCCTGGTTAGATCTTTAGAAATGTCTTATCAGGGAGACCAGTCATATATGAAGGATATAGCAGCAGCTACTCTTCTCCCCTTAGAAGGGGTGACTCTTATGCCACACCCCTAGAGTGAATCCTCATTCTGACAAAGAGCTGAAAGAAAAAGAAGAACACAGCACCAGGATGCCAAGGAGATTCTGGGGATATAGGGTACCTGTAGGTGGATCTGCATATTCTTCAGGCCAACCAAAGGTTGATCAGTTTGTGTGATTCAAACAAAAAATCTTAAAGACCTGGTGGGAAATTACTAGGGAATTAAAATCTCTCAGTTTTCAATCTCTCTATTTCAGCTCCCTTGGTAGTTAGAGATTAAGTGATAGGGCAAACTCTAGAAGCAGTTCTTATTTTGCTCAAGTTCCCAACTCTTAGAACTGAGTATCAGCTGCCTGGGACCTTCTCAGAGGTATAACCTGTCAATAGTGGATGACTGCAAGAGCTAAGTCCTCATAGGAGCAAAGAGATGAAGAGATTCTATCATTTTTCTGAAAAGCAATTGCAGTTCAATGGACCCATGTCTAATTTTATTCACTTTTTTTTCTTGCAGGACTGTTGAAGCCTGGAAATCCCCTCCCCTTCCCCCCCTCCCTTTACGGCATCCCCCTCCCTCCACCCTTTCCTACTTTCATAATCTGGCCATGACTAGCAGAAGCACAGCTAGGCCCAATGGGCAACCCCAGGCCAGCAAAATATGCCAGTTCAAATTGGTCCTGCTGGGAGAATCTGCAGTGGGAAAGTCAAGCTTGGTATTACGTTTTGTCAAAGGGCAGTTCCATGAGTACCAGGAGAGCACCATTGGAGGTGAGTGCCTTGGGGTAAGAGGAGATTCAATGCTTGGTAAGGCTTTTTTCTTTTTCTTTTTTGAGATGGAGTCTCACTCTGTCTCCCGGGCTGGAGTGCAGTGGCGATCTCAGCTCACTGCAACCTCCATCTTCCTGGTTCAACTGATTATTGTGCCTCAGCCTCCTGAGTAGCTGGGATTATAGGTGCACACCACCACAGCGCCTGGCTAATTTTTATATTTTTAGTGGAGAAGGGGATTCACCATGTTGGCCAGTCTGGTCTCAGGTGATCTGCCTGCCTTGGCCTCCCAAAGGGCTGGGATTATAGGTGTGAACCACTGCGTCCAACCATTAAGGCTTTTGAAAAGAGATCTAGGGGGCCAGGCACAGTGGCTCACGCCTATAATCCCAGCACTTTGGGAGGCCGAGGCGGGTGGATCACGAGGTCAAGAGATCGAGACCATCCTGGCCAACATGGTGAAACCCCGTCTCTTAAAAAGAAAAGAAAAGAGATCTAGGACCTGATTATGGAGCTGCCCCTCTTAGTCCTATTCTTTTCCCCAGGAATGGAAACCCTTTAAAACAGAGGCCAGGCCCAGTGGCTCACGTATGTAATCCCAGCACTTTGGGAGGCCAAAGCAGGCAGACCACCTGAGGTCGAGTGTTCGAGACCAGCCTGGCCAACGTGGTGAAACCCTGTCTCTACTAAAAATACAAAAATTAGCTGGGCGTGGCAGCAGGTGCCTATAATCCCAGCTACTCAGGAGACTGAGGCAGGAGAATCACTGAACCTGGGAGGCAGGCATTGCAGTGAGCTGAGATCACACCATCACACTCCAGCTTGGACATCAAGAACAAAACTTTATCTCAAAAAATTAATATATAAAAACAAAGAAAAGTAATTGCCATAATGCCAAAAAGCTGGTACATGTTCATCCTTTTGCTTCCTAGAAGAAACAGAGGTTGACCTTTTCACACCAAGAAAATCCATTTTTTATGTCTGTCTGCCTCTTCCTACTCTATTATCTTAATACCAGTTAAGTTGAATGTCATCTTGAGCAGATAAAAGTTGGTTTGGAGCCAGGTACAGTGGCTCATGCCTGTAATCCCAGCATTTTGGGAGGCTGAGGTGAGCAGATCATGAAGTCAGGGGTTCGAGACCAGCCTGACCAACGTGGTCAAACCCCATCTCTACTTAAAAATACAAAATTAGCTGGGTGTGGTGGTGCCCACATGTAATCCTGGGAGGCTGAGGCAGGAGAATTACTTGAACCTGGGAAGCGGAGGTTGCAGTGAGCTGAGAGCATGCCATTGCACTCCAGCCTGCGAGACTGTCTCAAAAAAAAAAAAAGAAAGAAAAATTTTGGTTTGGAGCAGTGATTCATAATCAATAACGTATCAGAATTATTTGGGGTAGCATTTTCAACCTATTCTTGCTTGGGCTGGACCCTAGATCTACTAATTAGTATTAGAGGTAGGTTGAGGTTGGTAGCAGCAGCATATGCACGTTTTTGGAAAAGCTCTCATCAAAATATCTGGTAAAATAGGCCGGGCATGGTGGCTCACACCTGTAATCCCAGTTTTTTGGGAGGTCAAGGCAGGCAGATCGCTTGAAGCCAAGAATTCAAGACCAGCCTAACCAATATGGTGAAACCCCATCTCTACTAAAAATACAAAAATTAGCTGGATGTGGTGGCATATGCCTATAATTCCAGCTACTCAGGAAGCTGAGGCAGGAGAATTGCTTGAACCCAGGAGGTGGAGGTTACAGTGAGCTAAGATTGTGCCATTGCACTCCAGCCTGGGTGGCTAGAGAGAAACTCCATCTCAAAAGAAAAAAAAATTAGCTGGGCATGGTGGCACACACCTATAATCCCAGCTACTTGGGAGGCTGAGGCAGGAGACTTGCTTGAACCATGAGGCAGAGATTGCAGTGAGCCAGAATCACACCACTGCACTCCAACCTAGATGAAAGAAAATTTAAAAAATGAGGTGAAAAAAAAAATCTGATAAAATAGAGGCTGGAACTAATGCAAACTATACAGGGTATCTGTCTTTCCCATCTTTGCTACCTTTACCCAGCTACTACCCCAAAAATAGGGTGCTAATTCAATAAAGGATCTTTTATGGGAACTTCTATATTATTCCTTCCCCTTTTTATATTTATTTATTTATTTATGCAGTGGAGTCTCACTCTTGCCCAGGCTAGAATGCAATGGCATGACCTTGGCTCATTGCAACCTCTGCTTTTCAGGTTCAAGTGATTCTCGTGCCTCAGCCTACTGAGCAGCTGGGATTATAGGCATGTGCTACCATGCCTGGCTAATTTTTGTATTTTTAATAGAGACAGAGTTTTGCTATGTTAGCCAGGCTGGTTTCAAACTACTGACCTCAGGTGATCCAGGTGATCCACCCACGTTGGCCTCCCAAAGTGCTGGGATTACAAATGTGAGCCATCATGCCCAGCCTCTTTCCCCTTTTTATTAGTCATCTTAGAAATGTATTCCTGGACCTGCAGCAGATTATATGAAAAAGTAACAGCCAAATAATATTAATAATGATGGTACTCGGCCGGGCGCGGTGGCTCAAGCCTGTAATCCCAGCACTTTGGGAGGCCGAGGCGGGTGGATCACGAGGTTGAGAGATCGAGACCATCCTGGTCAACATGGTGAAACCCTGTCTCTACTAAAAATACAAAAAATTAGCTGGGCATGGTGGCACGTGCCTGTAATCCCAGCTACTCAGGAGGCTGAGGCAGGAGAATTGCCTGAACCCAGGAGGCGGAGGTTGCGGTGAGTCGAGATCGCGCCATTGCACTCCAGCCTGGGTAACAAGAGCGAAACTCCGTCTCAAAAATAATAATAATAATAATAATGATGGTACTTGCCATCAAGCTTTAAAATATTCTTATTCTTTTTTTTTGATACTGCGTCTCACTTTGTCACCCAGACTGGAGTGAAGTGGTATGATCTCTACTCACTGCAACTTCTGCTTCCCCAGTTCAAGCAATCCTCTTGCCTCAGCCTCCTGAGTAGCTTGGATTACAGGTGTCCATCACCACGTCTGGTTAACTTTTGTGTTTTTGGTAGAGATGGGGTTTCACCATGTTGGCCAGGCTGGTCTTAAACTCCTGACCTCAAGGTAATCCCCCCGCCTTGGCCTCCCAAAGTGCCAGGATTACAGGTGTGAGCCACCATGCCCAGCCAATCTTCTAATTAATTCTTGGTGTGACTTCTCTCTGAAGCTATTGTCTTTGTCATTTGTTATTCTCCTATTTTGGTTAGAAGGATGACTCATATAAGTGCCAGTTCTTCTGTCCCTCTTAGTTTATGATGTACCCCCATTCCTTAGCCAGAGACATTTCTGGCAGGAAGGATTTAGCCAAGGGCAGTCTTAATCCTGGTTCCAAGACTTACATGTAAGGAGAACTCAAAACCTTCTCCTATAGCTGAGTATCCTGCAGGGTGACTGGTCTTAGAGTGAGGATGGTTATATTTTGAAGTAGGGTATGTTCCCATTATCCTCTCACTTACAGCATCTTCCCCTCCTTTCTCTTATTCATAGCGGCCTTCCTCACCCAGTCGGTTTGTCTAGATGACACAACAGTCAAGTTTGAGATCTGGGATACAGCTGGGCAGGAGCGATACCACAGCTTAGCCCCCATGTACTACAGGGGTGCCCAAGCTGCAATCGTGGTTTACGACATTACTAATCAGGTAAGTGAGTTAAGAAGACTGTCCTTGCTTATATTTAGAGGAATTAAATTAGATGGAGTGGGTGGGCAGAAAACATGTTCTTGAAATAGCAAATAAGAGTACTAATTATGCTTCCAAGTGCTAAGAAGACAGAGATAATGAATTATCAAAGACCTGTGGTTTCAGTGAGGGAAGGCCACCTGGAAGAGGTGAATTTTGAGACTCATTTTAAAAGGTGATAGATATGGATTGGCAGTCATTCCAAACTACTCATTCTCTAAATGTTTTCCTAGGAAACCTTTGCCCGAGCGAAGACATGGGTGAAGGAACTACAGCGACAGGCGAGTCCTAGCATCGTTATTGCTCTAGCGGGGAACAAAGCTGACCTGGCCAACAAGCGTATGGTGGAGTATGAAGTAAGGCGGCCCATAGAGTTTCTCTCTGATACTTCCTCTGTTCCTGGGACCTTTGTTTTCAAACCAGCCCCCTCTGAAAACGTCAACTGAGGACACTCATTGTCTCATTCCCTAGTTCTACACCAAGTTAAATACAGCAACACTATGACCCTAATGACAGCCAGGAGATTTTAGAGGCATCAGAAGAAAATTCCAGAGCAGAGAGTTAGGGAAGTACCAGCTGTGAGGGTACCAATGTGAAAACAGGAAGGAGGGAGCAATTAAATTTGAGGTAAGGGACTATTCAAGTGTCAGAACCCAAAAGCTCCCAACCAACTTACCCTCTCCCCTATAATTAAGCTTTCTGACATTTGTGTTGGACTGAATGGACATGGGGTCATCTTGAGGGAGTTGTCATCAAATTATGCATCTAGGCTAGCTAGCTCAAAGGGATATTAATTAAGGGGAAGGAACTTAGGATTTTGCCTAGCTCTTGTGCTACATGGGAGTGGAAAGGCAATACTTGCTCCCACCCTACATTCTGAGCATCAATACACCCCACTCCTTGCAGGAGGCCCAGGCATATGCAGATGACAACAGCTTATTGTTTATGGAGACTTCAGCCAAGACGGCAATGAACGTGAATGATCTCTTCCTGGCAATAGGTAAGGTCAGAACATCCTGAGGTCTTCCTTTTTCCCTCATTCATAGGCAGAATTATAGCTAACCCAAATCAAGGTTAGGTGTGAATGTCTCCTTTTGCAAAAACTTTAGGTATGGAAATACCTTTACTTTCTGTTGTGACCTCCATCCTTGGCTGCAGCTTTAGCTCCCTTGTCTTAGTTTGCAAACAGTGAACCCTCCCATCTTCAGAACATTCTTTTTTTTTTTTTTTTTTGAGATGGAGTTTCGCTCTCGTTACCCAGGCTGGAGTGCAATGGTGCGATCTCGGCTCACCGCAACCTCCGCCTCCTGGGTTCAGGCAATTCTCCTGCCTCAGCCTCCTGAGTAGCTGGGATTACAGGCACGCGCCACCATGCCCAGCTAGTTTTTTGTATTTTTAGTAGAGACGGGGTTTCACCACATTGACCAGGATGGTCTCGATCTCTCGACCTCGTGATCCACCCGCCTTGGCCTCCCAAAGTGCTGGGATTACAGGCTTGAGCCACCGCGCCCGGCCCAGAACATTCTTTTAATCTCTCAAATTCTCCCTTTTCCCCAACTCAGTAGCTTTTTTGGGCAGGGGGTGGAGGGGTGGGGGCAGAGGGGTAGGGAAGTAAAATCTACCATACTTTGTTCCCTTCTCTTTTTATCTCTAGCTAAGAAGTTGCCAAAGAGTGAACCCCAGAATCTGGGAGGTGCAGCATGCCGAAGCCGGGGTGTGGATCTCCATGAACAGTCCCAGCAGAACAAGAGCCAGTGTTGTAGCAACTGAGGGGGTGGCTAGCAGCAAACAAGTATGGAGCTAGCACGAGAGCTAAGAAATAACGTCCATCCCTACCCCTCAGCACACAGCCCCTACGGTAACAGCACACTGAGCCCTGGCTCCCAAGGGCTGCCTCCTGACAGCTCCGTCATGGCACTTTTTAATGCTTCAGCAACCAACACCAGGCAGCTGTTGCCACTGGCCTCCTACCCCCTACTCTGGGGCTTGGGGGTCAACTCCCCCCAGGACTTAACCTTCCAAAACAAACTTTCTTCACTTTGTATTATAGGTACAAGACAGTGACTTACTTATCTTTTCTCCTCCTCCCTAGTGTTCCTCCCCATTATTTCAGAAAACACTTCTGTCTCCTGTCCTTTCCCCTTTCTGCTTTTGATCAATCTCTGTTCTTGATCCTCTTTTCTCCTCTCCCCAGGATGCAGAAGGTAGTAAACCCAGGAGCTGAGGAAGGAGGTTTCCAGTTCATTTACATTAAGGACCCTGGGGGAGAATAAAGCTCAGAGCAGGAGGGAGTAAGGAAACATTTCCTTTTTGTTTTTATTTGGTTTGAGTTTCTCATATTTGAAAACATTGTAGTATCCATGCGTTGGCCTTGTAGAGGATGTTCCTAGGTAGAGGTGAGAATGGGGAGGCAAGCTCTCAGGCACCAGGCAGGAGGTGTCCTGTAAGCTAACTGGGCAGAGGTGGAGGTACAGTGTTATCTGTGGCTCTGTAACTCTTCCAAGGCCCAGTTTCCCCTCATGCAGCCTCTTAGGTAGCATTTCCCCTGTCATGGGGATTGGACCCCAGAGTCCTCCAAAGAATCTTCACTGGTTGCCTGCATCTTTGGCTCTGCTGTGATCTAATTGGAGGAGGGACCAGTTTCTGATACCCGTCCTCTGATTTATACATATGCATTTTTTTCCCTCTGGCCTTTAGATGGCCTCAGCCCCAACTACCATATGCCCCTGCAGTTTGCACTTTAATTGATGGTAGTTCAGTTGGGGTACTTGTTTTATGGAGGTTTTGATTGATTTCCCTGCCCTCCCACCTTCTTTTTAATTCAGTGAAATCTGAGGTTAATATGAGGTTTTGGGAGAGATTAGATAAAAGTACCAGTGGCAGCTATTTAAGTCCAATCTCCACTGTTAGCTTCCTCCAACTCAATTCTTAACCTATATTCTTGCCCATCTCGCTACTGAGTATAGGTTTGCCTTTCCTGGAGAATTAACTGAGCAATTGGGGAGTGTCTCAGGATAGCGTAGGCCAAGGTAGGGGAGTAAAAAGGAGGTCAGGCAAAAGGGAGGAGTTATTCTATCCTTTCCCAGGTTTCACACTCAATTTGATATCCATTACCATGTCTTTTCTACTTCCCTGTAAATAGATATGATCTTTATTCCTACTGTACAGTCTGTTCTATCCTCTGCCTCCCACCAGGCCCTGTTTCCTTTTTTTCTTTGTTAATATCTTGAATTTAGTCCCTCCATTCTTAATCCCCCCATTCCTTTCCACCATGCAACCAGTGGTTTAATCCATGTACCACTAGGGGCTAGTACCACAGAGGCCTCCTTGTGGCACCCTCATATCATACCACCTGTTCCTGTGGACAGGGAATGACCGGCACCGAAGGTACCTTACAACTGGCTCATATTATCAGAGGACCTTGGTCCTTTCTAAATCTTTAGCCTCTCTTCATATCCCTCATTGGGTGTTTTAAGATGTATCTGGGAAACCATCAAGGCAAAAGAGAACTTTAAGTTCCTTGTTCCATCCCAGAGTTTTGGGAAAGAAAGAAAGAAAGGAAAGGTCACAGTGACCTAGGATTGGAACCTTTCTGCCCTTTTGGCTTGCAGACTGCCTTCTATCCCAGAACAGCTGAGAAATCTATGAAGCTGAGATTCTGAAGGACCCAGCTTAGGTTCTTCCACTTAGGCCTCAATTCCCTTCCTTTTCCAGGGGCAGCCTTAGTTCCCATGGCCCTGAAACACACACATTTCCCTCTTCCTTTCCCAGAAGCCACTGGCCCCCCAAAGCACCCAGTGCATCCTTTTTATAAGTGGAAGAACTAGGTTGGCTTTCTAAAGTCTCCTAGAAATGAAGTTCTTTCTCTCTGCAGCTTTCCCCCATGGAGTAGGAGCAAAGATGTCTCATTGTCTTGGGGCTGGGAAACGATTTTCCCAGGCTTCTCCCTCCCCCACCCCCATAGGAACAGGATTTGGCCTTAGCTTCTGGGCCTACCGGCTGCCTTCCCTCTACTTCCTACCAGCTCTTCTGCCTTCCTTTGAGCTCTGTTGGGCTTGGGGATCTTAGGGTTTTTTTTTTTTTAATTTCCCAGCTCATTTTTTTTCTTCTGGTCAGTTTTTTTAAGGGGGGGTGTTGTGGGTTTTGTTTTTGTTTTGCTTCTGAGAAAGTATTTGCCTTTCTTCCTCTCCCAACATAACAATCGTGGTAACAGAATGCGACTGCTGATTTACCAATGTATTTAATGTAAGTAAAAAAAGGAAAAAAAGAAAAGGGCATTGGAGTGTTTCTTTTTTTTCTTTTTTGCTATTTGTTTGTCAGGTACTAGGAATTTGGAAAAAAGGATACCCAGTAATGTTTTATTGAATCAGAAACACACCTTCCCCTGCATTTGGTACGTCCTTATTCCCTTTAAGCTTTTCTTAAACATCCAGTTTGGAAAATATCCCTTCTGTTGTTATTTAATCACCCCTATTCTAAGGCCACTAGATTGTTCATCAAATTGAACCCTATTTATCTTTTTTAGGCCATCTTAACAGAACGTGTATGTATAGGGTGTAGTCTGTGGATCTTTGGGCACACTGATGAGATTGGAGGGAGGTGGTGCTATTTGAAGTAGTATACAAAAATGTATGTTCATATTTCTAGGATCCATTTTTATATGTTTCTCAAAGGGGTTCATGACCTAACCTTGTGATCCGCCTGCCTCGGCCTCCCAAAGTGCCGAATTACATCACTGAATTAGTTTTTTGATTGATCTTGTGGCTTCCACCTCAATGGGAAAATTTCCCCTGGATCTGCTCTTGACTCCTAGTGTACTTCAAACCCTTCAGTCCCTCACAGTCTAAAAGCTGAGAGAAGGGAAATGAAATAGAAAGGATTATGTATAGTTGCAGGGGGTTTTAAATTCCAAAAAATCTTAAGGATAGGAAAGAGGATTGGTACCAGACAAACCTGGCATTTTAGGCCCATCTCTGTCAACTTATAAGCTGTGGCCTTGAGATCACGTTAGTTAGTGCTTTCTGCCTCTGTTTCTTCATCTGTAAAATAAATGCTGAAGATTAAGGTCAATTATGTAACGCATCTGTGTAGCACAAAAGTAGATGACACTATTAGGAAGGAGGCTTTTTAGATAATCCCTAACTGACTTCTCTGTATCTTCATTGGGCTAAGACTGTTTTTTAACTTGCAGCTCTCTGTTTCTTTTTTTTTTTTTTTTTTCTTTTTGTTTGTTTTAACTGGTAGTATAGGTTGGGCATCAGCCTTCTTCAATAATTTGATTGTATACAGATTGAAATCCTTTCCATTTCCAAGCACTTAAGAGGCAAAGCCAATTTTTCACTGTCGGTTCCCTTACCTTATATCTCTTAGTACCACCCCCTACTCCTATTCATTGATTCCTGGTAAAAGCTCTAGTTGGAGAGCCCAAAGGAAAGGAAAATGATCTTTCAAAATTAAAGGTGAACAGCTTCGCTTAAACTGATTAAAATTGTAGCTCCACCCTCGGGCCTCTAGAGGGCAGTATATGGACACATTTGCCCAGGTTAGGGGACTAGGTTTGATCAATTTTGTCCTGCATCAAACGATAAAAGGGTAATAGAAAATGTATCCTATGAGTGTCCTTTACTTTAAGAGACTACAACCTTCATACTTTTGGGTGTTAAACTGCCATTGCTCTTGTTAAGGGGTGGTGTGTTTTTGTTTTTCGAGGTAGAGTCTGGTTGTCGCCCAAGGCCGGAATGCAGTGGCGCAATTCAGGCTCACTGCAATCTCCGCCTCCCAGGTTCAAGCGATTCTTCTCCCTCGCCCCCTGAGTAGCTTGGACTACAGGCACACACCACCGCGCTCGGCCAATTTTTTTGTATTTGCATTAGAGACTGGTTTCACCATATTGGCCAGGCTGGTCTAACCTTGTGATCCGCCTGCCTCGGCCTCCCAAAGTGCCGAATTACAGGCGTGAACCACCACGCCTGGCCTTGGACAGTTTGTTTTTTAAGAGCTGGGGTCTCGGCTGGGCACGCCTATAATCCCAGCACTTTGGGAAGCCGTGGCGGGTGGATCACCTGAGATCGGGAGTTCAAGACCAACCTAACCAACATGGAGAAACCCCATCTCTACTAAGAATATGAAAAAATTAACCCGGTGTGGTGGCACATGCCCGTAATCCCAGCTACTCGGGAGGCTGAGGTAGGAGAATCGCTTGAACCTGGGAGGCAGAGGTTGCGGTGAGCCAAGATTGAGCCTTTGCACTCCAGTCTGGCAAGAAGAGTGAAACTCCATTTAAAAAAAAAAAAAAAAGACGGAGTCTTGCTCTGTTGCCCAGGCTTGAGTGCAGTGCCCGCGATCTTGGCTCAGTGCAACCTCGAACTCCTGGGTTTAAGCCATCCTCCCGCCTTGAGCCTCCCGAGTGCTAGGACTACAGGAGTGTACCACCAAGGGGCAATTTTTCTTTTTTTTTTTTTTCTACACAAAATAAAAGCTGGCTATTCAGTGTTGTTTGTTCACTTTTGTTTGTGGAGAAATTCGAGTAGCCCAAGGAATCTCAAATTCTTGGAACCACTATTTTAGGTATTTCTGTTCTTGTTCCTGGATATGAGAACTGAGTGATTGACCTTGCTTTCCCTAAAAGATAAACAGGATAGTTGTAGTTGCAACAGGATAGAGGTAGGTCTACCCTGGGGTAAAAGCAGAGATCACAGCCAGGAGAAACCTGACTGGATCCCAAGGCCTCCTCCAGGGTGGGGCGGCAGGGGCGTCTGAAATCTCCCACGTCTCAGCCCCTGTTTTGGATTCCTCGTCACCTTTCACACTGCCCGAGCTCCGGACCACAGCCCCGGTGCGCGAGCGTCCTATTGTTTGTGCTTGGGTGGCGGGGGTGGGGGGGTGGGGGGGCCGGTAATGGACTCCAGACTGGAGCGAGAGTGACAGCAAAAAGAGCCAATCTCTTCTCCGAGGCGTCCTGGCAACCTGCCTGTCTTGGCTCCAGGAGGTGGGCGCAACAGCTTCGAGGCTACGCTTCCAGCCAATGGCTGGGAGATGAGCTGAGGGGCGTGAGTGGCCTTCACTCCAGCCGGACTTAACAGCTGCTGGCCCCGCCCCTTCGCGAGAACTCTGAGCACTGGGCCCGTATAACAGTATTGCTGAGGACGCCGGACCCGGTAAGGGGTCTGGGGGTGGGAAAGAAGACGGGGAGGAGGGGGGCTGCTGAGTCGGGCAGCGGAGAGGGCCTTAGCGCCCAGGTGTGCTCCGAACCTCAGGGACAACAAAACTACCAGTACCTGCCTCCACTCCCTCTGGATGCTTTTGAGATCGCGGGTTGTTGCAACAAGACCCTTTTGTGCCCGGATGCCGGACATATCTTCCTACGTAACGTGTAACGTGCCCGTGGGGAGTGAGGGGTCATCACCTGCACCAACGGGTGGCATTTCTGTATTACAGCAAAAGGCTGTCCCTCCCAAACCTGGGTTTCTGGGCTGAGTTCATCTGCGAGTCGGCCCTACCTGCACTGCTCCGGTCTAGTACAAGCAGGCTGCTGGCATTGAGGTAGGTGGCAGAGAGAGTAAGGGTCCCTTGGCCTCGGGGCAAAGTGAAGACTGCTCCTATTCCCATCTCTAGGTTTCTCTGCCTCCCTACCCACCACTCACCCGCCCCGACACATTGGTCTCCAGCATCTCAGCAGCAGTTTAGACATTTCTCACCCCTCCTCACTTTGGCCCTGCTGGGTCAGTGCTCTCTGTTCGGCAATGTGAGGAAGAAATTCTTGCAGGGCAGAGAGCAGAAAAATTACATTCCTTCTCCAGCCTGCCCCTGACATTCTGGCCATTAACTCTTCAATTTGCTGAGCCCACTGCAGTGGTATAGACAAGATGGAGGTGGTCCGGAACCCTGGGTTGGGGTCCAGTTATGAGCTGGGTTCAATTTTTTTAGGGTGAAGGGAGGGAGAGTTGGAGACTAAAAGGCCTTCAAAGACAGTTATTACAGTAGTCTGACCCCTTATCGGGTTTTGCTTTTCAGAGTTTCAGTTAACCATGGTCAACCACTTTGGAAACTGGGTGAACATAGTACAATAAGATATTTTGAAGCTAGAAGTGGTGGCTCATGCCTGCAATAATCCCAGGACTTTATGAGGCCAAGGTTGAAGGATCACTTGAGCCCAGGAGTTTGGGACCAGCCTACGCCACATAGTAAGACCTCATCTCTATAAAAACAAAACAAAACAAAACAAAACAAAACAAAACAAAACACCATGCATAGTTGCATGCACCTCTGGTCCCAGCTACTCAGGAGTTTCAGGCAGGAGGATGGCTTGAGCCTGGGAGTTTTGAGGCTGTAGTGAGCCAAGATCATGCCATTGTACTCCAGCCTGGACAACAAAGCGAGACCCCATCTGGGGTGGGGGGAAGCCAGGCACAGTGGCTCATGCCTGTAATCCCAGCACTTTGGGAAGCTAAGACGGCAAGATTGCTTGAGGCCAGGAGTTTAAGACCAGCCCTGACAACGTAGTGAGACTCGGCGTGTCTACAGAAAAATTAGCCAGGCTTGATGACACATACTTGTGGTCCCAGCTACTGGGTAGGCTGAGGTAGGAGGATGGCTTGAGCCCAGGAGGTTGAAGCTGCAGTGAGCCATGACTGATAACTGACTTCATCACCCAGCCTTTTTTTTTTTTTTTTTTTTTTTTTTTTGAGACAGGGTCTTGCTCTGTTGCCTAGGCTGGAGTACGGTCGCACCATCATGATTCACTGCAGTATCAACCTCCTGGGCTCAAGCCATCCTCTCATCTCAGCACTCTTCTCCCCACCACCCCAATAGCTAAAACTTCAGACAGGCACAACCACGCCCAGCTAATTTATTTTTGTTTTCTAGAGATACAGTCTCACTATGTTGCACAAGCTGGTCTTGAACTCCTGGGCTCAAGTGATCCTCCTGCCATGGCCTCCCAAAATGTTGGGATTACAGGCATGAGCCACCACGCCTGGCCAAAAAATAAAGATATTTTGAGAGAGAGACCACATTCACATAACTTTGTTTTTGTTTTGAGATAGGGTCTCTTTCTCTGTTGCCAAGCTGAAGTGCAGTGGCACAGTCAGCTCACTGTAACCTCAAAATCCTGGTCTTAGATCTTCTTACCTCAGCCTCCAGAGTAGCTGAGACCACAGGTGCACTCCACCACGCCCAATTAACTTTTTATTTTTTGTAGAGATGGGGTCTCCGACTCCTGGCCTCAAGCAGTCCTCCTGCCTAGGTCTCCCAAAGAGCTAGGATTACAAGAGTGAGCCACCATACCCAGCCCTTTTATTATAATATAATGTTATAATTTTTCTATTTTGTTATTAATCTCTTACTGTGGGTAATTTGTTAATTGAACTATAAAAGGTATGTATGTATAGGGAAAAAAAAAAACAGTAATACAGGGTTTAATACAATCCATGGTTTCAAACATCCACTGGGGGTTGTAGAACATATCCCCAGTGGATAAGGGGGTACTGCTGTACTTGTTGACTCTTCATGTTAGCTCTGCAGGGCAGATATTATTTCAGAGATGAGGAAGCAAGTTCAGAGAGGCTTGGTATCTTGCTCAGGAAATAGGTCTGGTTAATGAATAGCAAGATACAGTTTCAAAAACCCAAGGTAGTTAGCCCCCAGAATCTGGGCTCCTTCACCCAATTAGTCTGCCACTACTTTTTTCCCTTTTTTATCCCTGTTTTAAGTCAGTCTGGGACAGGCGTGGTGGCTCACACCTGTAATCCCAGCATTTGGGAGGCCAAGGTGGGCAGATCACTCCAGGTCAGGAGTTCGAGACCAGCCTGACCAACATGGTGAAACCCTGCCTCTACTAAAAATACAAAAATTAGCTGGTATGGTGGCAGGCGCCTGTAATCCCAACTACTCGGGAGGCTGAGGCAGGAGAATTGCTTGAACCCAGGAGCCAAGATTGTGCCATTGCACTCCAGCCTAGGGGAAAAAGCAAGACTTTGTCTCAAAAAAAAAAAAAAAGTCAGTCTGCCCCTCACTTGTCCTCTGATGACTTCAGAAATAATAAACTGGCCAGTAGACATTTGGCTCTGGTCCTTTAGGCCCTTGCCCCAGGCATGGTTCTCTATGGTGGACAAAGTTCAGAGCGCAAGATGAAAGACAGTTGATTCTAGAAGCACTCATTCCTCCTACCCCATTCCCCACCCTCATTACCTGCCATCCGGTCAGAACAGTCTATCTCTGAAATGCTCCAAGTTTTCGTTTGTTTTAACTGGCCCATTTGGACTTCCACTCTCAAGACTCCCCATTTGCCCAGAAAGCTCCTTGCTGACATTCTCTGCGTCTCCCTCCTACCCATTCCCTTAGGTCTCCCTAATATCCCCTCCCAAGGTCTCCCTATCTTGATCCCAGAATCTTCCTTCTACAGGTCTGCTACTATGCTGCTGCTGCACAGAGCTATGGTCCTCAGGCTCCAACAGGCCTGCAGGTAGGCCATCCCTGGGGGACTTGCCTCCTAGCCCCCATCTCCCGCCCTTAGTGTTTTTTACAATATCTTACCTTCCAAATAAGATAGTTGAGAGAGAGTCCAGGGAGGACAGAGAAAGCCAGATCCCACTTTTCCCACCTATCCCTTGAGAAACTGAGTTCCAACTGAAGGAAGAAATGGCCAACCATGGAGAAAAGAAGTAGATCCTAGGCCTTCACTGGCCCTTTCATATGACCATACGTGCTACTAAGAAGACCTCTCTCTCTTCCAGACTCAAGTCAATCCACTCAAGGCTCTGCATTCAGGCCTGCTCCACAAATGAGTCATTTCAGCCCCAGCGCCCCAGCCTCACCTTCTCTGGTGATAACTCCAGCACCGGGGGATGGAGAGTCATGGGGACCCTATTAGGTCTCGGTGCAGTGTTGGCCTATCAGGACCATCGGTGTAGGGTAAGTGGGGAAGGGACTTCATTGTCAGAACAGACTGGGTGCAGTGGGTCACACCTGTTATCCCAGCACTTTTCGGAGGCCTAGGTGGGTGGATCACTTGAGTTCAGGAGTTTGAGACCAGTCTAGGCAACATGGCAAAACCCCGTCTCTAGTAAAAATACAAAAATTAGCCAGGTGTGGTGGCATGTTCAAGAGGCTGAGGCATGAGAATCACTGGAACCTGGAAGGCTAAGTCTTCAGTGAGCCGAGATCAAGATTGGGCCACTTGAGCCCAGGTGACAGAGTGAGACTCCATCTCAAAAAAAAAAAAAATTGTCAGAACAGAGGAATCAGTTCTAGTAAACACAGGCAACCCAGGCTGTGACCCATGTTCTTGCAGTTACTAGAGAGTCCACAGTCACACAGTCTTCGTGCACAGTAGAGATGAAATCTGCTACCTTCAGTTTCCAGTGGCCAAGACTGTAGGTTGGGTCAGGATGAACTAGAGTGATTTCTTCTTCTTTTTTTTTTTTTTTTTTTTTTTGAGACGGAGTTTCGCTCTTGTTACCCAGACTGGAGTGCAATGGCACGATCTCGGCTCACCGCAACCTCCACCTCCTGGGTTGAAGCAATTCTCCTGCCTCAGCCTCCTTGATTTCTTCTTAATAGTCTCTTCCCTTTTGTCTTACTCCTTCCCTGCAAACAGGCTGCTCAGGAGTCAACACACATATACACTAAGGAGGAAGTGAGTTCCCATACCAGCCCTGCAACTGGGATCTGGGTGACTCTGGGCTCTGAGGTCTTTGATGTCACAGAATTTGTGGACCTACATCCAGGGGGGCCATCAAAGCTGATGCTAGCAGCTGGGGGTCCCCTAGAGCCCTTCTGGGCCCTCTATGCTGTTCACAACCAGTCTCATGTACGTGAGTTACTGGCTCAATACAAGATTGGGGAGCTGAGCCCCGAAGACAAGGTGGCCCCCACTGTGGAGACCTCTGACCCTTATGCTGATGATCCTGTACGTCATCCAGCCCTGAAGGTCAACAGCCAGTGCCCCTTTAATGCAGAGCCCCCCCCTGAGCTGCTGACAGAAAACTACATCACACCCAACCCTATCTTCTTCACCCGGAACCATCTGCCTGTTCCTAACGTGGATCCAGACACCTATCGATTACACGTAGTAGGAGCACCTGGGGGTCAATCACTGTCTCTGTCCCTGGATGACTTGCACAAGTTTCCCAAGTACGAGATCACAGTCACTCTGCAGTGTGCTGGCAACCGGCGCTCTGAGATGACTCAGGTCAAAGAAGTAAAAGGTCTAGAGTGGAGGACAGGAGCCATCAGCACTGCACGCTGGGGTGGCGCACGGCTCTGTGATGTGTTAGCCCAGGCTGGCCACCAACTCTGTGAAACTGAGGCCCACGTCTGCTTTGAAGGACTGGACTCAGATCCTACTGGGACTGCCTATGGAGCATCCATCCCTCTGGCTCGGGCCATGGACCCTGAAGCGGAGGTCCTGCTGGCATATGAGATGAATGGGCAGCCTCTGCCTCGTGACCATGGCTTCCCTGTGCGTGTGGTGGTTCCTGGAGTGGTGGGTGCGCGCCATGTCAAATGGCTGGGCAGAGTAAGTGTGCAGCCAGAGGAAAGTTACAGCCACTGGCAACGGCGAGATTACAAAGGCTTCTCTCCATCTGTGGACTGGGACACTGTCAATTTTGACTCTGCTCCATCCATTCAGGAACTTCCTGTCCAGTCGGCCATCACAGAGCCCCAGGATGGAGAGACTGTAGAGTCAGGGGAAGTGACCATCAAGGGCTATGCATGGAGTGGTGGTGGCAGGGCTGTGATCCGGGTGGATGTGTCTCTAGATGGGGGCCTAACCTGGCAGGTGGCAGAGTTGGATGGAGAGGAACAGCGCCCCAGGAAGGCCTGGGCGTGGCGTCTGTGGCAGTTGCAAGTCCCTGTGCCAGCTGGACAGAAGGAACTGAACATCGTTTGTAAGGCTGTGGATGATGGCTACAATGTGCAGCCAGACACCGTGGCCCCAATCTGGAACCTGCGAGGTGTGCTTAGCAATGCCTGGCATCGTGTCCACGTCCATGTCGCCCCATGAACATGGAAAGGAGCCACCTCAACCCCTTTTCCCACCTACTGGCCTCACTGCTTCAGAAATATCTTTCCCATCTCTCGACATCTTGGATCACAACTCTGGCCTTCCTAAGCCATACCCAAGTACACATATAGCACATTTCACCCAGGGACCCTCCGTCTTTGAACAGTATGTTACATACCCCTCTCGGCCTTTGAACCTGTGCCAGGAAGTGTGAGCTGTTACAGTAAGGGGCTAGAAGTAAGACAAGTAATTCTGGAGACAAGCACGATTTTGTCTTCCTACCCCACCTCCATTTCTAACGCCTACTGCCATCAAGGCCTTGTTTTGCTTTTCCTTTTGGATTCTTCAAAGAAATGTGTATGGCATATGTAAGAAAAGTGTATATACTATTTTCTACTGCTTCTCCAGGTTGCCAGAGGGTTGTGAGGAAAGCAAGGGGTGCAACCGTCTCCTTTTATAGTTCTACTTTTCTAATAGTCTGTTTAAGATCATTACTCTTGGGCCTAGGGAGTGAGCCTATTGCAGGAGAGAGGACGCATTTGTACTGCGATGTATAATGAGATTAGTCCAAAACAAACAAAGTTGGGGAGGAAGACAGAGAGGAAGCAGTCTTGTAGGTTAAAAAGTAAGGCTTCTGGCCGGGCGCGGTGGTTCATGCCTGTAATCCCAGCACTTTGGGAGGCCGAGGCAGGTAAATCACTTGAGGTCAGGAGTTTGAGACCAGCCTGGCCAACATGGTGAAACTCTGTCTCTACTAAAAATATGAAAAAAAAAAAAAATTAGCCAGGTGTGGTGGCTCACCTCTGTAGTCTCAGCTACTTGGGAGGCTGAGGCATGAGAATCGCTTGAACCGGGGAGGCAGAGGTTGCAGTGAGCTGAGATCACACCACTGCACTCTAGCCAGGGCAGCAGAGTGAGACTCAGTCTCAAAAAAAAAAAAAAAAAAAAAATAGCTGGGTGTAGTGGCAGGCATCTGTAATTCCAGCTACTTGGGAGGCTGAGGCAGGAGAATTGCTTACACCAAGGAGGTGGAGGTTGCAGTGAGCCGAGATCGCGCCACTACACTCCAGCCTGGATGACAGCGAGACTCCGTCTCAAAAAACTAAAGTAAGTAGGGTTTCCTTCTCAGGTCTGGCAATATCTGCAGTGGCACCTAGGTGATTGACCTCAGGATACCACAAAGGGGACAAAAACATTTACCCTCCAACTCCTCTCCCAACAATTCCAATACACTTAGCAGGAAAGGTAAAGAATGCTAGGAGTTTACAATCAACATTGTCTTAAGAGATTGTGAAAGTAAAATAAATCTTGGGGCCCCAGAATCACTGAGCTAAAGGGAAAAGTCAAGCTGGAACTGGTTAGAGCAAACTTGCCTCCCATTCAAAGTCATCCCTCTACTCACTGAGATAAACGCGTTTCTGATTGTCTCCTTTGAGAGGACTACAACCATTTGCCTCTTCTCTACCTATGACCTGGAAGCCCCCTCCCAGCTTTGAGTTGTCCCGCCTTTACATATATTGATTGATGTCTCTTGTCTCCCTAAAATGTATAAAACCAAGCTGTGCTAGGATCACCTAGGGCATGTGTCAGGACCTCCTGACGCTGTTACAGGAGCGTGTCCTTAACTTGGCAAAATAAACTTCCGAAATTGAGACCTGTCTCAGATTTTGGGGGTTCACATGGTACAGCGGGAAAACGAGGCTCTAGGGGCAGACGTGCCAGGCCGCATAGGGCGTCCAGTATGTGCTTAGATTGCAAACTGGGCGCAGATTAAAGGCTAGCCTTTGGGCCACCTTCGGCAGGTGACAGTGCCTTTCGGACTTAAATCTTTCGGCGCTCAGCTACTCTCCCCTAGCTCCTCTCCCTTTTTCCCCAGCAGTCTCCCCGGCTTGGGGACGCTCGGTGTTCGGCCACGCCGCCTGTCGCCCGGTAGTGGGACCGGAAGTTGTTAGGGGGAGGGGGACGGCTGTAATGGGGGGGAATATTTGGGGGGGCAGGTCCCTTCTCAGGTGAAGCCGCTGATGGAGATGGAGCCGCCGCCGCCGCCACCGCCTCTGAGCGCCCGGGTCCTGGCTCCGGCCCGGCGATTGCCGCCGCCTCAGTGACCTCACTCCCCCCGCACTGGGCCGCCCGGGCCAGAGTGGGGGAACGCTGCCGCCCCGCCTCCCTTTCCCCCAACACCGTCCCCTCTCCCCCACCAGCCTGCGCGCGCGCGGAGACGCCTCAGGTGAGTGAGGGGCGGGGCTTGGGGCAAAGCGGGGGCGGGGCCTCGCTGGCCGGGGGCGGGGCCTGAAGGGCTCGGCCGTTAAAGGAGGGGGAGACGTGGGCGAAGGAAGGGGCCAGGCTGGGCGAGGGGCGCGGGTTGGGCAGGGGTCCGAGGGATGGAAGATGGCCGGAGGAGTTTGGCCCAAGGCCCCAGTATTAAGAGAGTGGTAACAAGGACTTGGGGGGTCCTAAAAAGGCGGGAGACGGATCCAGACGGGGGTCTGAGGACAGGCAGGAGCTGGCAGGCGCGGGGCTCCTCCGTGGGGATGTGGCTTGGGTATACAGCAGAAGGACAGAGAGGAGAAAGGAGCAGCAGAGAGGGTATCTAACAAAAAAAGTGAGGGACCCGGGTGTTGGGTCGAGGAATGCTGAAGACAGGAGTCTGGAGAGAACGATGTAGGCCTAAGTAAGAAGATCTGGGAGGTAATGAGCATATTGGGAGAAACCTGTAGAGAAGAAACTTAGGATGGAGCGAGAAGTGCACAGCGTAGGGTGAGAGGTGTGGGGAACTTAGGAAGCAAGTCTGGGAAGGAAGAGATTCACTTCCTACCAGCCCTAAGAACGAAATGCAACAGAGGAAGCCCCAGGGCAGACATCCAGATGGGAGCTGCAAACATGGGAAGCAGGCTGCCTGCTTCCTGTGTACCGAAACAGCCCTCCCTGTACCTCCTCACACAAACCCCATCCCGTTATTTTCTTACCCCTTGTCTGCTAGAGTTGTAAGTTCTCACTTTTTAAATTTTCTATGTTATTTCTGTGCCTTTAAAAAATATATATGACTAGTCCTGTCTGGGAACAGTGGAATGTCTAATGGAACGTACCCCATTCCCTCTCCAAGGTCAAGAGCTTCCAGGAATTTTTTTTTTTTTTTTTTTTGTGAGACGAAGTTTCACTCTTGTTGCCCAGGCTGGAGTGCAGTGGCGGGATCTCAGCTCACTGCAACCTCCGCCTCCCCGGTTCAAGCGATTCTCCTGCCTCAGCCTCCTGAGTAGCAGGATTACGGGCCACCATGCCCAGCTAATATTTTATAATTTTAGTAGATATGGGGTTCCACCATGTTGGCCAGCCTGGTCTCAAACTCCTGACCTCAGGTGATCCACCTACCTTGTATCCCAAAGTGCTGGGATTACAGGCGTGGGCCATCACGCCTGGCTGGAAAATATTTTTGCATACCTTATTTTGCCTCATTCCCTTCTCACATAAACAAAATTGTCTACTGTTGTGACTCTTACCAACCCTCACTTGTATGTCTAGGAACTCCTACTGTGCCTCTCTCCCCAGCATCAATGGTGGGTTTGGTGTGTTCCTGACATGCTCACATGTGAACTTTAGGTGTTCCATCATCATGGTTAACCAGATGACCACTGAAGACTGTCTCCCCTTACTGACACTTGCTCACTTTGCCTGGGTGAAGATACATGTTCATGTACTTAAGGAAGCATGAAAATGTTGTCTGACTACCTAGAATAGTGCCACTTAAGATAACTCAGATTCTGAGAATAAGGCCAGATAAAAGGCCAAATCAGACAATCTTTGAAAGCATAGTGTTTTGTTTGGTTGGGGTGTATGAAATGCCCAGCTGGTAATCCCTCACCTCCTCGTGAACCTGCCAGTAGGTCAGTGAATCTTGCTCTGTGATTTGCAGGAGGACTTCAGCTTTCCCTAACGGCCCAAAGCCAGAGAGTCCAGACAGCGCCTTGGGTCATGAGAACAGTGAGATGAGTAGCTCCTGAGATGATAAAATCTTAAAAGAAGAAAATAGCCTTACCATTGGGAAGCAGGAGAAGTTTCACTGGAGCTGCTGGGGTGGGCTTCAGGGTGGTGCGAGCTGCTCTCATTTCGGCAGCTTCAGAATTATACCTTGCCCTTGTCAATGGAAGTTGATGTCTCAAACACAAAATATAATGTCTTTGTTGCCCACTGAGTGCAGTTAGTTAGCTGAATTGTAGCTTCTGGGCAATCCCCTTCCTCTGAGTAGGTTAAGGGTAAGGCATATTTCAGGACTTGGCTCAGAAATAAGTCCTGACTTTTTTCCAGTGAAAATGCAACTGAAAGTCTCTTTATGTCCTCTTAGTTTGAAACCTGCAGCTTGAACTTCCCAGCATGGGAGAAAGTTATCCCACCTTTCACCCTGCCCTCTCACAACACACACACACCAGTATCATCCACAAAGGAATTATTTTTTCCCCAGCTGACCATCTCTCTTTCTCTCTCTCTCTCTCTCTACACACACACACACACACACACACACACACACACGCCAAAGAAAAAGAAAGATAGGTATTTCTAGCTTCATTTTACTCTGTAGGAACAAATAAAAGTGGGACCCTGTGAGTGTGGACAATGCCACAGGCAGAGGGACTCCCTTTCTTTATTGGTCTGTTGACTCTGCTGGAGAAAGCTTTGAATTCCAAGCTTTGATTTGCTTCCTCTTCTTAGAAGAGTTATGAACTCTGTTCTGGAAACAGAGAGATAAGTTCAAAGTTTATCAGACAAAAGCATCTAAGAAAGGGTAGTGCTGATATGAATGACCTGGTCCACGTGGGGGTAGGATCCACATTGCAGGCTCTGATGCAATACATATGCTGTGGTAGTCCTCAAACTAAGAGACCCTGTTTCTACCTTAAAGAGACTTAATGACTGTCTAGTTTGGTGTTTTCCTCAGGTCCAATATCTCTGAAAAGAGACATAAGAGGAAGAGGATTATTTATCCTCCCATCCATAAGCCTGTGTTTCCAGTTCAAGGATTTAGGTCACCAAGACGCAGACCCAAAAAACTGTTCATTTAATAACCCAAGAAAGAAGGCAAGCACGGTGGCCCAAATCTTCCAACTGGGGCAAGATTTAATATAGTGTTCCAGTGGAAAGAACCCTCCAATGGTAACCTGGGCTCTGCATGTCCTAATTCTGTTGTTAACCAGATGGGTGACTCTAGGCTTAGTTTCTTCTGTTAGAAACCAGGAGATTGTAGATCATCTCTCAACTCCATTTCAGCTCCAGGATTCCACAGGTCCTGGAGTACCTGTGCCCCAGACCCTCCACATGAAGAAGAGAGGCTTACCAAATTGGATTATGAGAGCAAGACTGTTAGCAGAGGAGGCTGAAAACATCTTTCTGGCCCAAGAAACAGTGAGCTTTTTTTGATCAGCATATATTAGGGACTTTGGGCCACAACTGCAATCAAAGGCGATTGTTCCTGTCTTTTTTTTTTTTTTTTTTTTTTAAATACGGGGTTTCACCATGTTGGTCAGGCTGGTCTTGAACTCCCGACCTCAGGTGATCCGCCTGCCTTGGCCTCCAAAGTGCTTGGATTACAGGCGTGAGCCACCACGCCCGGCCTGTTCCTGTCTCTTTTACATTTTCTTGCTACTGTACCCTAGTCAGAGTAGCTGAGACTTCTCTGTAATTTCAAACTTCACTGGAGAGAGGTAACCCTGTTTAAGGCATCTTTGGCTTTAAAACTGATCATTATAAAACTCAAATTGAATTTCCCTGCTCTACTTTCTCCACCCTTCTCTGAACATACAGCAGTGACTTCATGGGGCCTTTCTATAAACAGAGGGCAATACTTGGGGGAATACCCAAAAACCCCAAAAAGTATCATCTCCATTGTATCATATCTAGTGATGTAAAGTATTTGGCCCTTTTCCTTGGTTCCTTATGTCCTGAAATGAGACACAAAAAGGATAGGATTATTTCTTCTCCCACTCGTAAACCTTAGCCTTCTCTCTCTTCTGCAGTCTACATGGGGAGGACAGAGAAGCACAAAGAACAAGAGAAAAGATGCATCCATCTGAGATCTAAAAGGAGAAAATGAGGTGATATTTTCCCACTGCCCAGGTGCTGTGTTTTCAGTTCATACCCCTTTTTATTTTAGAGACTGGCCATTCCTAGGATGACCTGGGAATTTATCCCCTCTGCACTGCTCCCCAAGCACTTGGATAATGAAGCTGAACAATCTTCAACTGTATTATATGTAGACAGAAGGTTACCATCTACAGCCTGGTGACAAACAGGTCAGACCTTTCCACTGTAAAGACAGGCATATGAGCTAAGCTAAGGTTGGTGGGTTTCCTTCAGAGCACACTAGGTTGACCCTAAAGATTATTGCAGAGTTGCAAATTGCTCAATGTCTAGGTCATTTAAGGGGCTTGCAGACAAGGCCTAATTCCATACCTTCTGGCCTCTTTGCCTTTTCCTCCTCCTCAATTAGGCAAAGCTTTGATGGAGAGCAGAGCCAGCTATTCAACTCCAACATGTTTTTGCTCAGATTTCATTCAGTTCAGGAAGGCACAGACAGTAGAGGATGACGCTGTGGGTTTGCTCTACTTGTAGTACATGGATGGCTCACACCCAAGGCACAGGGGAAGTTCTGTCTTGTTAAGAACCACTGGTCTCCACCTCAGAACCCAAGTCCTAAGGGAAAATGGAGAAAATTTTTCCACTTCTCCCTGTTATAGTTTAGAAACAATAACTAAAAACATGGTAGGGCGCCGGGCGCGGTGGCTCAAGCCTGTAATCCCAGCACTTTGGGAGGCCGAGGCGGGTGGATCACGAGGTCGAGAGATCGAGACCATCCTGGTCAACATGGTGAAACCCCGTCTCTACCAGAAATATAAAAAATTAGCTGGGCATGGTGGTGCATGCCTGTAATCCCAGCTACTCAGGAGGCTGAGGCAGGAGAATTGCCTGACCCCAGGAGGCGGAGGTTACGGTGAGCCGAGATCGTGCCATTGCACTCCAGCCTGGGTAACAAGGGCGAAACTCCGTCTCAAAAAAAAATAAATAAAAATAAAAAAATAAAAAAAACATGGTAGGAATCCTTGCCGCTCTCTCCACCTTCTCCCTCTTTCCATTCTTCTTATGACCTTTTACCCCTAGGCCACAATAAGCATGTATTAAATGACTTTTTTTTAGGGTCTCTCTGTTACCCAGGTTGGCCTTGAACTCCTGGCCTCAAGCAGTCCTCCTGCCTTGGCTTCCCAAAGTCCTGGGATTACAGGCATGTGCCACCATGCCAAGCCTAAATTCCAATTTTGAAGTGTCTCTGTATTAAACAGGATTCTTGTTTTGTTTTGTTTTTTTTGTTTTTGTTTTTGTTTTTTTTGAGACGGAGTTTCGCTCTTGTTACCCAGGCTGGAGTGCAATGGCGTGATCTCGGCTCACCACAACCTCCGCCTCCTGGGCTCAGGCAATTCTCCTGCCTCAGCCTCCTGAATAGCTAGGATTACAGGCATGTGCCACCATGCCCAGCTAATTTTTTTTTGTATTTTTAGTAGAGACGGGGTTTCACTATGTTGACCAGGATGGTCTCGATCTCTTGATCTCGTGATCCACCTGCCTCGGCCTCCCAAAGTGCTGGGATTACAGGCTTGAGCCACCGCGCCCGGCGGATTCTTGGTATTTGACGAGTTTCCATTAACTGTGATGTCCATTTTATTTCAGGCGTTCAGAGCCACCACATAGAGAAAACTTGACTTTCTGACATTTTTGTCACCAATACTTAGAGCCATGAGAATGTTTCTGGGGAAAGGCAGATGGTAGCTGATGCCTGACCTCCTCTTGGAAATCAGACACTGGATTGGTCCTCACTGCTGCCTGTCTGGGAGTCTGGTGGGAAATCTTCTGTCTAGAAATGATGCCCATTCCCATTCACATGTTGTTGGGAGAAAGCCAGGGCCATGGAGAACTCTTGTTCATGCCAAGTAGATTCAAACAAATAGGGAACAGCTGGGCACAGTGGCACATGCACCTGTAGTCCCAACTACTCATGAGGCTGAGGAAGGAGCATTGCTTGAGGCCAGGAGTTTGAGGGTATAGTGTGCTATGACTGTGCCTGTGAACAGCCACTGCACTCCAGCCCAGACAACATAGTGAGATCCCATCTCTAGTAAATATAATAAATAAATAAGAACAAGGAAGAAAATCTGTGTCTCCAGAGGTTACAATGACTAACCTTCCCTCCCTCTTCAGAGATATTCCTTTTGAATTGGAAGACTGATTGTTTCTAGTTGCTTTGTGTTTGGCTCAGACTTGAATTTACAGTACATATGTGCCTACCCCCCATCACTGAGTGATGGTTATGTTGCTTTATTTATTTTGTGACAGAGTCTCACTCTGTCACCCAGGCTGGAGTACAATGGCGCGGTCTCAGCTCACTGCAACCTCTGCCTCCAGAGTTCAAATGATTCTCATGGCTCAGCCTCCCAAGCAGCTGGGTCTACAGGAACGTACCACCACGCCCTGCTAATTTTCATAATTTTAGTAGAGATGGGATTTTACCGTATTGGCCAAGCTGGTCTCAAACTCCTGACCTCAAATTATCTGCCCACCTCAGCTTCCCAAAGTGCTGAGATTACAGGTGTGAGCCACTGCCCACAGCCGACAGTTAATGTTGCTTTAAAGCCAATTTCCTTCCAAGATCTTTGATCCAAAACTGTCTGATGTAACTAACTTCCCTCTCCTTATACCTCCCCCTCCTGCAATGTGTCTCCAATTGGCACTGCCTAATTCGACCTAGTTCCTCTAAGGACACTCAAGATCTGCCTGCCTGATTAGGCAGGGGAGGAGGTGCTTTGAGAGTGGAGAGTGGGAAGGCTGGACAGGATGTGCTGCAGGGCGACTTGAGGAAAGAGTAAAAAGTACATCTACTGATTTGCTCCTGGTTCGCAGAAAACCAGGAGTGAGAACCGCAGAGTGTCAATCCAATCCCCTCTCACTTCCAGGATTACCAGCTTGGCATTAAAACCAGCTAGAGGCTGGGCGCGGTGGCTCACACTTGTAATCCCAGCACTTTGGGAGGCCAAGGCGGGTGGATCACGAGGTCAACAGATCGAGACCATCCTGGTCAACGTGGTGAAACCCGATCTCTACTAAAAATACAAAAAAAAATTAGCTGGGCATGGTGGTGCGTGCCTGTAGTCCCAGCTACTCAGGAGGCTGAGGCAGGAGAATTGCCTGAACCCAGGAAGTGGAGGCTGCGGTGAGCCGAGATCGCGCCATTGCACTCCAGCCCGGGTAAAAAGAGTGAAACTCCATCTCAAAAAAAAAAAGAAAAGAAAAGAAAAAAAAACCAGCTAGAGAGTTGGGCGGTGGCTCATGCCTGTAATCCCAGTACTTCGGGAGGCCAAGGCAGGCAGATCACCTGAGGTCAGGAGTTCAAGACCAACTTGGCCAACATAGCAAAACCCTGTCTTTACTAAAAGTACAAAAATTACCCAGGCATGGTGGTGCACGCCCATAATCCCAGCTACTCAGGAGGCTGAGGCACGAGAATCATTTGAACCGGGAGGTAGAGTTTGCAGTGAGACAAGATTGTACCACTGCACTCCAGCCTGAGCAACAGAGCGAGACCGTCTCAAAAAAAAAGAAAGAAAGAGCCGGGCGCGGTGGCTCAAGCCTGTAATCCCAGCACTTTGGGAAGCCAAGGCGGGTGGATCACGAGGTCGAGAGATCGAGACCATCCTAGTCAACATGGTGAAACCCCGTCTCTACTAAAAGTGCAAAAAATTAGCTGGGCATGGTGGCACGTGCCTGTAATCCCAGCTACTCAGGAGGCTGAGGCAGGAGAATTGCCTGAGCCCAGGAGGCGGAGGTTGCGGTGAGCCGAGATCGTGCCATTGCACTCCAGCCTGGGTAACAAGGGCGAAACTCCGTCTCAAAAAAAAAAAAAAAAAGAAAAGAAAAGAAACAAACACCCAGCTGGAGGCAGCTATGATTTTGCACAAGATGTGTCAAAGAGCACCTGTTAAGAGCAATTAAGCAGGAGAGCTCAGTTTGCTGTTGGAAAGTCCAACTCAGAAAACAACTCCTGACTCTTCTGGAAATAGTTTTGGGGCCATTTGGGCAGAAGTCCAAGAATGAGATACAATTCTTGAGCCAGTGCTAGCTGAACGCTATGCTTCACCTGTTCTGCCCACCTAATGCTCGTCTAGCCCTGCATTCGCACAGGCATTAGGCATGCTGTACACACACACGCACACATGCACACGCACGCGTACGCACACGCACACACGGTAATATGAGCATATTGCTTCCTCAGAGCCAGCTCAACTTGTTCTTTTTTTTTTTTTTTTTTTTTTTGAGATGGAGTTTCACTCTTGTTACCCAGGCTGGAGTGCAATGGCGCGATCTTGGCTCACCGCAACCTCCGCCTCTCGGGTTCAGGCAATTCTCCTGCCTCAGCCTCCTGCGTAGCTAGGATTACAGGCACGCGCCACCATGCCCAGCTAATTTTTTGTATTTTTAGTAGAGACGGGGTTTCACCATGTTGACCAGGATGGTCTTGATCTCTTGACCTTGTGATCCACCCGCCTCGGCCTCCCAAAGTGCTGGGATTACAGGCTTGAGCCACCGCACCCGGCCTGTTCTTCCTTTTTACCCACAGGGATCATAACAAAGGAAAAAATGCCTTATCTGATATTAGCACCAGGGAAAAGAATTAGCCAGGCGTGGTGGTACATGCCTGTAGTCCCAGCTACTTGGGAGGCTGAGGCAGGAGAATGGCTTGAACCCAGGAGTCAGAATCATGTCACTGCACTCCAGCCTGGGCAACAGATCGAGGCTCCATCTCAAAAAAAAAAAAAAAAAAGGGAAAAGCAAGAAGATCTATGAAGGCCTTGAGTAGCCTGGGTTTTGAAAGGTTTAATGGAAAGAGGACACCTCAGAGAGGCAGGCAACTTGTGTTCTTGTTCTTTTGTTCTCACCATGAACTCTGGGACAAGTAAGGGAACTGCTCTGAGCCTCAGTTTCTCTAAACAGAAAACGAGAAAATCCTTCTCACTCTTGCCTCTCCTGCATGGGGAGGTGTGTGAGGAAGGTTTCAAGTGACACTTTGAACTTTGCATTCTTTTCTTCTTTTTTTGAGATGGAGTCTCCCTTTGTTGCCCACGCTGGGGTGCAGTGGCATGATCTCTGCTCACTGTAACCTCTACCTCCCCGGTTCAAGTGATTTTCCTGCCTCAGCCTCCCGAGTGGCTGGGATTATAGGTGTGCATCACCATGCCCAGCTAATTTTTTTGTATTTTTAGTAGAGATGGAATTTCACCATGTTGGCCAGGATGGTCTCGAAATCCTGACCTCGTGATCTGCCTGCCTTGGCCTCCCAATGAGCTGGGATTACAGGCATGAGCCACCTCACCCAGCCTGGGCTTTGCATTCATTTTGAAAAACCGCAGCTTTGCACAGTGGCAGTATCATAGCCAATGAGATTTATCCGAGGCTCGATTACTGCTAATTGAAAACTTTTCCCAATACCCCACCATGGCAACTTGCAATATAGTTGGCATTGGCAATTTTTTATAGTCTCTACAGAGATACAATTTTAAAAAAAGAAAAAAGAAAACAGAAAAACCCTAAAGGGCAATTATGAATCTAATGATTTGGAAATGAAAGGGCCCCTGAATACCAGACTGCCCTCCTTTATCTTTTGATCTCTATCTCAAGTTTTGTGGCTAGTTCCAGAGAGTGTGAGTTCTCTAACTACTATGGACTTGGGCTCTTCTAATCATTGTTCCTAAGGGACCCTTCAAGGAACCACTTATCACTGTGGCTTGTTCTGGTTGTGCAGTCCCAAAGTTCAGTCCATCCCAGGAAGGATGTCAAGAAAAGAGGAGTTAATAAAGTTAGGTAATTTTTTTCTCCACACCCTGGCTTCCTAGAGAAATAGGGTTGATACTAGAAATCTATGACAAAATGTAAGAGAGAATTGTTTTGTCAAGTGAAGGTAAGCCCATGTGTCAGGTTATCTCATGAGCCTTTTTTTTTTTTTTTTTTTTTTTTTTTTTAAGACAGAGTTTCGCCCTTGTTACCCAGGCTGGAGTGCAATGGCGCGATCTCGGCTCACCGCAACCTCCGCCTCCTGGGTTCAGGCAATTCTCCTGCCTCAGCCTCCTGAGTAGCTGGGATTACAGGCACGTACCACCATGCCCAGCTAATTTTTTGTATTTATAGTAGAGACGGGGTTTCACCATGTTGACCAGGATGGTCTCGATCTCTCGACCTTGTGATCCACCCGCCTCGGCCTCCCAAAGTGCTGGGATTACAAGCTTGAGCCACCGCACGCCCGGCTCGTGAGCCTTTTAAAGGAGTCTCTCAACTCCAGACAACAATTGGGGGAGGGGGCAGGAAAACAGATACTTCCTCTGTGTGCCTTCCTGCACCCCTCACCCCCACCCCCACCTCTCTCAATATAGCATTAGGAGCAAACCAAATTTTTATCCATTTGCCTCAGTGAGATCCTTCAAAAAGGCCAAGAATCCCCACAGCAGCTCAGACAGTTCCCTTGTCCGATTCTTGCTTCTACCTCAGGGCATTTAGTTTTCGTCAGATGAGTGGGGAAAGCAATTTTTTTTTAGGTGGGGGAGCAGGTCTCACTCATCGCCCAGACTGGAGTGCAGTGGCAGGATCTTGGCTCACTGCAACCTCCACCTCCCAGGCTCAAGAGATTCTCCTGCCTCAGCCTCCCAAGTACCTGGGATTACAGGCACATGCCACTACTGCCCAGCTAATTTTTGTATTTTTAGTGGAGATGGGGTTTCACCATGCTGGGCAGCCTGGTCTTAAACTCCTGATTTCAAATGATCCACCCTCCTCAGCCTCCCAAAGTGCTGAGATTACAGGCATTAGCCACCACACTGGCCCCGATTTTACGATTTTACGTGTATGTACATTTCTACCAGATCCAATTTTTTTTTTCTCTCCTCTCACAGGCTCCTAAAGAGATAATTCGTTGCAACAAATTATCACTTTTAAGTGTTCTCAGTTCCTGATTGTTCAATACTCTACTGCCAGTTACTGCTTGCCTTCCCTCAAATAGACTAACCTTCATTTTAAATTCACCCTCCCCACTTCCTTTTTTAAAATAAGCAGTGCAGAGTAATTGATGAGAGGGTGGGGATAACCACTTACAAGTTTAATTTGTTTATTACACCTTCAGTAGAGGACTTATCACTGAACCCTGAGTGGGCTGCTCTCCTCCATCTTCTACTTTTCCTGTCACCCTCCCTCACACCACACATCCAAGACAGAATCCCTTGAATGATTGAACCCAGCTTCTTCTTATTACTAACCCATCTTTTAACTGAGGTATAAAGCCTCTAAGGGGCTGTTTTGCCTCCTCAGGGCTGAGGAATAACCTGTCACCTACCACCTTAACTCCATCTACATACAACGGTCTAATCTCAAAATCCAGGACCACTCTGGATTAAGATAGTGTTTTCACCTCAGAGGCTGGGGAGCCAGCAGAAGTTGTAAATTGGAGGAAATATTGGGGTTTATAAATCAGGGTACATTGTCTTTCACCAGGACAAAGCGTAAGGTTTTTCTTCTTCTTCTTCTTCTTTGGAGTGCAGTGGTGAGATCACAGCTCACTGCAGCCTCAACCTCGGCTCAAAGTGATCCTCCCACCTTAGCCTCCTGAATAGCTGGGACTACAGGCACATGTTACCATGCGTGGCTAATTTATTTTTTTATAGAGATGGGATCTCCCTATATTGCCTAGACTGGTCTCAAACTCCTGGGCTCAAGTGATCCTCCCACCTTCTTCCCAAAGCACTAGGCATTGAGCCACAGTGCCTGGCTAAGGTTTTTTTCTTTAAGATAGTATCAGACCATGCTTAAGTACTCCTTTCAGTTTCTTGCTAACTCAAGAAGTTAAAGAAAAGCCTCCTCCCTTCCAAGATTTATCTTCTAATAGCAGCTATTTTCTCTTTCAGCAGAATCTCTTTAAAATGGACATAGAAGACTGCAATGGCCGCTCCTATATGTCTGGTATGCCTTCTGTGTTCTGTTTGTTAGGGGTCAGAAGCAGACACTCTCCAGTAGAGAAGAGAGCCTTCAGCCTAGGCACATGGCCTCTAAATGTCCTAGTCACACAGCTAACACTCATGCTTGGTGGCACTTGATAGTGTGCATTTATTTTGGTGATTTTACATTCCCTAAATAGTAATTCTCTTTTCCAGACTTCTTAGGGGATAGAGGAAGGAATAGGAGGGGAATATGAGTGGGCATCATTAGAAGAATGATTTGAAGCAAATCTATGGAAAGAAAATATGGTTCCTTCTCCTATGCTCTGAAGTCACCAGCCAGACATGAAATTCTGTTCTATCCAGATAGAGTGGCACAAGGTTTTAGACCTCAAAGGCCTGCAAGGGTCAGGTGGGCATGTGAATGAGTGATGTAAGGTTAGGATAGTAAGCAGAAAAGAATAGTGGGGGCTGTCATGAAGTGAAGAACACATGTCCCACTTAAAGGGACAGCAGCTTTCAGTTTCACCAGTTCTTGTCATGCAGGAATGTGTATCTAATGTGGCCAAAATTTCTAAATTTTTTTTTTTTTTTTTGAGACGGAGTTTTGCTCTTGTTAACCCAGGCTGGAGTGCAATGGCACGATCTCGGCTCACCGCAACCTCCGCCTCCTGGGTTCAGGCAATTCTCCTGCCTCAGCCTCCTGAGTAGCTGGGATTACAGGCACACGCCACCATGCCCAGCTAATTTTTTGTATTTTTAGTAGAGACGGGGTTTCACCATGTTGACCAGGATGGTCTCGATCTCTTGACCTCGTGATCCACCTGCCTCGGCCTCCCAAAGTGCTGGGATTACAGGCTTGAGCCACCGCGCCCAGCCCAAAATTTCTAAATTTTTAAGAAAAATCAGAAATTCAATTTTTGGGGGGAGGGAGAAGATATTCATGAGGCACTTGTACAGATTTTTTTTTTTTTTTTTTTTGAGATGGAATCTTGCTCTGTTGCCCAGGCTAGAGTGCAGTGGCATGATCTTGGCTCACTGCAACCTCTACCTACCGGGTTCTAGTGATTCTCCTGCCTCAGCCTCCTGAGTAACTGAGATTACAGGCACCCATTACCATGCCCAGCTAATTTTTATATTTTTAGTAGAGACAGGGTTTCACCATCTTGGCCTCCTAAAGTGCTGGGATCACAGGTACGAGCCACCGCACCCGGACAGAAATCCAAATTTTTACATGAAATGTCTCCATTTTAAAATAATGTACTCGGGCCGGGCGCGGTGGCTCAAGCCTGTAATCCCAGCACTTTGGGAGGCCGAGGCGGGTGGATCACGAGGTCGAGAGATCGAGACCATCCTGGTCAACATGGTGAAACCCCGTCTCTACTAAAAATACAAAAAATTAGCTGGGCATGGTGGCACGTGCCTGTAATCCCAGCTACTCAGGAGGCTGAGGCAGGAGAATTGCCTGAACCCAGGAGGCGGAGGTTGCAGTGAGCCAAGATCGTGCCATTGCACTCCAGCCTGGGTAACAAGAGCGAAACTCCGTTTCAAAAAAATAAAATAAAATAAAATAAAATAATGTACTCAAGGCTGGGTGCAGTGGCTCACACCTATAATACCAGCACTTTAGGAGACAGGCAGATCACCTGAGGTCAGGAGTTCAAGACCAGCATGGGCAACATGGTGAAATCCCGTCTCTTCTAAAAATATAAAAATTAGCTGGGCATGGTGGGGTGTGCCTGTAATCCCAGCTACTTAGGATGCTAAGCCGACATCACACCACTGCACTCCAGCCTGGGTGACAGAGCCAGACTCTGTCTTAAAAAAAAAAAAAAAAAATGCTGGGCCGTGGTGGCTCACACCTGTAATCCCAGCACTTTGGGAGGCCAAGGCGGGCAGATCACGAGGTCAAGAGATCAAGACCATCTGACTAACACAGTAAAACCCCGTCTCGACTAAAATATAAAAAATTAGCCAGGTGTGGTGGCACACGTCTATAGTCCCAGCTACTCAGGAGGCTAAGGCAGGAGAATCACTTGAACCCAGGAGGTAAAGGTTTCAGCAAGCCGAAATTGCACCACTGCACTCCAGCCTGGGTGACAGAGCAAGACTCCGTCTCAAAAAAAAAAAAAAAAAAAAAAAAGAAACCAAAATTGGGTTTTGATGTGATGAGTATTCCTATCAGAAACCCAAGCACCATTGTGGAAATGACCTATAGCTTATTTTTTACTCTAAAGTAGGACCAATGAAGGAATTATTGACATGCACTAAAGGAGATAGCAAGATGGGTCAGAAACACATATGAGAGTCATTGGCAACACCCGGGTAATGTAAGGTAAGATGTTGACTCTGACCCCTTTCTTGTTTAAGGAGGGAAGGAGTTGGAATGGGTAAAGGCATTCAATACCTGCTACATGCTTGACAGAATGACAGGGATCAGGTAGACTCATTTAATTAGAAGAGAATTTATTAGAACAAAAGTCATGGTCCTTGTGAGGAGCGAGCCAGTCCTCCTACCTCCTCCTTAGTTAAGCCTATTCAGAAAACCACCACTGAGCAACAAGTACACTCGGGACCCTGTTTAGTGCTGGGGAACACTCAGATGGATAAAATCCAGTCCCTGCCATAAAGCAGGCAAATAAGAAACTACAAATCCCGTGGAGCTCTTTTCAGACCTGTTCATGGAGAATATTGGATGCTGGTGGAAAAATTCTGAGGTGATTTGCTTCACTGTGCTATGAAACCAAGCTTTCCCTGCTTTCAGCAGATTGGCATTTCCTAGATAAGAAGTGGCCTCTGCACAGGATGGTTTTTGAATGGAAGTGGAGGCCAGGAACTCCGCATCTGCACTCTGAGAATTCTAGATGTCAGCAGCTACCTTAGAAAGGGAAAGGGGAGGCCGGGCACGGTGGCTCAAGCCTGTAATCCCAGCACTTTGGGAGGCCGAGGCGGGTGGATCACGAGGTCGAAAGATCGAGACCATCCTGGTCAACATGGTGAAACCCCGTCTCTACTAAAAATACAAAAAAACTAGCTGGGCGTGGTGGCGCGTGCCTGTAATCCCAGCTACTCAGGAGGCTGAGGCAGGAGAATTGCCTGAGCCCAGGAGGCGGAGGTTGCGGTGAGCCGAGATCGCGCCATTGCACTCCAGCCTGGGTAACAAGAGCGAAACTCCGTCTCAAAAAAAAAAAAGGGAAAGGGGAAAGTCAAGATAGGGCTGCCATTAGCTCTGAAAAGTACCCCTCTTAGGACTGGGCATAGCTGCCCTCATGACTGACCCCTCTCTCCTGGAAGAGTCATATGGAAGCAGAGGGAAAGGCTGCAGCACGCAGCTCCCCTGAAGCACACTGCGGGCCTCCACAGGCCATCACAGCTCTTCTGCTCCACACCAGGTGACCTCCCCGCATCTGGCCACTTGATGAAAAGGGTATCTCTCTTGCTCTTCCAAGAGATTTGAATTCCTCCAGAACCTGATCCAGAAAATCCATCTTTTCTCCCTTTTTCTCCTTTTAAAGGTGCAGATTATTCCCTTCAGGAGCAGGGAAAAAGGGGAGATAGGCAGGAGTCTATTTCATGGCACAGATAACCACCCCTCCGTTTCCCTATGTTTCAAGCAAAACAGAGTTGCTCAAACCCGGCTGATGCCATTGATCGACTGAGCAGTGAGTTTTCCGAGACTATGAAATGCTTAAGAGAACTTTAGTAGAAAGGGATTCAGGGGTAGGCAGCCCAAAGTTTCAGAGCCCCGCCCACCCCCAAATTCTTGGAATCAGAAAATGTAGTCTTCCAAAGTAGGTCAGTTTGTCAGTGAGCAGCTCCTCTGAAAGGGAAGGGAGCAGAGGCCTTGTCCTGATAGAGGGTGGATTCATCCAGGGCTTTCGGCTGCTGGGGCCCCAGGGGCACAGGAGGGAGGGGAGGTGGGGAGCCTTTTTGCCTCAGATCTGAAAGGTCTCAGGGCCCTAGAGCAACGCTAGCCTGACACCAGACTGTGCTGGGCCCTCTCGCTGCTGGAAAGGAGGGGGCTGTCAGTCCCCAGATCTAGAGAGCAACCTTCCTCCTGGAGGAGGAGGGAAAGAGTTTGGTGGGGGAGGGGCTTTCTGCCCAATCTGAGAGCCTTGAAGCTGTCCGTGTCCTGGGCCCCATGACCTCTGGGGCCTTGGCTTCCCCAGCTGGCACAGGATTGGACCTTCCCTGGGGCCCCCCTTTTCTCCCTCCCACCCACAGGCCCATCCATCTCTCTCTCTCTCCTCTCTCTCTCTCTCTCTCACTCTCTCTCTTGCACACAGTCTTGCCTCTCTCAGGCATTTGTTGTGCAGTTCCTCTTTGTCTGCTGGGCACGAGGGCAACGGCATCTGCCTTTCCCTCCCTGTGCACACACCCACCCCCTATTCCCTTCAATGTCTTGGAAAAGGGATGCTGTAGCCTAGCATCTCCCCCACCATACACACATATACATTCTCTCCAGCCCCCTCCCCAAGCACATCCAAGCGTGCTCTCCCCTCTCCCTCTCCCTCTCTCTGTGCCTCTCTCCCTCTCTCTTTCTCTCTCTCTCTCTCTCTCACATACACACACACACACACACACTCACTCTCACACACTCACACACTCAACACACATACACCCTGGGCTGAGCTGCTCTTGCTGGCTGCAGCCGTGGGCCTCTGCTCACCGTGCTGCTGCTGCTGCTGCTGCTGCTGCCTGCGAAATGACGGCGGTTCCCCTCACTTCCAGGAATCCACGCTTCCTGGAAGGTGAGTGGCTGGGCTCACCCCTGCCTGCCACTGAGACGCAGACATGCATACACCACCCGCACTCCCTCGCCGTTTCCAAGGCGGCGGCCGCGTTCGCACCCCAGGGTCTCACCGGCAAGGGAAGGATAATGTAAGTTCAGGCAGAAGGCGGCTAGTGGAGGGAGGAAGGGGGGTGCTGGGGCTAGGGAGCCAATTCAGTAACAACTCCCAAGCCTGAGGAGATGGAGAGGATGGGGGCTCTGTGTGTGTGTGTGTGTGTGTGTGTGTGTGTGTGTGTGTGTGTGTAGCGGGGGAGGGGGCGTTCCTCCTTATACTTGCGGAGGATGGGAAAGGGTGTTTGGTGTTGCTAAGCAAAGACGGCGACTTGGACAGTGGGAGCCTGTGGTGACATCTTTATTAGGCCTTGGGGATAGAGGTAGAGCTGCCTGGGGTGAAATGCCGAGACAGGCCTGGGTGGGAAGGGGTAGTGGAGAAAATCAAGGTAAGGAAGAGGAGCCTTGGCAAGCAGATGCCTCAGCCTGCAACAGATCTGAGGGGCCTCAGCCTCCTCCCCACAAAAGAGCTGAGGATGGGCGTCTTTCTTTGCTCTTGTACCCACTATAACCTGCTGGCAGGCTAGGATCCTGCCACCCTGGAGCCCATGGTCAAGAAAGGGAAAGCAGTTATGATGAGGTCCCCTGCAAGGCAGTGTGGAGGTTCTCCGAGCTCATGGCTATTCCCTAGAGGTGGCCACTATTTGAAGGTGTCAAGGAAAGGCAGCAGGAGTGGAGGGCTAGTCTCCTTTAACATGTGAAACACCTTTCGCTTGGGGCCTGTTTCCCAGTTCCTTTCTCTCCTCCTGCTTTTCAGCCTTTACCTACCTCCCAGTTCCTCTGATGTGAACCTCATGATCTGGCTTTGCCCTCTCAGGGTTCAGCCAATCTATGATGACTTTGAGCAAGAAAATTTCTCAGAGACCTAAGAGCAGCCCTGATTCTTGGCTTTGACAGTCTGGGATTTCTTGGGAGTCCCAGACTTTGAAATTCCCTCTCTGGGGTTTCTGGAGCTGAGAGAGGAACTGCTAAACTTCCTAAATCTAACTCTAGTCCCCTTCACTCTTGAGCTAGAATTCAAAATCCTTGGCGCCCAAGAAAGACTTTCTGACTCCTGAAACAGATTCATTGTTATATATTAGCCCCATGAAAGTAAACTTGAGCCTGTTTTTCCTCCTACCTTAATCTTAGGGAGGGCAATAGCATCAAAGAGCCTCTTGAATTACTGGTATGACTCCTGCTCCTCTTCCTGTTTCTGGGCCTTAATTGGGAAAGCCACAAAGGATGCTTTCCCCTCAGTGTTTCTAAGTGGACTTTTAAATATATTTTCCTCCATATAGCAAATTCCTGGCCTCAAGAGGTAGCCTCAGCCAAATAAGCTGGGACCAGCGATGGCTTTCCAACAAGCTCACTCATCCTTTTAGGGTCAAGGCCTCAAAGCCCAGTGCCCTTTTTTTCCTGATTAGTAACATCAAGTGATTTAGGGCAAGTCAGCACTAACATTTGAAAGGGAATAAGAAGATACCCTTTTCAGCCCCTCTAACCCTAGTAAATTCTACACTGAGTTGAAAGGACATATATAAAACTGGCTCTGAGTCGACAAGTCTTAACACACAATCCTGAAATGCTCACATCATGATATGTGTGTGGTTCTGATTTCGGTCAACATTTTTAGGTAACCATGGTTCACCTAAAGAGTCCCAGCTGGGAAAACTCAGATTCAAGCCATAAGGCTTTTTCTATAGATAGTGAACAAATTTCCTTAGGCTTTGATGGGATAGAATGGGGGAAATGGGACTTTAGGAGAGGATATGAATGGGAAATGGTCCCAAAGTCCTGAGTGGTTGTTTTCTTCCCACTGACCAAAGCTGGAGAGGGATCCCTCAGGAGGGTGTGTTCCGGATTTCTTGCCTCAGGCCCAAGACTCCAACCATTTTATAATGGAATCTTTATTTTGTGAAAGTAAGTATGTACATAGCTGGGCAATTGGGTAAAGTACTAATAGGTGGACTCCAGGGATAAATTTCAGGCTTTCTCTCTCTCCTGCTCTCTTGCTGTCTCTCCTGCGCTCTCTCTCTCTCTTCCATATTTAGGCCTGTGTGCACACATCCATGCATGTTCATGTTAGCAGATAATGTAGAAGGCTACCAGTATGTTTATCCCAGTAGGTATGTTCTCTTTATATGTATCTACATATGTGCTGTGTCTGTGTGCGTGTTTATCTACATGTATTTTTATTTCACCTATGTAATTGTGCAGAAGATTGTGGGGAGGAGGGATTTTTTTAAAAAAGACATTCATATCTTTCTTTAGGTGTGTTATCTGATTTTGAAAAACGTCGTGGAATCGCTTCTCGGCCTTTTGGCTAAGATCAAGTGTGAAAAACGTTGTGAAACCCTTGAAAAGCATTTTTACAAAACAATTTATCAAAAAATTAAAACAAATATACTGAGAATAAATTGATCACTTAACTGTCAAAGAATATAAAATAGTAAACGTGACTGGAGTCAGATCAGTAGAAGGCTTTCTAGAGCAGTCAAATTTTTGCTGAATTTAGAAAGTCTCAGGTGCCCAATTCTTCTCTACTAAGATGGTGACCCCCAATTGGCTCCGTAGGACATGGACACTTACTGTCTGCGATCCCAGTTCCACACTAGCAGCTATGTAACCTTAGACAAGGAACATAACCCATAACCTTTTTTGTACCTCAGTTGCCTCATCTGAAAAAATGAAGTTAATATTAGCACCTACTTCATATAGTTGTTGTGAAGATTAAATGAGATTATTTCAAGTGCATAGAATAAAACCAGCACTCAATATTAACTGCTATTATTATTACTAATATTATCATTAGATTCAGGGACAATTCCAGTTACTCTTCTTGTAGATCCTGAACCTGGTTGGGGTCCCGAAGAGGAACAGTAGGGAAGAATGTCTGTCCTGAACATCTTTCCCTTCTGCAGCCCCCATTTTCCTCTCCGCCCTGGCACACCCAGCCCCAGCCCTGCTTCCTGTGGACGTCAGGCAGTGATGCTCTTCCCCTCAGGCCTAGATAAAGGTAGGGTAGGCAAGGCCCAGCCACTGAGCTCACGGAAGGCAGCACCAGGCATCCAGATTGGTGGGGGCGCAAGGTATGGTGCCCAGCATACAATACTGCCTTGTACATGGCTATGAAGGAAATGTTTGTGAAATTTAACTGAATTTTTTTTTTAAGATTAGGCAATGGATAGTAGGTAACTCCAGCTTCAGCTTTACCTGCCCTCTTGTTCTCTCCTCCAAGGTAGCGGGGACTCATCTCTGGAGAAGGAGTTCCTTGGGGCCCCAGTGGGGCCCTCGGTGAGCACCCCCAACAGCCAGCACTCTTCTCCCAGCCGCTCACTCAGTGGTAAGTGTAACCTCCTACCACCTCCTGGCAGTAGGCACCTCCATTTGCATTTGGCCTTCAATTTATCTTCTACTGGCAACCATTTCCCCGTCGTCTCCTCCAGCTAGTCTCCTGCTCAATCTCTAAGAGCAATAAGGAGCCCAGTGTCTAGGGTTTTTCTGGCTTCTGAAAGGAGAGTGAATAGTCACCGGCAGACTAGGGTAGAATTAAAAGAGATATGGGTGGGATTGAGATAAACGTTTCAAAGAGAAATTCCGGAATTAGAGAAGCAGGTAGACAGAAATAGTCATCAAGTGGAGTTAAATAGGAAATGGAGGGTAGAAGGACCTTCCCATCTCCTCACACCCCATTCACCTACCCAGACAGGGTCCCCATGACTGCCCCTCCCCAGCTGGCCCTAGATCTGTGACATTCTCTAAATGGTTGGAATAGCCAGGAATGTAGGTCGGAGCTAGAGCCAAAGCATTCTCCTCACTGTTTCCTCCTTCCTTTATCCCTCCTGCCCTGCCTCAGCGTTTTACGGAGGTGGAGGGGGTAGAGGAGTTCAGTCTAACAGGGTGGGAGGGACTGTAAGCATGTCTGTCTTCCAGTTTGGCTCTCTTTGGCCTGTTGTCTCCCTTCAGTCCTCCTAGGTCTGTTTTCCCGCCACTGTTAACTTGCTGGCTTCCTGCCCAAGGCCAAAGCGAGACATCGTTCTTAATGACAAGAGAGTGGAGAAAAAAAGCTCCTCTTAGTCCCCTCCTCTCCTCAGTGACAGAGGACATCTTATGTACCCTCAACTTTGTTTTTTTTTTTCTTGAGATGGAGTCTTGCTCTGTTGTGCAGGCTGAAGTGCAGTGGCACAATGTCAGCTCACTGCAACCTCTGCCTCCCAGGTTAAAGTGATTCTCCTGCCTCAGCCTCCGAAGTAGCCGGGATTATAGGCATGCACCACCATGCCCAACTAATTTTTGTATTTTTAGTAAAGATGGGGTTTCACCATGTTGGCCAGGCTGGTCTCAAACTCCTGACCTAAAAAAATCCACCCACTTCGGCCTCCCAAAGTGCTGGAATTATAGGTGTGAACCACTGCACCCAGCCCAACTTTTTTCTCTTAACACCTATTTGCCTGGTGGGTGGGAGAAAAGTTTGTCTCAGGTTCCAGAAGGACTCTGATATCACCAGCAGGGATATTAGAGTATCGGCCCCGTTTAAGGCTTGAATGTCTCAGGGTCTAAAGACACTCTTATAAGAATGCCAGTGCCATTCTGGGTTGGGCATGGTGGGTCATGCCTGTAATCCCAGCACTTTGAGAGGCTGAGGCGGGTGGGTCACCTGAGGTCGGGAGTTGGAGACCAGCCTGACCAACATGGAGAAACCCCGTCTCTATTAAAACTACAAAAATTAGCTGGGCGTGGTGGTGCATGCCTGTAATCCCAGCTACTCGGGATTCTGAGGCAGGAAAATCTATTGAACCCAGGAGGTGGAGGTTGCAATGAGCCAAGATTGCACCATTGCACTCTAGCCTGGGAAACAAGAGCGAAACTCCGTCTCAAAAAAAAAAAAAAAAAAAAAAAAAAAAAAGGCCAGGCGTGGTGGCTCACGCCTGTAATCCAAGCACTTTGGAGGCCAAGGTGGGCGGATCACCTGAGGTCGAGAGTTCAAGACCAGCCTGACCAACATGGTGAAACCCATCTTAAAAAAAAAAAAGAGTGCCATTCTGGCCCAGGAACAGCTTCCCCCTTTGCCCCTCTCTCTCTCTTCTAAACACTATCCTACCCCTCAGCCAACTCCATCAAGGTGGAGATGTACAGCGATGAGGAGTCGAGCAGACTGCTGGGGCCAGATGAGCGGCTCCTGGAGAAGGACGACAGTGTGATTGTGGAAGACTCATTGTCTGAGCCCTTGGGCTACTGTGATGGGAGTGGGCCAGAGCCTCACTCTCCTGGGGGCATCCGGCTGCCCAATGGCAAGCTCAAGTGTGACGTCTGCGGCATGGTCTGCATCGGACCCAACGTACTCATGGTGCACAAGCGCAGCCACACTGGTGAGTAAGCCAGAGGGGCCCTGGGAGGAGCTCCCAGGGTGGGGTTGAAAGGCATGGGCAGTGCTGGGGCTGGAGGAGGCCCTGCAGGGGGTGGGTGGCCTCAGAATGGGAAGGGTCTCTCCCAGCACATTTTTTAGCTGACAAAATGAGGCGGGCTTGTGGGGGGGTGTGGAATTTGAATTCCCCTTAATACTTGTAGTCTCCTGGCACTTTTCTCACTGCTGTTATGAAAAAAAAAAAGCTGATATGTTTCTCAATATATGAGGGAGGGGAAGGTGTGGTAGCCTCAAGAATGAGCCAGTGGTCCAATAGGGGTAAGACTCCTAAGTATTCTTTGGGCCCTCCCATCTCATAATTTAAAAAAAAAAATTGGCCAGGCACGGTGGCTCACGCCTGCAATCCCAGCACTTTCGGAGGCCGAGGCTGGCAGATCACGAGGTCAGGAGTTCAAGACCAGCCTGACCAACATGATGAAACGCTGTCTCTACTAAAAATACAAAAATTAGCAGGCATGGTGGCATGCGCCTGTAAAGCCAGCTACTCAGGAGGCTGAGGCAGGAGAATCGCTTGAACCTGGGAGGCACAGATTGCAGTGAGCCAAGATTGCACCACTGCACTCCAGCCTGGGCAACAGAGCAAGACTCCATCTCAAAAAAATAAAAAAATTAAAAAACCCAGAAAACAGAAGGCTCCTCTTCTCAGCCTCCTCAGCCTGTGGGCTCCTAGGGTAGAGTGTAGCCTGTGGGGCTCAGTTTTTGGTAACAGTCTTTTGGCCTCGTGTTCCAGGCCCCTCTCCCTGCCACACACCTCTAATCCACACCTTCCCCAAGGTAAGACTATTCCCAAGGGATCTTAATAAAGCAGGATTTTGGGCCGGGCGCGATGGCTCAAGCCTGTAATCCCAACACTTTGGGAGGCCGAGGCGGGTAGATCACGAGGTCAAGAGATCGAGACCATCCTGGTCAACATGGTGAAACCTCATCTCTACTAAAAATACAAAAAATTAGCTGGGCATGGTGGTGCGTGCCTGTAATCCCAGCTACTCAGGAGACTGAGGCAGGAGAATTGCCTGAATCCAGGAGGCAGAGGTTGCGGTGAGCCGAGATCGCGCCATTGCACTCCAGCCTGGGTAACAAGAGGGAAACTCTGTCTCAAAAATAAATAAATAAATAAATAAATAAAGCAGGATTGGTGTGCATGGCACTTCTGCCCATCAGCAATGTGCTCAGAGCACCTGTCTTTGGGCAAGATAAGGTAGAGGGTTGGGGTATAGGTTCAACCTTCTTTTTTTTTTTTTTTTTTTTTTTTTTTTTTGAGATGGAGTTTTGCTCTTGTTACCCAGGCCGGAGTGCAAAGGCGGGATCTCGGCTCACCGCAACCTCCGCCTCCTGGGTTCAGGCAATTCTCCTGCCTCAGCCTCCTGAGTAGCTGGGATTACAGGCACGCGCCACCATGCCCAGCTAATGTTTTGTATTTTTAGTAAAGATGGGTTTTCACCATGTTGACCAGGATGGTCTCAATCTCTTGACCTCATGATTCACCCGCCTCAGCCTCCCAAAGTGCTGGGATTACAGGCGTGAGCCACCGCGCCCGGCCGGTTCAACCTTCAAAGTTCCTCACATGCAATCCTCTGGGATTGTTCTTTCACTTGCAGGTGAAAGGCCCTTCCACTGCAACCAGTGTGGTGCTTCCTTCACTCAGAAGGGGAACCTGCTGCGCCACATCAAGCTGCACTCTGGGGAGAAGCCCTTTAAATGTCCCTTCTGCAACTATGCCTGCCGCCGGCGTGATGCACTCACTGGCCACCTCCGCACACACTCAGGTCAGTGACTGTCCAGTGGGAGGAGGGAGTGAGGCTCCAGCACACCCAGTATGTAGAGCTCAGTGATTTCTCTTGTATTTGGGGAGTTACAGTGTCTGTCATTGAGGAGGGGAGAGCATTTACAGAGCAGATAGGGTCCCCTGCCTCTCTCATTCATCCTCTGGGCAGCAAAGCCCCATTGGGAATTTGGGAGACACCTTGATGGGGTATTTTATATCTACCATAGTCTGTGACTTGGAACAAAAGAAATATGTGCAATATTCTTTTTTTTAATTAATTAATTAATTAATTAATTTTTTTTTTTTGAGACGAAGTTTCGCTCTTGTTGCCCAGGCTGGAGTGCAGTGGCGCATTCTTGGCTCACCGCAACCTCCGCCTCCTGGGTTCAAGCAATTCTCCTGTCTCAGCCTCCCAAGTAGCTGGGATTACAGGCATGTGCCACCAGGTTTGGCTAATTTTTTGCATTTTTAGTAGAGACGGGGTTTCACCATGTTGGCCAAGATGGTCTCGATCTCTTGACCTCGTGATCCACCCGCCTCGGCCTCCCAAAGTGCTGGGATTACAGGCGTGAGCCACTGCGCCTGACCTTTTCTAACTTGTTTTAGATTGTTGATGCCGAAATCCATGCCCTATTACCCCCAACATCTAAGCCCCTGGGAGATCCCTACTCTCATTCCCGTCTGCCCCAGGCCTCACACCTGTCATCATCTTTACCCTCCTTCCCTCTACACCACCAGAGGTCTTAGGCAACCAGTCTGTCCTTTTATTTACTTCCTGATGGCTCCTGGAAATAATCCATGGGCTTCTCAAACTGAAAAAAAGGGAGCCTAGGAGGTCCAAATAAGAAAAGAGTACCCTATTTCTGTTCTGTATCCCAAGAGGTTGTCACCTTCCCAGATGCAAGAGAAAGTACAGAGGGTGCCTAGAGATCAATGTTTGGAAGAGTGCTGGGAAACTGGCTGAACAAGGTTTTCTAGCCCAGTCAAGACTGTTTGAATCAGTGTCTGTCTGAATCAGCTGGACAGATAGCACTTTTTAGGCATTTTACTAAGCTTTAGGCTTTTGGCTTGGACTTGGGAAGAAGCCAGGAGCTGAGCTGGCAGGAAGGAGGAAGCTCAAGATTGGGAAAAGGCAGGAAGAAAGGAAGAGGGGAAAGAATTAGTAGGGTCTGTCCTTGGAAACTTTCCTGGCTATTTTTCTCTTAAACTCTCCTGAGCCAGGACTTAAAGGGACAGAGCAATAATTTCACCACCCTTTACTTTCTCCATCCACTTACCTTGTTCCAGGTTCTCCCACCTTGTAAGTGGGACCTCTTTATCTCTATGTATGTGGAGAAACAGGGAAAAAGATCATCACTGGTTCATGCTTTATATCTACAGAGCAATTTCACTTGTGTTTCTTCATGTGATCCTCATAACAGTTCCAAGGTAGATGTGATTATCCCAATTTTGTTGACAAGGAAAATGAAGCTGTTGGGGAAAATAATGACTTGGGGTCACGTAGCTATTTTGCAGCCTAGCTGGAACCCAATCAAGGTCTAGTACCAGAAATATGTATTCCTTTTCCTCAGAAAAGGGCCTGCTCCCCCTGCTGGTTTGGAAAAAGGATAGCTTGGCCCCTAGAATTTACCAACTACACAGTGAGGTCAACTGGGTAGATTTTGGATGTTGTTCTGTAGATTCTTTTTTTTTTTTTTTTGAGAGAGTTTCGCTCTTGTCACCCAGGCTGGAGTGCAATGGCGCGATCTCGGCTCACCGCAACCTCCGCCTCCTGGTTTCAGGCAGTTCTCCTGCCTCAGCCTTCTGAGTAGCTGGGACTACAGGCATGCGCCACCATGCCCAGCTAATTTTTTTGCATTTTCAGTAGAGACGAGGTTTCACCGCGTTGACCAGGATGGTCTCGATCTCCTGACCTCGTGATCCACCCGCCTCGGCCTCCCAAAGTGCTGGGATTACAGGCTTGAGCCACCGCGCCCAGCCGTTCTGTAGATTCTTAACAGAAGCAGAGCCGGGTTCAGTGGCTCATGCCTGTAATCCCTGCCCTTTGGGAGGCTGAGGTGGGCAGATCATGAGCTCAGGAGTTCAACACCAGCCTGGCCAACATGATGAAAGCCCATCTCTACTAAAAATACAAAAAATAAGCTAGGTGTGGTGGCAGGTGCATGTAATCCCAGCTACTTGGGAGGCTGAGGCAGGAGAATCACTTGAACCCAGGAGGTGGAAGCTGCAGTAAGCTGAGACCCAACCACTGCACTTCAGCCTGGGCAACAAAGCAGGACTCCATCTCAAAAAAAAAAAACAGAAGCAGACACAGATCTACTGTTACATTCCATCTCTGTGAGGTGCTTTCTGTTGTAACCCATATTATAAGAAAAAAGAGACTGGATATATGTTCTCACTCATGTGGGAGCTAAAAAAGTTGATCTCATAGAAGGATGGAATAGGCTGGGCATGGTGGCTAACACCTATAATCCCAGCACTTTGGGAAGCCAAGGCCAGTAGATCACTTGAGCCCAGGAGTTTGAGACCAGCCAGGGCAATTTAGTGAGACTTCATCTCTATACAAAAAAAAAAAAAAAAGTTAGCCAGGTGTGGTGGCACACACCTGTAGTCCCAGCTACTCAAGAGGCTGAGACGGGGAGGATCACTTGAATCTGGGAGGTGGAAATTGCAGGGACCTGTGATCATGTCACTGCACTCCAGCATGAGTGACAAGAGTGAGACCCCATCTCGGAGGAAAAAAAAAAGAAGTAGAGAGTAGAACAGTGGTTGCCAGAAGGTGAGAAGGGTTGGGAGTAGATGGATAGGGAGAGGTTGGTAAATGGGTACAAGCTTACAGTTAGAGAGGAGGAATAAGTAGTAGTGTTACACAGCATAGTAGAGTGACTATAGTTAACAATAATTTATTGTATGTTTCAAAGTAGCTAGAAGAGATGATTTTGAATGTTCCAAACACAAAGAAATAATAACTCTTTGCTGGGCATGGTGGCTCACACCTGTAATCCCAGCACTTTGGGAGGTCAAGGTGGACGGATCATGAGGTCAGGAGATCGAGACCAGCTTGATTAACATGGTGAAACCCCGTCTCTACTAAAAATACAAAAAATTAGCCAGGCATGGTGACACATGCCTGTAGTCCCAGCTACTCAGGAGGCTGAGGCAGGAGAATCTCTTGAACCCAGGAGTCGGAGGTTGCAGTGAGCCAAGATCACGCCACTGCACTCTAGCTTGGGTGACAGAGCGAGACTCCATCTCAAAAAAGAAAAAAAGATAAATGTTTGAGGTGACAGATATGGCAATTACCCCAATTTGATGACTATACATCATATACATGTATAAAAACGTAATATGTACCTCATAAACTTGTATAATTATTATGTGTCAATTAAAATTTGAAAAAAAAGAGAGGCTAGAGGATCATTCCTCTTCCAGATGTTAAACCATTTCCCCAAGGGTCTTTGGGTGGATAGGGACCATGGTGTTCATCTTATCCCTAAAATACAAGGGTTTACAGAGCCTGAGCAAAATGCAGTAGATTGATATAATCAAGGCCTAGCTTTGGCATGGCAGAATTAGGGGTGACTAGTAAATACCAGCTTCCTAGAGATACCTTCTCCTGTCTCCCTGCATAAAATATACACTATCTTGTTTCTCTTCACTTTTTTCTCTTCTCTCACAAATATCTCTTAAGAGTTATCTTTAGGCTGGGTGTGGTGGCTCACACCTGTAATCCCAGCACTTTAGGAGGCTGAGGCAGGAGGATCACGAGGACAGGAGTTCGAGACCAGCCTGGCCAAGATGGTGAAACCCCGTCTCTACCAGAAATACGAAAATTAGCCAGGCATGGTGGCAGGCACCTGTAATCCCAGCTACTCAGGAGGCTGAGGCAGGAGAATCGCTTGAACCCGGGAGGTGGAGGTTGCATTGAGCCAAGATCGTGCCACTGCACTCCAGCCTGGGTGACAGAGTGAGACTCCTTCTCAAAAAAAAAAATAAATAAATAAAAAATAAAGAGTTATCTTTAAATGAAGTACCACTCTGTTTTCCAATTTTTTCTTCAGTAGAAATAAGATCTTTAGGACCTATTCTTTATTACAAGCACATAAACAAACAAACTTGGTGTTCTCTTCTTTTTAACTCTTCTCCATTCTTTTATTCTTTTTCTCTTTTCAGAATTACTCTATCAGTGATGGGCTTTCTAGATCTCTCTTGGTATCTCAGTGTAGAGAGACAGAAAAGCAAAATAATCAGTAAACCAGGCTAGGGTTAGAGGTCAAAATACAAATAAAGGTCAATGAAAACTGCCCCCTCCCCACGTTGGAGAGATCTAAGGGCTCTCATTTCTGTCATGCCAGCCCAACAATTTCCCCCAAACCAAAGCAGATAGTTCGTAAGCAAAAAGTCCCCTTGTCTGATAAACAGCACTTACATCCGCCTGCCAAATGGAAAGGTTAAACCACAGTCTGGGCCCCAGACTCTGAGATCCTGCAATGGGGCCTGCCTGCCTGCCTGCTAGGGATGATCCCCTACAAGGTCCCTGGGTCCTCACTTCCTTTGAGCAGCAATTTGGCCATCGTGAACAAGCCCACCACCAGTCTGAAGCCACATGCCCTGGGATTCCCTTGCTCCCGTAACTACATTTTCCCTCATCACCAAATACGGCTATCTGTCCATGGTTGCAGCTCAAGTTGGGGAATGAACAAGCCGAATAACTCAATTTAGCAACATCCTTTCCTCCCCATGCCATGTATACTTGCTCCTGGCTGAATCTGCAGAGCCAGGGCACAACAAGAAATAGCTCTGATGCCATCTTTCTTCTCTCCTCCACAGTCTCCTCTCCCACAGTGGGCAAACCCTACAAGTGTAACTACTGTGGCCGGAGCTACAAACAGCAGAGTACCCTGGAGGAGCACAAGGAGCGGTGCCATAACTACCTGCAGAGTCTCAGCACTGAAGCCCAAGCTTTGGCTGGCCAACCAGGTAAGGCTGTTGATGTACGGCTGCGGAATGAAAGGGGATGGTGAGAGGGAGTGCTGGACAAGGGTGACTCCAGCATCTCCCCCACCGAGGGATGAAGTCTGTGGAACAGGGGATGATTATCCAGTAAATCTGCCAAGCACCCCATTCCAGGTACCCTAGTTGGTGCACAGCCTTGTCTGTGGTGGGTGCCTCAGGGAGATCGAGAGGCAGAGGAAGTTTGGGTCTACATCCTTAGTCTAATGGGAGAGAGAGAACACCAGAAGTATAAAACAAAGGGCTAAAGCCGGGCGCAGTAACTCATACCTGGAATCCCAGCACTTTGGGAGGCCAAGGCAGGCTCAGGAGTTCAAGACCAGCCTGGCCAACATAGTGAAACCCTGTCTCTACTAAAAATACAAAAATTAGCCGGGCATGGTGGCGTGCACCTATAGTCCCAGCTACTCAGGAGGCTGAAGCAGGAAAATTGTGGTGAGCTGAGAACACGCCACTGCACACCAACATGGGCAACAGAGTGAGACTTCATTCAAAAAAAAAACAAGGGCCTGATGTGTATGATTGTCCGCAAATGATCTGAAATGTTGCTGGGGTGAGCTTTAGGTAGGGTAAAGTAAACAGAGCCCGGTTTTCCAGGCATCTGGTATGACCTTCCTTGGCTACTGACCTGCTGGTTTTCTCCAGGCAAAGGTTGCTGGGCCAGTGCTACCCCTACTCAACTACTACTACCTGTCCCCACCTCCTTCCCACTAGGTGACGAGATACGTGACCTGGAGATGGTGCCAGACTCCATGCTGCACTCATCCTCTGAGCGGCCAACTTTCATTGATCGCCTGGCCAACAGCCTCACCAAACGCAAGCGTTCCACACCCCAGAAGTTTGTAGGTAAGAATCCAGTTGAAAAGAGATATTGGCTTAAAGCCACAGCTCAAACACGTCTGAGCTGTGTTGTCTGGAGATTTGGTTCAGGGAAAGGAAGCAGTCTGGTGGCCTCTGATACTCAAATCTATCCTCAGTACAGGAGGGAAGTAAAGAGGGAGGATGTACTCAGAGTGGAGAGGGTCTGGCACTGAAGACTCTGGTGGTTGTAAGGGACAGAGGTTGAGGGATCAGGCTGTCTCTGTTTTTGAGAATAACAAGAGCTTCAGTCTGTCTGTGTGGGCCCTTAGAGAGTGAGAGAAAGGAAATGAGTATGTGGTTCCCCCACTCCCCAGCACAGTCATGAGCTCTCTAAGGACCTGGAGCTTTATGGAGAGTAATAAAACAAAGTATTAAACATCAGTGGGCTGGGATTGAGTCCTTCTCTAAGATTACAGCCTAGAGTCAGGGAGCAGTCCCACAGAGACCCTGGAGAAAGTAAAGTAGTAAAGAATGTTACATCCAGCCCCACAGGGAAGAAAACAAAGAAGTAATCCTGAGGAGAGTGTAGGAGTTCTCCAAGCCCAGCCCTGCTGAGTTCCCCTTCTCCACAGGCGAAAAGCAGATGCGCTTCAGTCTCTCGGACCTCCCCTATGATGTGAACTCGGGTGGCTATGAAAAGGACGTGGAGCTGGTGGCACACCACAGCCTGGAGCCTGGCTTTGGAGGTTCCCTGGCCTTTGTGGGCGCAGAGCATCTGCGTCCCCTCCGCCTTCCACCCACCAACTGCATCTCAGAACTCACGCCTGTCATCAGCTCTGTCTACACCCAGATGCAGCCCCTCCCTGGTCGACTGGAGCTTCCAGGATCCCGAGAAGCAGGTGAGGGACCTGAGGACCTGGCTGATGGAGGTCCCCTCCTCTACCGGGCCCGAGGCCCCCTGACCGACCCTGGGGCATCCCCCAGCAATGGCTGCCAGGACTCCACAGACACAGAAAGCAACCACGAAGATCGGGTTGCGGGGGTGGTATCCCTTCCTCAGGGTCCCCCACCCCAGCCACCTCCCACCATTGTGGTGGGCCGGCACAGTCCTGCCTATGCCAAAGAGGACCCCAAGCCACAGGAGGGGTTATTGCGGGGCACCCCAGGCCCCTCCAAGGAAGTGCTTCGGGTGGTGGGCGAGAGTGGTGAGCCTGTGAAGGCCTTCAAGTGTGAGCACTGCCGTATCCTCTTCCTGGACCACGTCATGTTCACTATCCACATGGGCTGCCATGGCTTCAGAGACCCTTTTGAGTGCAACATCTGTGGTTATCACAGCCAGGACCGGTACGAATTCTCTTCCCATATTGTCCGTGGGGAGCATAAAGTGGGCTAGCAACCTCTTCCTCTCCCCTCAGTCCACCACTCCACTACCCTGCAGGCATCTATCCCTGTCCCCACCATTTCCCAAGGAGTTTTCCTCTGTGGCCCTCACTACTGGCTACCTGACCTCACACCTGACCCTGATCCCTCCTCACCTATTCTCCTCCTCTATCCTGACCGATTTAAGCATTGTGATGAAACAGGTCTTTTGCTTATGTTTCTCCTTTTTCTCTTCTCTTATCCCAGCATACGGAGTTATTTATTAATTAGTTGATTTTTTCTTTTTTTTTTTTTTTTAACTTATATCAGTCGCTTGCCACTCCCCCACCCTCCTGCCCACAGCTCCTTTCCACTTTAAGCCAATTTTTCTCTTAGATCTTCCAGCAGCCCCAGGGGTAGGAAGCTCCTCTTAGTACTGAGAGATTTCAAGCTTCTTGCTTTAAATCCTCACCTTTTACATTACCTAATCCTTCAGTTTTGATGCTGATACCTCCCCTGGTCCTACCTTAGCTCTGTGGCATTATATCTCCTCTCTGGGACTCTTCAACCTGGTACTCCATACCTCTTGTGCCCTCTCACTTTAGGCAGCTTGCACTATTCTTGAATGAATGAAGAATTATTTCCTCATTTGGAAGTAGGAGGGGCTGAAGAAATTCTCCCCAGGCACTGTGGGACTGAGGGTCCTCTTGATGTTCCTCTAGTAATACGAGTTCTCAAAGCCTACATTCAGGATCTCCCTCTAGGATGTGATAGATCTGGTCCCTCTCCTTGAACAACCCCTCCACACTGCTCTAGTCCCTTCAACCTACAGGTCTATTCAGTGGTGGCTTTTCTCTCCTTGGAGTGCCCCAATTTTATATTCTCAGGGGCCAAGGCTAGGTTTGCAACCCTCTGTCTCTGACACATTTGGGAGCCACAGGTGCCTAATTAGGAACCAGGACATGGGAAAGGGGTGGGTCAAAATTCTTCTCTTTCTCCTCCACCCCTCAAACTTCTTCACTAGTGACCTTCCTAGGCTCTCAGGGGCCCCTCCAGTCCCCATCCTATGAGAAACTAGTGGGTTGCTGCCTGATAACAAGGGGTTGTCTCAGCCCCTCAGTCATGCTGCCTTCTGCTGCTCCCTCCCAGCAGGATTCACCCTCTCATTCCCGGGCTCCTGGGCTCTGTTCTTAGGATCAGTGGCAGGGAGAAACGGGTATCTCTTTTCTCTCTTCTAATTTTCAGTATAACCAAAAATTATCCCAGGATGAGCATGGGCATGTGCCCTTCACCCCATTCCACCCTTGTTCCAGCAAGAATGGGATGGGTACAACTGAATTGGGGTCACCCTTTACTGTCCCCTTCTGCACTCAGCTCCCAGACACAGGGTAGAGGGGCTACTCCTCCTGGCTACTGCAGAGACCCCTGGCCATTTGAGTAACCTAGGATCAGTGAGAAGGGGCAGAAGGAGATACAACCCCACTGCAAATGGAGGTCTCTTCCTACAAGAGTTTTCTGCCCGAGGCCACAGCCATCCCACTCTCTGCTTCCTTGAGATTCAAACCAAAGGCTGTTTTTCTATGTTTAAAGAAAAAAAAAGTAAAAACCAAACACAACACCTCACAAGTTGTAACTCTTGGTCCTTCTCTCTCTCCTTTTCTCTTTCCTTCCTTCCCCTTGCATCTTTCTTTCCACATGTCCTTTCCTATTGGCTCTTTTGCCTCCTACTTTTCTCACTCCCTATCAGGGATATTTTAGGGGGGATGGTAAAGGGTGGGCTAAGGAACAGACCCTGGGATTGGGGCTCCTAAGGGCTCTGAGAAGAGTCTACCTTACCTTCTTATGGGAAGAGAGACCCTAAAAAACTTTCTCCTCTTTGTCCTCCTTTTTCTCCCCAACTATGAGGTTTCCCCAAGAGAACCAGATTGGCAGGGAGAAGCATTGTGGGGTGACTGTTCCTCCTTGACAATGTAGCAATAAATAGATGCTGCCAAGGGCAGAGAATGGGGCGGGAGGTTCGCTCAGAGGAGAGTGGTCTCTAGAGAAAGGGAGAATCCTCAACAGCACCCAGGGGTGCTAGCTCCTTTTTAGAATGTCAGCAGAGCTGAGATTAGTTTCTGGGCTTTTCCTGAACTATTCTGGTTATTGAGCCCCTTCCTGTTAGATCTACCCGTCCCACCTCTTCTGTGTCTGCTGTGTATTTGGTGACACTTCATAAGGACTAGTCCCTTCTGGGGTATCAGAGCCTTGGGGTTCCTCCATCCCCTTCCCCAGTCAGCTGTGGCACCTGTAACCTCCCGGAACATGAAGGACTATGCTCTGAGGCTATACTCTGTGCCCATGAGAGCAGAGACTGGAAGGGCAAGACCAGGTGCTAAGGAGGGGAGAGGGGGCATCCTGTCTCTCTCCAGACCATCACTGCACTTTAACCAGGGTCTTAGGTACAAAATCCTACTTTTCAGAGCCTTCCAGCTCTGGAACCTCAAACATCCTCATGCTCTCTCCCAGCTCCTTTTGCATAAAAAAAAAAAATGTAAAGAAAAAGATTAAAAAAAAAAAAAAACTACACACTGAAACCCACATGGAGAAAAGAGGTGTTTCCTTTTATATTGCTATTCAAAATCAGTATCACAAACAAAAATCTTTCTAAATAGACACTTTTCCAGACCTTTGTTTTTTTGTGTCAGTGTCCAAGCTGCAGATAGGATTTTGTAATACTTCTGGCAGCTTCTTTCCTTGTGTACATAATATATATATATATATTTTTAATCAGAAATTATGAAGAACAAAAAGAAAAAATAAACAGAAGCAAGTGCAATACCACCTCTCTTCTCCCTCTCCTGGGGTTTCCTTTGTAGCCTCTGTTTGGTGTCTCTTTTGACCTTTGCCCCTTCACCTCCTCCTCTCTTCTTCTGATTTCCCTTCCCCCCCTTTTTTAAAGAGTTTTTCTCCTTTCTCAAGGGGAGTTAAACTAGCTTTTGAGACTTATTGCAAAGCATTTTGTATATGTAATATATTGTAAGTAAATATTTGTGTAACGGAGATATACTACTGTAAGTTTTGTACTGTACTGGCTGAAAGTCTGTTATAAATAAACGAGTAATTTAACACCTCTGGTTGTTTTCGCAGACGTCCTTGTCTTGCTTTTCTACAAAGAGGGAGGGGTCCTCCTTGCAGCATCTTGTACAAACTACTGAACAGTTTAGGAGGTGAACCAAAACAGAAGAATTTTCAGCCTAGAATGGGAAATGGAGGAGATTTTCCTACCAGGAAAGAGTGCCTTCAGGATAGGAAAGAAAGTCTGAGTTGCCTGTCTGCCCAAAGTAGAAATTAATCAAACATTTGCTGAGTACCTACTATGCACAAAACATTTTTTACTGGTGAAAAAATAAAAGCCCAAGAGAGAATAAATACCTTGTCCAAGGTTCATCAGCCAGTAAGTAACAGAACCAGAATTTGAACCCAGGGGTGTGTGACTCCAAAACATGTGCTTATCCCTTTATGCCAGGGAATGCAGCCAGTGAAATGTCTAAGCTAGAAAAATCAGAAGTAGGAACATCAATTTGTTTCTGTCTTGAATATTAACTACTTTGTTTCCTTCACTCTGAACTTTTTTCTGTTCTCTTCCATCTACCTCATTGCTATTCCATACACTAATGTCTGCCTTCTGTCTTCCATGAGACTACAGTGAAGTGAAAATTAGACACTCCTATCTAGAGTCTATCATTTTCCATGTCCCATTGAAACTGACAAATTCAAAATCAAAACAGACAGGGAAGCTCGACTGGTGGAGCACACTTGTCATCCCAACTACTTGGGAGGCTGACTTGGGAGGATCACTTGAGCCTAGGAGTTCAAGAACAGCCTCAGCAACACAGGGCAACACCATCTCTACAAGAAATTTTAAAATTAGCTAGGCATGGTGGTACATACTTGTAGTCCCAGCTACTCAGAAGGCTGAGACGGGAGGATCACTTGAGGCCAGGAGGTTAAGCCTGCACTGAATTGTGATAGTGCCACTACGGCCTCCAGACCCATCTTAAGAAAAAAAAAAAAAAAAAAAAAAAAAAAGGCCAGGTGCAGTGGTTCACACCTATGATGCTAGCACTCTGGGAGGCCGAGGCAGGCAGATATCCTGAGCTCAGGAGTTAAGAGACCAGCCTGGGCAACATGGCGAAACCCCATTTCTACTAAAAATACAAAAATTAGGTCGGGCACAGTGGCTCACGCCTGTAATCCCAGCACTTTGGGAGGCAAAGGCAGGCAGATCACAAGGTCAAGAGATTGAGACCATCCTGGCCAACATGGTGAAACCCAGTCTCTACTAAAAAATACAAAAATTAGCTGGGTGTGGTGGCATGCACCTGTAGTCCCAGCTACTCAGGAGAATTGCTTGAACCCAGAAGGCGGAGGTTGCAGCAAGCCAAGATCATGCCACTGCACTCCAGCCTGGCACCTGGTGACAGAGCGAGACTCTGTCTCAAAAAAAAAAAAAAAAATACAAAAATTAGCCGGGCATGGTGGTTCATGCCTGTAGTCCCAGCCACTCAGGAGTCTGAGGCACAAGAATTGCTTGAACCCAGGAGGTGAAGGTTGCAGTGAGCCAAGACTGCACCACTACACTCCAGCCTAGGCAACAGAGAGAGACTCTGTCTCAATAAAAAAAAAAGAAGAAGAAAAAAGGTAAGAAAACAGATTTTAGCTCCAAAAAGTGGGTTAAAGGTTAAAAGAAACCATGATGGGTTGCTGGAGGAAAGGTGAATCTTGTGTGCTCAGACTCTAGAGTGAGTCATGAATGAACAATGGTTTCCATCTGTACCGTCTTGGGTGTGAAAGCTAAGAGGCCCTCTTGCCACCCTAGTGTCTTCAACTCTCAAGACAATGGGTGGTTGACAGTCATTCCTGCTCAAGGCTTAAGCTTTCTTTTGCTCAAGGGTTAAGCTTTCTTTTTCTTTTTTTTTTTTTTTTTTTTGAGACAGAGTCTCACTCTGTCATCCAGGCTATAGCACAGTAGCTCAATCCAATCTTGGCTCACTGCAAACTCTGCCTACTGGGTGCAAGTGATACTCCTACCTCAGTCTCCCAAGTAGGTGGGATTACAGGTGTGCACTATCAGTCCCGACTAATTTTTGTATTTTTAGTAGAGATGGGTTTTTCACCATGTTGACCAAGCTGGTCTCAAAACTCTTGACCTCAGCTGATCTGCCCCCCAACCTCAGCCTCCCAAAGCGCTGGATTACAGGCGTGAGCCACAGCACCTGGCCTAAGGCTTGTCTTTCTGATGGCTTTTCGGAGGTAAATGAAACTTATACAAAAGAATCTTTCAATTAGGGGTCAGAATCACTAACGACTGATGAAATAACTTGCATGGTTTATGATCAGCATTTATTAAAATAAAATACAGAACAGAAAAAAAACACAAATAAAATAGAGAAAAGAACATACCAGTGTACCTTATGACATTGTTTCATGAAGCTCGTGTTTCAGTTTTGTATGTGCATGTAATTGTGCTTGTGTGTGTACTGGGTACCAGTGTAAAATGTATTCGTGCTATGGTTCTAGGTGAAAAACGTTTATGTCATTAGTCCAGGCTATTCCTCCATCCATTTGTTAGGTGACATACAGCATAGTACAGTGGAGCCAGAATAACTACTGCACCTCAGTTCTTTAATCTTTATTTTTAAAATTTTTTGTTTCTGGGTTTCTGTTTTGTTTCTAGGTTGTTTGTTTTTGTTTTTTTTACGGAGTTTTGTTCTTGTTGTTCAGGCTGAAGTGCAGTGGCGCGATGATCTCGGCTCACTGCAACCTCCACCTCCCGGGTTCAAGTGCTTCTCCTGTCTCAGCCTCCTGAGGAGCTGGGATTACAGAAGCCCACCACTATGCCTGGCTAAATTCTTCGATCCTTAAAGTGAGGATGATAATAATACCTACCGGTCGGGCGCGGTGGCTCACGCCTGCAACCCCAGCACTTTGAGAGGCCGAGGCGGGCAGATCACGAGGTCAGGAGTTCGAGACCACCCTGTCCAACATGGTGAAACCCCATCTCTACTACAAATTTAGCCGGGTGTGGTGGCAGGTGCCTGAAATCTCAGCTACTCGGGAGGCTGAAGCCGGATAATTGCTTGTAACCCGGGAGGCAGAGGCTGCAGTGAGCCGAGCCAAGATGGTGCCACTGCACTCCAGCCTGGGTGCCAGAGCAAGACTCCGCCGGCAGTTAGTGGAGGGCGGGGTACGGGGGCGGGGCAGGGGGGTGGGAGGGACATAGCACCTACCTATAGGCTTGCTGAAAGTTAAATGGGTTAATATTTATGAAGGCTCTTACCACAGTGCCAGGCATTGTGCCCACGTGTCCAGAGATAAAAAGACAATGAGAAATAGCCCCAGCCTCAATGCACTTCGTTGTGGCGTTTTCTCCTTATTGGAAAGAAGGATTCACAAAATGTTTCTCTCAGGTCTTCCTCTTCGTAATCCTACACCTAGCTAGTAGCAAGACTGTCAGAGAAATGAGCCGAGGGCGTCCCCCGGTGGCGCAGCATCGCCTTCGGTCTAAGGACTTGGGGCAAGGGGACCTCTTGGCTTCGTACTACAACTCCCACCAGGCATCTCTCCTTCCCTGGCCTCTAATAAAGAGCGCACCTTTGTAGTCCAGCGCCGGACGACTTCCGCGCCTACTGTCGCGTAAACCGGAAAACCACACCGCCCAGAATTGCGTCCGGGTCTACGCGGCGCAAGGCTTGCTGGGAGACGCATAACACCAATTTTCTTCCGCCAGCCGGCTAAATAGTCCCATGTGCACATTGTTCCACGGATAAATAAACGCTAGGAACGCCTTCCAATCCTGTATTTCAGTAGAAATGCTAAACGTAAAGGAATATTTGAGTAAAGTGAGTGGCTGTTCTTGACCCCCGTCACCTAAGGATTCTCCTGGTGTGCGCGTAGGGATCTCTGACTATATAAGAGGGCCCTGCCGCTTATCGCCTTCTTTCTCTGCTGAGAGCTTCGAAAATGGTGAGTTGTACCGCGTGGTTAGCGTGGGGGGTCGGGTGCGGACTCTAGGATTGTGGAGATTTGCGATCCTGGAGCACGGCTGAGGAGTGGGTAGAGTGTACGTTTCCTCCGGGGCTTGGCGGGATTTGCGGAGGAACAGGAGATCCGAGCAGCGCCTTCCTGGAGGCTGCCAGTGCGGCTTGTGGCCATAAAGGGCCTGAGGCTGGTTAAGTTGCGCGGCCTTCCTAACAGGTTTTCCATTCTGATGCAGACAAAGAAAAGAAGGAACAACGGTCGTGCCAAAAAGGGCCGCGGCCATGTTCAGCCTATTCGCTGCACGAACTGTGCCCGATGCGTGCCCAAGGACAAGGCCATTAAGAAATTCGTCATTCGAAACATAGTGGAGGCCGCAGCAGTCAGGGATATTTCTGAAGCGAGCGTCTTTGATGGTAAGTGAGCCACCGGCGCGAACTCCGTGAGGATCTCAGCATCTAAAAGCCTTTCCCGAACCTCGACTTTCTACAGGCTCTGTTCGTTGGAGCCTCCCAGGCAACTTCCAGGTATTTAAGGTGGTTGCTGGTAGAAGAGAACAGTGTATATTTTCTTGTTTGTTGTTTTGATTATTCTCTAGGCAGAGGGTGACTTTTTGTGATAGAGCACACAGCTTTTACTGTGAGGTAACCAAGTTTGCCTGTTTCGGGCCTGAGATTCCAAAAAACACTAGGAATTTGATAAATGTGACCATTGTACTGTTGATTATTTGTAGTGTTAGGGCTGGTGTAGCTGTTGAAGGAACTGGATTCTCGGTTTGTTGTATCCAGAGTGTTAGTCTGGTCCTTACAGTGTCAAGATGAACTCACATGGGATGTTTACTCATTTGTAAAACTGAGGGTTGTACATCAGGTGCTTTGGGGGTACCTTTGTATGCCTGACAGACATTTAAATAAGTTTAGCTTTACTTGATGTAAATATGTCAGATGCTACTCGTTGATGTAACAAAAAAGCAAGGTCGGTATATGATACCAGTATAACTTTGTTTTGTATTCCTTAGCCTATGTACTTCCCAAGCTCTATGTGAAGCTGCATTACTGTGTGAGTTGTGCAATTCACAGCAAAGTAGTCAGGAATCGATCTCGTGAAGCCCGCAAGGACCGAACACCCCCACCCCGATTTAGACCTGCGGTGAGTATTTTAAAAGGAGACTGGAAGCCAGGGGAGTGATGGTTTAAATTAAGATCTTTGCCTCAGGTTAAGGTGTAAGGCAGGTGAGCCCCACACCTGACCATGCTTATTAGAGACGCTGCTTTGCAGTGTTAGAATCAGAATTGGTTTTCAGGGAGCAGTAGTGTTCTTCCTCCACCTCTGCCAGCTTCCAATGTGTTTGTAGCCTGAATATATTGAGAGAATGGTGGTCAAGTTATTTGAGGGAAGGAAGTCTTGGATCTGTGGTTTTTAATTTACTCTTTTGCTTTTGTTTTTGTTTTTTTCTTAGCTGTAGCACAAAACAAATTTATTCTTATTGTCTTTCAGGGTGCTGCCCCACGACCCCCACCAAAACCCATGTAAGGAGCTGATTAAAAGATTGAAGACAACTATTCTCTGGAGAAAAATAAAATGGAAATTGTACTTGATATTGCATATTAAGTGTATCTGTGCCAGATAGGGTGGGGATTTTGTATGTGTTAGACCAAGTGTGAAATAACAAGTAGTATTTTCATGGGGAAGAAAGCTTATTTATGTAATCAAAATTTTTTTCGGATTCTTGCTCTGTTGCCCAGGCTGGAATGCAATGGTGTTATCTCAGCTCATTGCAACCTCTGCCTCCTGGGTTCAAGCGATTCTCCTGCCTTGGCTTTCCAAGTAGCTAGTATTAGAGACATGTGCCACCACACCCAGCTAATTTTTGTATTTTTAGTAGAGATGGGGTTTTACTATATTGGCCAGGCTGGTCTGGAACTCCTGACCTCAGATAATTAACCCCTTAGGCCTCCCAAAGTGCTGGGATTACAGGTGTGAGCCATTATGCCTGGCTATTCATTTAAATTAAACCTTGTTTGCAGTCATGTCCTTGGCCTCACAACTTGCATAGCTGTGTGAAATAAAAAGTTTAGGCATGTGTGACTGTTGCATTCATTCAACTGTGTCAATTTTAAGTTGACATCCTGAAAATGGGTAAAGATTAGGAGAATAAGGAAAAACAGGAGCATATTGTGAAGTGACTGAAAATTGAGGTGTTTATACCTCTGGAGGGGGAACTTGAATAGTAGATGGATGTCTTAGATAGCTTCAGAGCCTGGAAGGATTCATGTTCAGATCCTTATTTTCCTACCTTGGAAAAAGACACTAAAGGCAGTTTTAGAAACCTGAGACATCCCAGAAAGTATAGAGAGAGGCTCTACCTTACCTTGCTTGTGTGTGACAGCAGTTTTGTCCTAGAATTGACTCCTATTTGGGAGTAAATCGTTCTTACTGACTGCCAGTAAAAGGTAAAACATACGGGGCCGGGCGCGGTGGCTCAAGCCTGTAATCCCAGCACTTTGGGAGGCCGAGGCAGGTGGATCACGAGGTCGAGAGATCGAAACCATCCTGGTCAACATGGTGAAACCCCGTCTCTACTAAAAATACAAAAAGCTGGCTGGGCGTGGTGGTGCGCGCCTGTAATCCCAGCTACTCAGGAGGCTGAGGCAGGAGAATTGCCTGAGCCCAGGAGGCGGAGGTTGCGGTGAGCCAAGATCGTGCCATTGCACTCCAGCCTGGGTAACGAGCAAAACTCCGTCTCAAAAAAAAAAAAAAAACATACATAGCTTGGAGATTTTAGACACTTGGGAACCACCTGCACCCCTGTCCCCTTTTACGCAGTTATGCCTCAACCTCCCAAATTGCTGAGATTACAGGCATGTGCCAGCTGATTTATTTTTTTGGTATAGATGGGGTTTCACCATGTTTGCCAGGCTGGTCTCGAACTCCTGACCTCAAGTGATCTATCTGCCTTGACCTCTCAAAAGTGCTGGTGTCATAAGCCACCACACCCAGCCTAAGAAGGGTAGAGTATTTAAGTGTGGAGATTGTCCTGTTAATTGGAATACACTCCCCCACAAAAGTCCCAGAGAGGAACTGCTGACCTGACTTGACCATCAATATACCAGTGCATGTCCTGGAATAGCTGTGGCACATCCTGAGTTTGTAAGAACACTAAATTTGGCAATATAAATTCTTTAGGGAGACTCAAGTTCTTATCAGTGCCTTTCCTTTACTTACTACACTGTGATGATAACCTGATCACACCAAGGGTAAACGGGAAGTGACAGAAGAAAATTAGAGGTCCAAGGCAAAAGTGGATGCTGAATCTGGCCCTAAATTCCAGCGTGTTCTGTACGACCAGATTCAAATACTAAATCATGGCTGTGGTCGTACTTAACTGATCAAGATTTCTCTTGAAGTGTCTAGAGGAACAGCCTGTCACGTGGGTCCTAAACCTGTTCTATGAGTTTACGAACTCACAACATACTCTTCGTTCTAAGTACAGAGTACACTGTTTGATTCTGTCTCCAGGGATTCTTTCAAGAACCTAGCTGCTCCCAAACTTTTTTTTTTTTTTTTTTTGAGATGGAGTCTCGCTCTGTTGCCCAGGCTGGAATGCAGTGGCATGATCTCGGCTCACTGCAGCTTTCGGCTCGCTGCAGCGTCCGTCTCACAGGTTCAAGCAATTCTGCCTCAGCTGCCCGAGTAGCTGAGATTACAGGTGCCTGCCACCATGCCCAGCTAATTTTTGTGTATTTAGTAGAGACAAGGTTTCGTCATGTTGGCCAGGCTGGTCTTGAACTCCTGATCTCAAGGGATCTGTCTGCCTCAGCCCCCCAAAGTGCTGGGATTACAGGCGTGAGCCAGTGCACCTGGCCAGGATCTGCATTTTAATAGTTTCCCAAGTGATTGTGATGCAACTGGTCGGCAGACTATACTGAAGAGCAGATGTGAAGAGAAGGTTGACTTTGGAGGATTTTATTGATGGTCAATGCTGGGTTCCAGAAAGCTGTGAAAGGGTTTCAGAAGATGTGTAAGGGTGCAAATGGCGTCAGAAAGGGCTGCATGGGAATTCGAATCTGAGAGATGTGGATTGAGCTGCAGTCCTGGGCTTCTGGTGACTGCACGAACAGGTGCAACTGAGCCCTGGTAAGCATTATGCTCACAAGCTAAGTGTGCAGTGTGACCTGGAGTCCCAAGTCACACTACTTACAGATCCAAGGACCCTGACTTCACAGCTGCCTCCCAAGGCTATTTTCCTACCCTTTTCTCTGCTCTCTTGTCTCAGATCAATGTTGCATTCATCATTTTTGAAATATGAGAATGTGTGGGAAGGGAGCAAGGTGAGATAGGCCGGGAAACATTGGGAGGGGTGTGGGGAGCAATCGGAGAGGAAGAGATAGATTGGGGTGGGGAGGAAGAATAGTCTCGCTCCCACATCCCCAGACCCCAAAAAGAAGTTCTTAGGCACATCCATTTTTCTAGTGTAATATACTACTTACCCTGATCCAGGCACTCCAGATGAAAGTTAGGTGGGTGGCTTCCTGGCTGTGGCTCATGCCTGTAATCCAGCACTTTGGGAGGCCGAGGCAGGTGGATCACCTGAGGTCAGGAGTTTGAGACCATCCTGACTAACACGGGGAAACCCTTTCTCTAACAAAAAATACAAAATTGGCCAGCTGTGGTGGCATGCACCTATAATCCCAGCTACTTGGAAGGCTGAGGCAGGAGAATCGCTTGAACCCAGGGGCAGAGGTTTCAGTGAGCCAAGATTGCGCCACTGCACTCCAGCCTGGTAAAAGTGCGAAATTCCATCTCAAAAAAAAGAAAGGTGAGTTCCTTAGTTTACAGTTAAAGATGATATGGGTAAGAAGCCGGGCCTCACTGATGTTAGTACCTCGGGAAGACCATAGAGGGCAGTATCATGCAGCAGTTAAGAGCCCAGCTTTGGAGTCTGATAGACCTGAGTTTGAATCCTTCCTTCGCTCTTTGGTAGCTTTGTATGTAGCCTTGGGTAAGTTACTCTATCTAAACTTTCAAAATTTCATTTAAAAGCACTTCACAAGACCGTTTTGAGAACTAAATGAAATAATCTATGCAAAGGACTTTGCAAAGAAACTGCCAGATAATGCAACATTACAAATGCCAGGGGTTACTGTTATTGGCCCAGTTTTATGCTTTGTAAGTCTTTTTTTTTTTTTGAGATAGAGTCTCGCTCTGTTGCCCAGGCTGGAGTGCGGTGGCACGATCTTGGCTCACTGTAACCTCCCCCTCCCAGATTCAAGCAATTCTCCTGCCTCAGCCTCCCAAGTAGCTGGGATTACAGATATGTATCACCACGCCTGGCTAATTTTTTTTTTTTTTTTTTTTTTTTTTTGAGACGGAGTTTCGCTCTTGTTACCCAGGCTGGAGTGCAATGGCGCGATCTCGGCTCACCGCAACCTCTGCCTCCTGGGTTCAGGCAATTCTCCTGCCTCAGCCTCCTGAGTAGCTGGATTACAGGCACGCGCCACCATGCCCAGCTAATTTTTTGTATTTTTAGTAGAGACAAGGTTTCACCATGTTGACCGGGATGGTCTCGATCTATTGACCTTGTGATCCACCCACCTTGGCCTCCCAAAGTGCTGGGATTACAGGCTTGAGCCACCGTGCCTGGCCAATTTTTTGTATTCTTAATAGAGTTGGAGTTTCACTGTGTTAGCCAGGATGGTCTCGATCTCCTGACCTTGTGATCCGCCCGCCTTGGCCTCCCAAAGTGCTGGGATTACAGATGTGAGCTACTGCACCTGGCTGCTTTATAAGTCTTAAAAAATCAAATTTTTTGTTATAGATTTATTGAGAGTAATTGAAGTACAATACATTGTAGGTATTTAAAGTGTACAATTTGAAAATTTTTTGTTTTTGTTTTGTTTTGTTTTGTTTTTTAGAGACAGAGTCTTGCTCTGTCACCCAGGCTGGAGTGCAATGGTACGATCTCAGCTCACTGCAACCTCCACTTCCTGAGTTCAAGCGATTCTCCTGCTTCAGCATCCCAAACAGCTGAGTTTACAGGCATGTACCACTATGCTTGGCTAATTTTTGTATTTTTAGTAGACACGGGTTTTACCATGTTGTTCAGGCTGGTCTCGAACTTCTGACCTTGTGATCCGCCTGCTTTGGCCTCCCAAAGTGCAGGGATTACAGGCATGAGCCACTTTGCCTAGCTGAAAAGTTTTGACAAATGTGTCTACCCATGAAACCATCACCATACTCAAGATAATGAACATACAGGTCACCCCAGAAGTTGCCTCTTGCACCTTGGTAATCTCACCATCCTACCACTCCCAGCCCTGTTCCCAAGCAACCACTGACCTGCTTTCTAAAACTATAGATTAGTTTACATTTCTAGAATTGTAGAATTGTACATAAATTGAATCCCACAACGTATATTTGTGTATACTAAAAATACGTAAATTAGCCAGGCATGGTGACAGGCATCTGTAATCCCAGCTACTCGGGAGTCTGAGGCAGGAGAATCGCTGGAACCCAGGAGGTGGAGGTTGCAGTGAGCCGAGATCATACATACCACTGCACTCCAGCCTGGGCGACAGAGTGAGACTCCATCAACAAAAAAGAAAAAGAAAAAAAAACAAATAACGTTGCTACAAACATTTGTGTACAAAGTCTGTGTAGACATATGCTTTCTTTTCTCTTGTGTAAATAGAGTCGTGCGTCCTCAAGCACAGGGATATGTTGTGAGAAATTCATCCTTAGGCAATTTAGTCATACAAACATCTTAGAGGTACTTAAACCTAGACAGTATAACCTACTACACACCAAGGCCATATGGTAGAGCCTCTTACTCCCAGGCTACAAACCTGTGCAGCATGCTACTGTACTCAACCCTGCAGGCAATGGTAACACAATGGTGTTTATGTATCTAACCATATCTAAGCTCTAAGCCATAGAAGAGATATAGGCCAGGCACTATGACTCACACCTGTAACCCCAGCATTTTGGGAGGCCAAGGTGGACTAATTACTTGAGGCCAGGAGTTCAAGACCAGCCTGGCCAACATGGTGAAACCCCATCTCTACTGAAAATACAAAAATCAGCTGGGTGTGGTGGCGGATGCCTGTAATCCCAGCTACTCGGGAGGCTGAGGCAGGAGAATTGCCTGAACCCAGGAGGTGGAGGTTGCGGTGAGCCGAGATTGCGCCATTGCACTCCAGCCTGGGTAACAAGAGCAAAACTCCGTCTCAAAAAAGAAAAGAAAAGAAAGAGTACACTCTAAAATAACAATAAGAGTAAATACATAAACCAGTAACATTCATTTATCAAGTAATATGTACATAACTGAATATGATATACTTTTTTGTTGTTGTTGTTAGACAAAGTTTCACTCTTGTTACCCAGGCTGGAGTGCAATGGCGCGATCTCGGCTCACCGTAACCTCCGCCTCCTGGGTTCAGGCAATTCTCCTGCCGCAGCCTCCCGAGTAGCTGGGATTACAGGCACGTGCCACCATGCCCAGCTAATTTTTTTTTTGTATTTTTAGTAGAGACGGGGTTTCACCATGTTGACCAGGATGGTCTCGATCTCTTGACCTTGTGATCCACGCGCCTCAGCCTCCCAAAGTGCTGGGATTACAGGCGTGAGCCACCGCGCCTAGCCATGATATACTTTTATACAATCAGCAGTGCAGTAGGTTTGTTTACACCAGTATCACGACAAACGTGAGTAATGCATTGTGCTAGTATGTTATGATGGCTACTGCTCTAAACCATAGGAATTTTTCAGCTCCATTATAATCTATGAGACCACCATCATTAATATGGCCATTGTCAACCAAAATGTCATCATATGGTGCATGACTATCTAGGAGTGGAATTACTGGCTGGGTGAGTCATATAGTAGGCATATACTTAACTTTTTGTTTTTTCTCTGCGTCTGCTTGCTAGAGAGTATACCTAACTTTTTTTTTTTTTTTTTTTTGAGACGGAGTTTCGCTCTTGTTACCCAGGCTGGAGTGCAATGGCGCGGTCTCGGCTCACCGCAACCTCCGCCTCCTGGGCTCAGGCAATTCTCCTGCCTCAGCCTCCTAAGTAGCTGGGATTACAGGCACGTGCCACCACGCCCAGCTAGTTTTTTGTATTTTTAGTAGAGACGGGGTTTCACCATGTTGACCAGGATGGTCTCGATCTCTGGACCTCGTGATCCACCCGTCTCGGCCTCCCAAAGTGCTGGGATTACAGGCTTGAGCCACCGCGCCCGGCCCTATACCTAACTTTTTAAGAAACCACTGCCAGATGCAGTGGCTATGCCTGTATCCCAGTGTTGTGGGAGGCCAAGGTGGGAGGATTGCTTGAGGCCAGGAGTTGGAGGTTACAGTAAGCCAATGCCACTGCATTCCAGCAAGACTGTCTCAAAAAAAAAAAAAAAAAAAAAGCTAACATCAGTCCTTTTCTTGGGATAGTTCCTGGGCAACAGAGCAAGACTCTGTCTCAAAAAAAAAAAAAAAAAAGCTAACATCAGTCCTTTTCTTGGGATAGTTCCTCCTGCCCAGGAAGTTAACTCAGGAGACCAAACTCTAAAACTAAGGCTTGTTTAATCAGCACAGGATTACAGCTGGAGTAGTAAATTGCTCCTCTACTCCAGGGACAGTTTTATCTAGGAAAGATAATAATTTCTGTATAAATACAACACACTCTCTATGACTCTATAAACAACTTCTAGTCATCGTTCTTTTTTATTTTTGTTTCTTGGATTTGTGTGTGTGTGTGTGGTTTTTTTAGGTTTTTTTTTTTTTTTTTTTTTTTTTTTTTTTTTTTTTTTTTGAGATGGAGTCTCTCACTTTGTTGCCAGGCTGGGCTACAATGGCGCGATCTCGGCTCACTGCACCCTCTGCCTTCTAGGTTCAAGCAATTCTCATGCCTCAGCCTCCCGAGTAGCTGGGATTACAGGCATGTGCCACCATGCCCAGCTAATTTTCCGGTAATCTTTCTACATTCTCCTCTTAAAAAACGACAAATGCATTTGCTATGTTCATGCATGGAATATTTCCAGAATGATTCTCAAGAAACTGTTAACAGTTGTTGCCTCCAAGGAAAAGAACCAGGTGACTGGAGGACAAATGGAAGGGAGAGTTCTTTTTCAGTGCCGTGGTACTAGTCCAAGCCACCATCACCCCTCACCTAGATTATATCCGGGCCTCCCTCCTGGCCTTCTTGATTCTATTCTTGTCCACCACAGTTCTTTTACCACAAAGCAACATGACTAATTATTTTATTATTTTATTTTTTGAGACAAGAGTCTCACTGTATCACCCAGGCTGGAGTGCAGTGGCACAATCTTGGCTTACTGCAACCTCTGCCTCCCAGGTTCAAACGATTCCCCTGCCTTAGCCTCCAAGTAGCTGGGGCTACAGGCAGGTACCACCATGCCTGGCTGATTTTTGTATTTTTATTTTTTTTAGTAGAGACAAGATTTTACCGTGTTAGCCAGGCTGTTCTCGAACTCCTGACCTCAAGTAATCCATCTGCCTTGGCCTCCCAAAGTGCTTCTTGGATTACAGGCATGAGCCACCACACCTGGCCAAGACTGATTTTTTTTTTTTTTTTTTTTGAAATGGAGTTTAGCTCTTGTTACCCAGGCTGTAGTGCAATGGCGCAATCTTGACTCACCGCTACTTCCGCCTCCTGGGTTCAGGCAATTCTCCTGCCTCAGCCTCCCGAGTAGCTGGGATTACAGGCACGGACAACCATGCCCAGCTAATTTTTTTGTATTTTTAGTAGAGACGGGGTTTCACCTTGTTGACCGGGATGATCTCGATCTCTTGACCTCGTGATCCACCCGCCTCGGCCTCCCAAAGTGCTGGGATTACAGGCTTGAGCCACCGCACCCGGCCAAGACTGATTGTTTTAAAAAGTAAACCACTGCCGGCCGGGCGCGGTGGCTCAAGCCTGTAATCCCAGCACTTTGGGAGGCCGAGGCGGGTGGATCACAATGTCAAGAGATCGAGACCATCCCGGTCAACATGGTGAAACCCCGTCTCTACTAAAAATACAAAACATTAGCTAGGCATGGTTGTGCGTGCCTCTAATCCTAGCGCCTCAGGAGGCTGAGGCAGGAGAATTGCCTGAACCCAGGAGGCGGAGGTTGTGGTGAGCCGAGATCGCGCCATTGCACTCCAGCCTGGGTAACAAGAGCGAAACTCCGTATCAAAAAAAAAAAAAAAAAAGTAAACCACTGCCAGGTGCGGTGGCTCACACCTGTAATCCAGTGCTGTGGGAAGATCCCTTAAACCCAGAAGTTCAAGACCAGTCTGAGCAACATGGTGAAACTTCGTCACTACAGAAAAATTTTAAAAATTGGCCGGGCACAGTGGCTCACGCCTGTAATCCCAACATTTTGGGAGGCCAAAGAGGGCAGATCACCTGAGGTCAGGAGTTCAAGACCAGCCTGGCCAAAATAGTGGAACCCCATCTCTACTAAAAAAAAAAATATATATATATAAATATTAGCCAGGCAGCCGGTGGCTGCCTAATAACGGTGGCTCATGCCTGTAATCCCAGCACTTTGGGAGGCTGAGGTGGGCAGATCACCTGAGGTCAGGAGTTTAAGAACAGCCTGACCAATATGGTGAAATTCTGTCTTTATTTAAAAAAAAAAAAAAATTAGCAAGGCATGGGGGCGGGCGCCTGTAGTCCCAACTACTCATGAGGCTGATGCAGGAGAATGGCTTGAGCCTAGGAGGTGGAGGTTGCAGTGAGCTGAGATTGTGCCACTGCACTCCAGCCTGGGAAACTGAGCAGGACTCCATCTCAAAAAATAAAATTAACCAGGTGTGGTGGCATATGACTGTAGTCCCAGCTACTGGGAAGGCTGAGGTGGGAGGATCCCTTGAGCCTGGGATGTAGAGGCTGCAGTGAGCCAAGATAGTGCCAGTACACTCCAGCCTGCACAGTGGCCCATGCCTGTAATCCCAGCACTTTGAGGCCAAGGCAGGCGGATCACGACCATCCTGGCCAATATGGTGAAACTCCGCCTCTACTAAAAATACAAAAATTAGCTGGGCGTGGTGGTGCACGCCTGTAGTCCCAGCTACTTGGGAGGTTAAGGCAGGAGAATTGCTTGAACCTGGGAGGAGGAGGTTGCAGTGAGCCAAGATCGAGCCATTGCACTCCAGCCTGGGCGACAGAGTGAGACTCCGTCTAAAAAAAAAAAAAAAAAAAAAAGGGCCAGGCATAGTGGCTCATGCCTGTAATCCCAGCACTTTGGGAAGCTGAGGCAGGTGGATCACTTGAGGTCAGGAGTTCAAGACCAGCCTGGCCAATGTGGTGAAACCTCATCTCTACTAAAAATACAAAAATTAGCCAGTTGTGGTGGCAGGCACCTGTAATCCCAGCTACTTGGGAGGCTGAGGCAGGAGAATCGCTTGCACCCAGGAGGTAGAGGTTGCAGTGAGCAGAGATCCAGCCACTGCACTCCAGCCTGGGTGACAGAGCAACTCTGACTACCTCAAAAAAAAAAAAAAAAAAAACAAATACAAAAATACAATCTCATGACTCCCCTACTTAAATTCTTTCATGGCTTCTCTCCGTAATTAAAATTTACACTCCTGTGTAAATTACACTCCTGTGTAATACTGTGGTATATACATTCCTGCATGGTCTGGCCCCTCCCTTCCCCTCTAGCCTCCCCCTTTCCCATGGCCTCCCCATTATTCTCTCTGTTCCACCACACTGGCCTCCTTTCTGTCCCTCAGACCCTCCAAGTTCATTCTTCCTTCAGGCCTTGTGCCCTCACTAGTTGCTCTGTGAGGAACGCCCTCCTTTCTGGTCAGCACACAACTGGTTCCTTTTCCTTATTCAAAGCTCGGTACAAACGACAGGACCTCAGAGAACCCCCTTCTGCTCACTCTGTCTAAATTAGCTCCTCCAGGTGCACAGCTATGGTCACCTTCCAATACTTTGTTTTGTGTTCTTTATGCCACTGACTACTGCATTGTTTTCTGAGTCATTCATTGGCTACCTACACTCTCTAGAATGTAAGCCCCTTGAAGGCAGAGACTTATCTCTCGTTTTTCTCCTGTGTCCTCAGTGTTTGGAGCAACACGTGGCACTGAATGAATGAATGCAGGCATGCATGTATGGGAGCACACGGAAAGGACAGAGGTGGCAGGTGGTTGTATTCATTGCCTCTCGCTGCTATACCAAATTACCACAAATTCAATTTTATTATCTTAGAGTTCTAGAGGTCAGAATCTGAAATGGGTCTTATAGGACTACAAGGTGTTGGCAGAGCTGGCTTCCTTCTGGAGGCCGTAGGGGAGAATCCCTTTCCTTCCTTTTTCAAGCTTCTAGAGGCTGCCCAAATTCCTTGGCTGGGGGCCTCTTTCTCCAAGTTAAAGTCAGCCTCTGCGGCCGGGCGCCGTGGCTCAAGCCTGTAATCCCAGCACTTTGGGAGGCCGAAGTGGGTGGATCATGAGGTCGAGAGATCGAGACCATCCTGGTCAACATGGTGAAACCTCGTCTCTACGAAAAATACCAAAAATTAGCTGGGCATGGTGGCGCGTGCCTGTAATCCCAGCTGCTCAGGAGGCTGAGGCAGGAGAATTGCCTGAACCCAGGAGGCAGAGGTTGCGGTGAGCCGAGATCACACCATTGCACTCCAGCCTGCGTAACAAGAGCGAAACTCTGTCTCAAAAAAAAAAAAAAAAAAAAGTCAGCCTCACCACATCTTCAAATTTCCCTATCTGACAGTTCTACCTCCCTCTTACGAGGACCCTCGTGATTACTTTGTGGCACTCAGGTAATCTATGAAACTTTTCCCATCTCAAGAGTCTTATTTTAATCACATCTAAGTCTCTTTTGCCACATAAGGTAACAGACTCACAGGTTTTGTAGACGAGGACGTGGGCATCTTTGGGGCCATGAATCTGCCCAGCACAGTGATAAACCTCTGTCCTGGAAGTCTACCCTGGCCACCATAACTCAAGTATTACTTCCTCCCTGAATCCTTTTCAGAACTTGTCACCTGCAGACGTAGATGGCCAGTCCTTCTTTTGTACCTACATGGTACTTGAACTCTGTAACGGCACTTACCACACCCCACAGAAATTGCTGAATTTACTTACCTGCTTGTCTCTTCCATTAGGCTCGGAGTCTTTTAGGGCAAGGTCCAAGGCTTTTTTCATCTCTGTATATTCAACATCAATTAATTTTTTTAAAAAAGAAATTGCCAGGCGCGGTGGCTCATGCCTGTAATCCCAGCACTTTGGGAGGCCAAGGTGGGTGGATCACAAGGTCAAGAGATCAAGACCATCCTGGTCAACATGGTGAAACCCCGTCACTACTAAAAATACAAAAAATTAGCTGGGCGTGGTGGTGCGTGCCTGTAATCCCAGCTACTCAGGAGGCTGAGGCAGGAGAATTGCCTGAACCCAGGAGGCGGAGGTTGCGGTGAGCCGAGATCGCGCCATTGCATTCCAGCCTGGGTAACAAGAGCGAAACTCTGTCTCAAAAAAAAAAAAAAAAATACAAAAAATGAGCTGGGCATGGTGGTGCGTGCCTGTAATCCCAGCTACTCAGGAGGCTGAGGCAGGAGAATTGCCTGAACCCAGGAGGCGGAGGTTGCGGTGAGCCGAGATCGCGCCATTGCTCTCCAGCCTGGGTAATAAGAGCAAAACTCCATCTCAAAATAAATAAATAAATAAATAAATAAATAAATAAATAAATCTAAAAAAAGAAATTGTCAGGCACGGTAGCTCACCTCTGTAATCCTAGCACTTTGGGAGACTGAAGCGGACAGATCCCCTGAGGTCAAGAGTTCAAGACCAGCCTGACCAACATGGAGAAACACTGTCTCTACTAAAAGAAAATTAGCTGGGCGTGGTGGTGCATGCCTGTAATCCCAGCTACTTGGGAGGCTGAGGCAGGTGGCAGGAGGCTGAGGCTTGAACCCAGGAGGTGGAGGTTGCAATGAGCCAAGATCCTGCCATTGCACTCCAGGCTGGGCAACAAGAGTGATACTCTGTCTCCAAAAAAAAAAAAAAAAAAAAAAAAATTGATCTGGGTGCACCAATTTTATTAGCCCCTGGATGTTTCAAAGATAAATCAGTGCGGGCCAGGTGGCTCATGCCTGTAATCCCAACACTTTGGGAGGCCGAGGCAGGAGTATCACTTGAGGACAGGAGTTTGAGATCAGCCTGGGCAACATAGCAAGACTGTCTTTCTCTCTCGTTCTTTCTTTTCTTTCTTTCTCTCTCTCTCTTTCTTTCTTTTTCTTTCTTTCTTTCCCTCCCTCCCTCCCTTCCTACCTTCCTTCCTTCCTTTCCTCTCTTTCTTCTTTCTTTCTTTCTTTCTTTTTTTTTTTTGAGACAAGGTCTCACTCTGTCGCCAAGCACCAGGCTGGAGTGCAGTAGCACGATCTTGGCTCACTTCAACCTCCGCCTCCCGGGTTCAAGCAATTCTCCTGCCTCAGCCTCCCGAGTAGCTGGGACTACAGGCACGTGCCACCATGCACTGCTAATTTTTGTATTTTTGGTAGAGACAGGGTTTCACCATGTTGGCCAGAATGGTCTCTATCTCTTGACCTCATGATCCACCCGCCTCAGCCTCCCAAAGTTCTGGGATTAAAGGCATGAGCCACCGCGCCTGGCTCACTCGCTCTTTCTTTTCTTTCTTTCTTTTTTTCTTTTTCTTTCTTTCTTTCTTTTCTTTCTCTCTCTCTCTCTCTCTCTCTCTCTCTCTCTTTCTTCTTTCTTCTTTTCTTTCTTTTTCTCTTTCTTTCAAGACGGAGTCTTGCTCTGTTGCCCAGGCTGGAGTGCAGTGGCATAATCCCAGCTCACTACAACCTCCATCTCCCAGGTTCAAGTGATTCTCCTGTCTCAGCAACCCCAGTATCTGGGATTACAGGTGCCCACCACCACGCCCAGCTAATTTTTATATTTTTAGTAGAGACAGGGTTTCACCATGTTGGCCAGGCTGGTCTGGAACTCCTGACCTCAGGTGATCCACCCACCTTGGTCTCAACTTAAACCTTAGCATCACCAAAAACTGTACCAATCTCAACCTCAAATCTCCAGTAACTTCCCCTTGTAGCTCACTTACTCAATCATGCCCATGTCAACAATTTGTGTCCTTCATATTCTCTCCAATCCCTTGGTCCAACCATTTCCCCAGCATCCAACAGTCGCCACATATTTCTTCAATAATCTTGGTTTCTTTAATGAGAAATGACAGAATTGGGCATAGTGGCCGGGTGCGGTGGCTCAAGCCTGTAATCCCAGCACTTTGGGAGGCCGAGGCGGGTGGATCATAAGGTCAAGAGATCGAGACCATCCTGGTCAACATGGTGAAACCCCGTCTCTACTGAAAATACAAAAAATTAGCTGGGCATGGTGGTGCATGCCTGTAATCCCAGCTACTCAGGAGGTTGAGGCAGGAGAATTGCCTGAACCCGGGAGGCGGACGTTGCGGTGAGCCGAGATCGCGCCATTGCACTCCAGCCTGGGTAACAAGAGCGAAAAAAAAAAAGGCCGGGCGCGGTGGCTCAAGCTTGTAATCCCAGCACTTTGGGAGGCCGAGGCAGGTGGATCACGAGGTCGAGAGATCGAGACCATCCTGGTCAACATGGTGAAACCCCGTCTCTACTAAAAATACAAAAAATTAGCTGGGCATGGTGGCGCGTGCCTGTAATCCCAGCTACTCAGGAGGCTGAGGCAGGAGAATTGCCTGAACCCAGGAGGTGTAGGTTGCGGTGAGCTGAGATCGTGCCATTGCACTCCAGCCTGGGTAACAAGAGCGAAACTCTGTCTCAAAAACAAAAAAAAAAAGATGGGGTTTCACCATGTTGGCCAGGCTAGTTTCGAACTCCTGACCTCAAGTGATCTGCCCACCTTGGCCTCCCAAAGTGCTGGGATTACAGGCTTGAGCCACCACGCCCGGCCCTGGAGTCATGGTTCTTATGGACACAGAAATGAGAGAATTAGAATATTCCATATTTCCTCATTTGTTTTATCCTACACAGTTTGTTAAACAGTCTCAGAATAATTAGTAATACTACCTTCATCATTATGATTCCTAAAAACATATGTAAACTTTTTTTGTAAATGCTATTCCCTTTCTTTTATTTTTTTATGGTTATAATGTCTATACATTATCAGATCATAAGGCCATTACATACTGTACTCTCTCTTTTGCCTTCATTTAGTCTCATTTCCATGAGTAACTAATATGTAGTACTGATCCTCAGCCCTTATGTTGATGTCTCTCCAGCCAGTTGGTCTCAAGTGCATTCTCCAGCGGATTTCTCAGGAAGGGGTCATGGGAACAATAATCCCTGAGTCCCTGCATGTTGATAACCATTTGTCTGTGCCCATTATAGTTGAAGGTTAGCTTCACCGCCTTTTTTTTTTTTTTTTTTTTTTTTTTTTTTTTTTTGAGACAGAGTCTCAATTTGTTGCCCAGGCTGGAGTGCAGTGGCGTGATCTCGGCTCACTGCAGCCTCCACCTCCTGGGTTCAAGTGATTCTCCTGCCTCAGCCACCTGAGTAACTGGGATTACAGATGTGTGCCACCACATCCAGCTATTTAATATATACACTTTTTTTTTTTTTTGGTCTTTTTGTTTTTTTTCCTTTTTGTGGAGAATGGGGTCTTGCTATATTGCCTAGGCAGATCTTGAATTCCTGGGTTCAAGCTATCCTCCTGCCTCTGCCTCCCTAAGAGCTGGGATTACAAGCATGAGCCACAGCACCTGGTCTATTTAATATATATATATATATATATATATATATATATGTATATTTTAATTTTAATTAGAGACGGGGTTCCACCATGTTGGCCAGGCTGTTCTCCAACTCCTGACTTTAGGCGATCTGCCCACCTCAGTCTCCCAAAATGCTAGAATTACAGGCATGAGCCACCACCCCTGGCCTGTTCTTCCTTAAATATTTAAAATATGTCAGCCAGGTGCGGTGGCTCATACCTGTAATCCCAGCACTTTGGGAGGCCAAGACAGGTAAATCACTTTGAGATCAGAAGACCAGCCTGGCCAACATGTGGAAAGATAGACCCCTCCTCTCTACAAAACACACACACACACATACACCACACACACACACACACACACACACACAAATTAGCCAGGTTTGGTGGCAGTTGCCTGCTATCTTTTTCAGATTACAATATTTGTCATTTTGGACAAATGAGATCACTTTATCAGTTTGGATCACTTGAGGTCAGGAGTTCAGGACCAGCCTGGCCAACATGGCAAAACCCTATCTCTACTAAAAATGCAAATTTTAGCTGGGTGTGGTGGTACATGCCTGTAATCCCAGCTACTCAGGAGGCTAAGGCATGAGAATCCCTTGAACCTGAAAGGTGGAGGTTGCAGTGAGCCAAGATTGTGCCACTACACTCCAGCCTGGGTAACAGAGTAAGACTGTCTTTAAAAAATTATTTATTCATTCACTTATTCATTTCTTTTAGAGATGGTGGTGGTGGGGGTCTCACTCTGTCGCCCTGGCTAGAGTACAGGTGCAAGCCACAGTGCCCAGCTTCTTTCATGTCTCTATTTTTTTTTTATGAAGACAGTCTTGCTCTGGAGTGCTGGAGTGCAGTGGCATCATCTCAGCTCACTGCAACCTCCACCTCCCAGGTTCAAGTGATTCTCCTGCCTCGGCCCCCAAGTAGCTGGGACCACAGGCGCATATCAACATGCCTGGCTAATTTTTGTATTTTTAGTAGAGATGGGACTTTGCTATGTTGGCCAGCTGGTTTCAAACTGCTGACCTCAAGTGATTCGCCTGCCTCAAACTCTCAAAGTGCTGGGATTACAGGAATGAACCACCAAGCCCGGCCTTATATAACTTTCTTTTTTTTCTTTCTTTTTTTTTTTTTTGAGACAGAGTCTCGCTCCGTCACCAGGTACCAGGCTGCAGTGCAGTGGCACAATCTTGGCTCATTGCAACCTCCCCCTCCTCGGTTCAAGCAATTTTCCTGCCTCAGCCTCCTGAGTAGCTGGGAATACAGGTGCACGCCACCATGCCCAGCTAATTTTTGTATTTTTAGTAGAGACAGGGTTTCACCATGTTGACCAGGATGGTCTCGATCTCTTGACCTCGTGATCCACCCGCCTCGGCCTCCCAAAGTGCTGGGATTACAGGCTTGAGCCATCGCGCCAGGCCCTTTTTTTTTTTTTTTTTAACCGACCTATTCTAAATTCTCTTTTCTCTTATGGTAACTTTGTATAGAATTTAACACATACTCTTCTGTTGCTCACATTTACATAAATTTAATTTTTCTGGAAGATTTGTTCAGATGGCTTTCCTACCTATACCGAGCTCCTTCTTCTGTCTGTCGTCTTCTGGTAGCATTCAAAAACATGATGTCTTTAAAAAAAAAAAAGAGGCCGGGCGCGGTGGCTCAAGCCTGTAATCCCAGCACTTTGGGAGGCCGAGGCGGGTGGATCACGAGGTCAAGAGATCGAGACCGTCCTGGTCAACATGATGAAACCCCGTCTCTATTAAAAATACTAAAAATTAGCTGGGCATGGTGGCGTGTGCCTGTAATCCCAGCTACTCAGGAGGCTGAGGCAGGAGAATTGCCTGAACGCAGGAGGCGGAGGTTGCGGTGAGCCGAGAGCGCGCCATTGCACTCTAGCCTGGGCAACAAGAGCGAAACTCCGCCCCCCCCCCCAAAAAAAAAGAAAGAAAGAAAGAAAAGAAATAAAAACATGATACCTTGCTCTCTACTCCTACCCCACTTTTGTCTGAATCTACTCTTTCTTTGTCTCTATTGTCCACGTCCTACTAAGTTTTTTGTTTCACTCTTTTTGCCCAGGCTGGAGTGCCATGGCGCAATCTTTGCTCACCGCAACCTCTGTCTCTTGGGTTCAAGCGATTCTTCTGCCTCAGCTTCCCAATAGCTGAGATTACAGGCATGTGCCACTACCCCCAGCTAATTTCGTATTTTTAGTAGAGATGGGGTTTCTCCATGTTGGTCAGGCTGGTCTCAAACTCCCGACCTCAGGTCTCTACAAAAATAAAAACCTTGGCCGCCTGCCTCAGCCTCCCAAAGTGCTGGGATCACAGGCATGAGCCACCGTGCCTAGCCCATGTCCTACTACTTTTTTTTTTTTTTTTTTTAAGACACAGTCTCGCTCAGCCGCCCAGGCTGAAGTGCAGTGGTGCAATCTTGGGGCTCACTGCAAGCTCTGCCTCCTGGGTTCAAGTGATTCTTATGCCTCAACCTCCTGAGTAGCTGGGATTTCAAGTGCAGGCCAGCATGCCCAGCTAATTTTTATATTTTTAGTAGAGAGGTGGTTTCACCATCTACTACAAATACAAAAAAAAAAAAAAAAAGGTTGGGCCCAGTGGCTCGCCCTGTAATCCCAACACTTTGGGAGGTCAAGTTGGGCAGATCACAAGGTCAAGAAATCCAGACCATCCCAGCCAACACAGCAAAACCCTGTTTCTACTAAAACTACAAAAATTAGCGGGGCGTGGTGGCAAGGGCCTGTAGTCCCAGCTACTGAGGAGGCTGGGGCAGGGGATTCCTTGAATCTGGTAGGCAGAGGTTGCAGTGAGCTGAAATCACACCATTGCACTCCAGCCTGGGCAACAGAGCAAGACTCAGTCTCAATAAAATAAAATTAATTAAAAAGAAAACTAGGGCCGGGCACAGTGGCTCAAGCCTGTAATCCCAGCACTTTGGGAGGCTGAGGCGGGTGGATCACGAGGTCAAGAGATCGAGACCATCCTGGTCAACAAGGTGAAACCCCATCTCTACTAAAAATACAAAACATTACCTGGGCATGGTGGCACGTGCCTGTAATCCCAGCTACTCAGGAGGTTGATGCAGGAGAATTGCCTGAACCCAGGAGGCGGAGGTTGCGGTGAGCCGAGATTGTGCCATTGCACTCCAGCCTGGGTAACAAGAGTGAAACTCCGTCTCAAAAAAAAAAAAAAAAAGAAAAGAAAAAAGAAAACTAAAGGGGAAAAAACATTTTCAAAGATCTGAAGGGTTATTATATACAAGAGGGATTAACCAGAGGAGATATAATTAGACCTACTCGGTAGAAGTTACAGAGAAACGTGGGGTGCAGAGGCTCATGCCCGTAATCCCAGCACTTTGGGAGGCTGAGGCAGGTGGATAGCCTGAAGTCAGGAGTTTGAGACCAGCCTGGCCAACATAGGGAAACCCCGTCTCTACTAAAAATACAAAAAATTATCTGGGCATGGTGGTGGGCTCATGTAATCCCAGCTACTAGGGAGGCTAAGGCAGGAGAATTGCTTGAACCTGGGAGGCGAAGGTTGCAGTGAGCTGAGATTGTGCCATTGCACTCTAGCCTGGGCAACAGAGAAACACAACTGATCTAAAATTTTTCTTCCTTCCTCCTTTCCTTTCCAATTATTTTATTTTTGATCACATAAAACATGAACAAAATATAAAAGGTACAAAAGAATGTAAAGTCTTGCATTTGGTTCGCCTTCCTAGAGCCAGTTTTTGTGTATCCTTCAAGCTATATTTTAAGCATATATAAGGAGATTTTTAAAATTTTTATTTTATTTTTTGAGAAGGAGTTTTGCTCTCGTTACCCAGGCTGGAGTGCAATGGCGCAATCTTGGCTCACCACAACCTCCGCCTCCTGGGTTCAGGCAATTCTCCTGCCTCAGCCTCCTGAGTAGCTGGGATTACAGGCACGTGCCACCATGCCCAGCTAATTTTTTTGTATTTTTAGTAGAGACGGGGTTTCACCATGTTGACCAGGATGGTCTTGATCTCTTGACTTCGTGATCCACCTGCCTCAGCCTCCCAAAGTGCTGGGATTACAGGCTTGAGCCACCGCGCCCGGCCTTTAAAATTTTTTTAAAGGAATTTAATATGCTTTTAGATAATGAAAGTATTTCTTATTCTTGTAGCAGCAGCCTTGCAAGGACTGTCTCAGGCATTTCCTGTCCTGGGGCTATTCAGGGGAAATAAACAAGAAATCATCTGGGGCATTTTTTTTCTCTATTTATTTATTTTTGAGACAGAGTCTCGCTCTGTCGCCAGGCTGGAGTGCAGTGGCGTGATCTCGGCTCACTGCCTCCCGGGTTCAAGCGATTCTCCTGCCTCAATCTCCGGAGTAGCTGAGACTACAGGCGCCTGCCACCACGCCTGGCTAATTTTTGTATTTTTAGTACAGACAGGGTTTCACCATATTGACCAGGCTGGTTTCGAACTCCTAACCTTGTGATCTCCCTGCCTCAGCCTCCCAAAGTGCTGGGATTGTGATTCACCTGCCTCAACCTCCCAAAGTGCTCACAGGCGTGAGGGGGCACAGTGGCTCACCCCTGAAATCCCAGCACTTTGGGAGGCCAAGGTGGGTGGATCACAAGGTTAGGAGAATAAGACCATCCTGGCTAACATGGTGAAACCCTATCTCTACTAAAAATACAAAAAATTAGCCGGGCATGGTGGCACGTGTCTCTAGTCCTAGCTACTTGGGAGGCTGAGGCAGGAGAATCGCTTGAAGCCAGAGGCAGAGGTTGCAGCGAGCCGAGATCACACCACTGCACTCCAGCCTGGGTGACAGAGCAAGATTCTGTCTCAAAAAAAAAAAAAAAAAAATTTAGCCAGATATGGTGGCAAACAACTGCTGTCCCAGTTACTTGGAAGGCTGAGATAGGAGGATCACTTGAGCCCAGAACGTCTAGGCTGCAGCAAGCTGTGACTGTACCACTGCAAAGAATAGGAGATAAAGAAGCAGAATTGGCTGGGCGCGGTGGCTCAAGCCTGTAATCCCAGCACTTTGGGAGGCCGAGGCGGGTGGATCACGAGGTTGAGAGATCGAGACCATCCTGGTCAACATGGTGAAACCCCGTCTCTACTAAAGGTGCAAAAAATTAGCTGGGCATGGTGGCGTGTGCCTGTAATCCCAGCTACTTAGGAGGCTGAGACAGGAGAATTGCCTGAGCCCAGGAGGCGGAGGTTGCGGTGAGCCGAGATCGCGCCATTGCACTCCAGCCTGGGTAACAAGAGCGAAACTCCGTCTCAAAAAAAAAAAAAAAAAAAAAAAAAAGAAGCAGAATTATGGACCAGTGGTCTCCAAAATGAGGACAACCTACATTAGGAGATGTGTGAGAAAATCTATTAGAGGAGAAAATATTAGATATTCAATTTATATATATCTAATAAATGTTTATTAATATTTAATTTGTGAATTGACAAGGATGTTCTCAACCAACACAAAAGAACAGTAGTCACATCTTAAAATATGGCACAAGAGGCCAGGCGGGGTGGCTCATGCCTGTAATGCCAGCACATTGGGAGGCTGAGGCAGGCGGATCTCCTGAGGTCAGTAGTTCAAGACCAGCCTGACCACTGACCAACATGGAGAAACTCCGTCTCTACCAAAAATACAAAAATTAGCCAGGCATAGTGGTGGGCACCTGTAATCCCAGCTACTCAGGAGGCTGAGGCGAGAGAATCATGAACCTGGGAGGCAGAGGTTGCAGTGAGCTAAGATCGCGCCTTTGCACTCCAGCCTGCGTAACAAGAGTGAAAGTCCTAAAAAAAATAAAAATAAAAAATAAAAAATTTTTTAAAATACACACACACACGCACACACACACACACACACACAGCACAAGAAGTATGCTGAGGAAATAGGTAGACAGTGGTATTCTCTTACTACTCTCTTGTTTTTCTTCTATTTCTTTTATCTCTGCTTTAGTCTTTATTATTTCCTTCCTTCTGCTAGTTTTGAGTTTAGTTTTCTCTTCTTTTTCTAGTTTCTTGAGATATAAAATTGAATTATTGATTTGAGCTATTACTTTTTTTGTTTTTTATTATTATTATTATTATTATTGAGACAGAGTTCCACTCTTGTTGCCCAGGCTGAAGTGCAATGGCGCGATCTCGGCTCACCGCAACCTCCGCCTCCCGAGTTCAAGCAATTCTCCTGCCTCAGCCTCCCAAGTAGCTGGGATTACAGGCACGTGCCACCATGCCCAGCTAATTTTGTATTTTTAGTAGAGACAGGGTTTCTCCATGTTGGTCAAGCTGGTCTCGAACTCCTGACCTCAGGTGATTGGCTCACCTCAACCTCCCAAAGTGCTGGGATCACAACCATGAGCCACTGCACCTGGCCGTTTGTTTTACTTTTTTTAAGACAGTTTTTCATTCTTGTTGCCTAGGCTGGAGTGCAGTGGCACCATCTCGGCTTACTACAGACTTTGTGTCCCGGGTTTAAGTGATACTCCTGCCTCAGTCTCTCAAGTAGTTTGGATTACAGGTGCGTGCCACCCCACCTGGCTAATTTTTGTATTTTTGGTTGAGATGGGGTTTCACCATGTTGGCCAGGCTGATCTCAAACCCCTTTCCTCAGGTGATCTGCCCGCCTTGGCCTCCCAAAATGTTAGGATTACAGGCATGAGCCCCCATGTCTGGCCTATTTCTTCTTTTGGAAAGTAGGCATTTACAGCTACGGAGTTTCCTCTGAGCACTGCTTTCCCTACATCCCATAAGTTTTGATATGCTGTGATTTCATTTGCATTCGTCTCAAAGTATTTTCTAATACTCTTTGTGATTTCTTCTTTGACCCACTGACTTTCAACAGATTGAAAACACAAAACCAAAAGTTGGTTCTTTGAAAAAAGTCAATAAAATTAACAAACTCTAGCATTGAAATGTCCTTTGAAATAAAAAAGAAATAAAGGAGAGGCCGGGCGTGGTGGCTCAAGCCTGTAATCCCAGCACTTTGGGAGGCCGAGGTGGGTGGATCACGAGGTCGAGAGATCGAGACCATCCTGGTCAACGTGGTGAAACCCCGTCTCTACTAAAAATACAAAAAATTGGCCACAATAAACGGAACATTTTATGAAAGCATACTCATCATGGATCACTGAAATACATAGATCTTAACGTTCAAAGTGAGAAATAAAAAGCCTTTATTAAAAGTAGTGCTAGGAAACAGAGAAGATAGGAATAAAATTTACCCATTTGAAATATATGATTTTCAGACTCTAAATGAATAGAGTTTGACAGTGTGATGTTTACAATAATGTCTTTTCCTTGGATTATCTGGATTATGAAAGCAAGCACTTTTTCATTAAAACAATTATATATGAGGAAAAACTGTCATAATAGTATTAATGTGGGGAATTTTGATTATGAAATTCAGGGATAAATTACTGCCCATGATCTGTGTCTTCAATATTGTAACCAGCAACCATCATGTAATTTCAGATTAACACCAATTCTGTTCCCTGATAGATGGAGCTTAAACAGTATATGCTGCTTTAAATTTCTACCTCTAACAGATCTTTATTGGAGGGAGTTTTCCTTTGTATTTTTTAATGTATGTTATTCTGTTTCCAGTAGCTTGGAAAGTAGAGATGACTAATATTTTAGCCTTTTCTTGGAGAAAAGCAAAAATTCTTGTTGAATATTTTCACAGATGATTGTGATTGCTTTAAATGACCTCTGCGGCAATTTAAATTAGGTGGACTTAATCTCAGTAATGTGCTGGTCGCATAAATGTCATGTTTTAATAGGAAAACTTACTTGTAAATCTTTAGACCTTTGTTGTCACTTAGGTTGGGGAGTCACTACTCTATTTGGCGTCTTACTAGTTGGTGGGACCTTTTCTTTGTACAGTGATGGGACTTTTGTGACCTTTTCTCTCACTATGCAATAGAGGGTTTCATGCAGATAATCATGTCAAAATTGGGAAGTCTGTAACCTGTTTTTTTAAAAAAACAATTTCTCTTTTTTGTGTCCCTCAATACTTAGCAGATTGTTCATTTGATGAAATTCTTATTACTTACATGAATGAGTTTCAATGTAGTGGCAAGGAAGAAAAAAAACAAAAATTATTGTTTTTAAAGAAAAAAACTTACAAGGTACCTAAGTATTTTTAAAAAATCAATTGACCAGGAAGGAATGCATGCAGTTTTTGAATGGTTAAGACATGCTTTTTATTCACAAACTAGTATTCACTTTTTTACAACTTGTATTGAAACAAATGATCTTTGTTTTTGTCACAGGCAAAAACAGATTGACACTGGTGGGTTGGCTTTATTAATTAATTTTTTTTTTGCTATTAGGTTTTCTTTAATATTACATTTCTTTATTACAGCATATGTTTTAGTTAATTCTGAAATCAGTTACTTCATGTGCTAACTTATTCCTCATATCATGAATATTGTTTTTTAAGTGTTCTACACAAATTTGTGTCACTTTTTTTCCTTACAGCTTTTGCAGTTAATATATTCTAAACTTGAAAATGTGGTATCAATCAATAATAGAGAAGTATCACTGGAGGACTTATTTAATTTTGTATTTCTTAATTTTAGTCCTAGCTACTAAAGTATATAAGCCTTAAAGTTTAAAATGTTTTTCTTAAATTAGCTGTATACACAAACATTTTCATTTACTTCATGAAATGAGAGGAGTTCGTTCATTGTGCTTGCTTTTTTCCCCCTTTAATTTCCATATTCTGAAGCAGTGCAGACAGAGGGTATGCTAATCAAGTGAGCAAGGTGGAATATATACAATATAAGGAAAAGATGTATAATTGACAGTATAAAATTATGAAGTTTGGTACATAATTGTAAATGTACTGTATTTATATGTAACTCTCATTCTAAAAGTTGCCACAAAAGCTGAATTGGAAGCTTCATGTCTGCATGAAATTTCCTATATTTTTAATGTGTACGATGAAATTAATTTTTCTTGAATATTAAAGTCTGCCAATTGCTACAAAAAAAAATAAATAAAATAAAAATACAAAAAATTAGCTGGGCGTGGTGGCACGTGCCTATAGTCCCAGCTACTCAGGAGGCTGAGGCAGGAGAATTGCTTGAACCCAGGAGGCGGAGGTTGCGGTGAGCCGAGATTGTGCCATTGCACTCCAGCCTGGGTAACAAGAGCGACACTCTGTCTCAAAAAAAAAAACAAAAAACAAAGAAATAAAGGAGAAAATTGACAAACTCTTAGGTAGTCTAAGAAAAAAAAGAGAATACAAATAATAATTAAAACAAGAAATAAAAACGAAGCCTGGGCGTGGTGGCTCAGGCCTGTAATCCCAGCACTTTGGGAGGCTGAGGCAGGAGGATCACTTGAGCTCAGGAGTTGGAGACCAGCCTGGGTGACATAGTGAGAACTTGTCTCTAAACTACAAAAAAAAAAAAAAAATAGTAATAATAAAATAAATAAAAATGAAGACATTACCACCAACCATACAGAAACAAAAGGAACTATAAGAATACTATGAGTAATGGTTGGGTGCAGTGGCTCATGTCTGTAATCCCAGCACTTTGGGAGGCCCGGGTGGGCAGATCACGAGGTCAAGAGATCGAGACCATCCTGGTTAACATGGTGAAACCCCGTCTCTACTAAAAATACAAAAATTAGCCGGGCATGGTGGTGCATGCCTGTAATCCCAGCTACTCGGGAGGCTGAGGCAGGAGAATCACTTGAACCCAGGAGGTGGAGGTTTCGGTGAGCCAAGATCACGCCACTGCACTCCAGCCTGGGTAACAAGAGTGAAACTCCCTCTCAAAAAAAAAAAGACAGGCCCGGCGCAGTGGCTCACGCCTGTAATCCCAGCACTTTGGGAGGCCGAGATGGGTGGATCACGAGGTCAAGAGATCGAGACCATCCTGGTCAACATGGTGAAACCCCATCTCTAATACAAAAATTAGCTGGGCATGGCGACGCACGCCTGTAGTCCCAGCTACCCGGGAGGCTGAGGCAGGAGAATTGCTTGAACCCAGGAGACGGAGGTTGCGGTGAGCCGAGATCGCGCCATTGCACTCCAGCCTGGGTAACAAGAGCGAAACTCCGTCTCAAAAAAAAGAAAGAATACTATGAGTAATCCTATACCAACAAACGAAACCCTGGTTTCAACACTCCAGGATGCCATCACCTAGTGCCATGGGGTGATGCTGCCACCCCCGTGGCTCCAGAGGATGAAGCATCAAGCCAAAGAGGATTATTCTCAAGGCTTGCGATCTAATGGAGTTTGCCTTGCTCGAGTTTTTCCTTGCGTAGGATTCACCACCTCCTTCTTCTTTCTGATTTCTACCTTTTGGACTGGGAATATCTATCTCACGGTTGTCTCACCAGTGTATTTTGGAAGCACATTGACTGTTTTCATAGATTCACAGCTAGAGAGAAATTTTACCTCAGTATGAATCATTTCTAGTGTCTCACCCATACATAATCTGATTTAGATGTTTAGATGAGACTTTGGACTTGGAACTGATGCTGAAATGGTTTTAGCCTTTAGAGAGTGTTGAGGGGTGATAGAGTGGATGTATTTTGTATGCCAGAGGTACATGAATTTGGAGGCGGCAGAGAGCAAAATGTTATGGAGTGAATTGTGTTCCCCAAAATACATACGCTTAAGTCCTAACTCCCAGTGTGACTATATTTGAAGACGGGGCCTTTAAGTAGTTAATTAAGGTTAAATGAGATCATGAGGGTGGGACCCTAATACAACAGGACTGGTGTCTATAAGAAGAGGAAGGGGCAGGGCGTGGTGACTCACACCTGTAATCCCAGCACTTTAGGAGGCCAAGGCAGGCGAATTGCAAGGTCAGGAGTTCGAGATTAGCCTGGCCAACATGGTGAAACACTGTCTCTACTAAAAATACAAAAAATTAGCTAGGCATAGCAGTGGGCACCTGTAATCCCATCTACTTGGGAGGCTGAGGGAGGAGAATTGCTTAAACCTGGGAGGCGGAGGTTTCAGTGAGCCGAGATTGAGCCATTCCACTTCAGCCCTGGAGACAGAGTGAGACACTGTCTCAAAAAAAATAAATAAATAAAGAGGAAAGGACTCCAGAGCTCTCGCCATGTGTGAGCAGAGAAAAGGCCATGTAAGCACCCACAGAGAAGCTGCCATCTGCAAGCTGAGGAAAGAGATCTCACCAAACCCAACCCTATCAGCACTTAAATTTTGAACGTCTAGCCTCTAGAACTGTGAGAAAACAAACTTCTTTGGTTTAAGTCGCCCAGTCTGTGATATTTTATGACAGCAACCTGAGTAGAC